>NC_079294.1:35030354-35335881 GCF_023638135.1 Falco biarmicus | reverse complement strand
AGTGCATTGGAAGAGAAGCAATCAAAGACATTGTCAGAAAAACAAATAGGATAAACTGTAAATAGCAATCGCATCCTTCAGATATTCAAGATGGGCAGCACTAGTTTCTTGGTCTTAAATGGAAAATTTATCATTACGGAAATGATGCTAAATTCCACTTTAAAAAAATCAGAAAAGACAAAACCAAACTGGTGCTTCCAGTACAGTACCCAAACAAGGACAATCATGGCAATTTTGCTTTGCATCAGTTAACAGAAAACAGTTTTAAGGGATAGCACTCCGTTTCTTTACCCTCAGAAGCTTCTGCACCTTACAGTACATCATTTAACTGCCTCTGGGAACATACATTTCTTGTGTTTGAATGAGACTAAATCAATGCACCCCCCTCATGCAGGTCAGATCTGCAGCAAACTGGAATTCCTGGGGAAGGTTTACTTTGCAGCTCAAGCGGAGGGCTGAATGGGTTGAAGGAGAATCTCTTCTATGTGTTTCCCTTTCTGTGCCAAGCAAAAATGCCTGGCTCTGGAAAACAGCATTTGTAGGTTGTCACAAGATAGAACAAACCTTAAAAAAATAAACCAAGCCTAACAAAGGGGCTTCTTCTTAACATGGCTAATGGCTCAGGTTCCTCTACAGACAAAGACGCTGTTTGACCTACTGCTCTAATTAGAGGAGTAGTGATGTTGACATTTGTGTTGTATAAAGCAGACATGTTAACAGCCAGAGGGAAAGCTGTCAGTGCCTCTAAAGATCACAGCATTCATGGCATGCACGATACAGCCTTTAAATATTCAAATAATCAATTCAGTGCTTAACTTCTTTTACTGATAACAAATAACAACCCCCCAAATCAGAAAAAAAAACATAAAAAGAACCAAAATAACCCCAACTTCAGTTAGTGTTAATGCTGAAAGATTAACAGGCAATACATGAATCAGCATTTCCTTCCAGATGTAATCCAGTTTTGCCACGAAGAAACACAAGCAATTTATACTCTCTGGGGTTTTCACTTACTATTAAAATAATAACAGCCACCAGAGACTGTGGATCATACATTCATATGTGTCAAGTTCACCTAAGCATGAAAACAGATAGCCCTGCTCATTTATAAATACATAAAGTGAGTTTTAATTTAACTCTGATCTACTGCATCATATTCCCTTGACATGAGCCGCAGCATTGCTACAGATGGGCACTTTGCATTTTACAGATCAAAATCCCTGCAGTAAATCCGCTCCTTGCAGCACCCAAGCACCCTAGAGCGTCAGAGAACCCTTAACGCTGCAGCTCAATTAGCTACAAGCCCTGCTCCGTTTTTTTCCCCAACATGTGATGTCCTCAAGCCTATTTTTACCCAAGCTGAACATTAAGAACAACAGACTGACGGGAGGTTTTGTACTGCAGCCCAAGACAAAGTTCTCTGTTCCCACCTCCTGTGACCCGAGGCAAGAAGTCTCCTTGAGGCGCGGAGTGGGGAGAGGCTCAGCATCACTCAACAAATCCCACAACATGCTGCTGGCTCAACACAAGCCATCCTGGACACTTCTAGAGCCTGTTTTGTAATTAATTTCTGTAAGTGGATAATTGACTCATTAAGCTGAATTAGAGCAATATGAAAATGCACAAACCAAAAATGTAACTCTCATTTCTCTCACTGTTCAATCCAGCCTTCAAAACCACTGCAATGCCACTGCTACTGTCAATGACTTCTGAAGGAACCAATTTAACCTGGGAGGCACCATGCTGTCCCCTTTACAACGCTATGTATTTTTTTTTTTATATGTAGGTTGCACTAAATGTCTCCCATTCCTTTACTAATGATTTTAGTTTTTTCCCCAGGTTTTTAAGACTGTTCCACTTTCCTTTGCATGGCATCCCATGTGGCCAGCATTGCTCTAAGGGAAGGCATGTTGAAGTTCATCTGTCTTCCCCATACAGCTCCCAACACAGCATGTGGATGCATATATATGAAAGGTAACAAGATGATCTGAAAACACATTATGGTGAAGGGATCTGTGAACCTGAAACCAAGCTTAGAGGGTAAATTATGAGGAGACACCCCCTCTGAACAGTGGCAAAGTTCTGGGTTGCTTCAGTACAGTAAAATCTTTCCCTTGTTTGTTTGCAATCAAGAAAAATCAAGCCTGAAATGACACTTGTGAATAAAGAAGATAAGAAAACAGGGTCACAGTACAGTATACATCACAGCAGGGGAGGGAAAGTGAAGTTCATGTCATTCACTCTTTGCTGCACACTGCTGCTATTGATCTCCACAGTAACTGTAAGTAGCTGCAGAAAGCCATTTCCACCACCAGGACAGTGCTTTCCAGAAGCAGTTTTGCTTTTTACGATACCTTGGGGAAAGAGATGGAGTAATGCAGAGCAAGGAAGGAGATTCTTCTCCCTCAGGTTTGTTTTATACTGACAGAATTGATCCATTGTAGGAGGTTTTTTTCTCATTTGCAAAAACATACTCTCCCATTCCCTGAAATTCCATGCTCCAAAAATGAGACTAAGCAGAAACTGGGGCACTAGAGGCAGATATAACAAACATCAGAGGAAAGGGTAGGCATACATACGGCAGCAACAACACAGGAGGCTGCAGCAGATGGTTTGCAGTCAGTACTGACTGGTCAAGAGAAGGGAGCTGAGGCGAGTGATGTAGCAGGAACATCGGCATCAAAGGGGCGATACTGCCCCATGTAAGAAGTGACCCAAGAAGGATGAGTCCAGAAATGCAAAGCTTCCACTGCTGTCCGTGGACTCCCTCACCTGCTCGCAGAGAAAGGTTTTCTGAAGAACAGGGCTGAGACTACATCTTTGGAGAAGGAGCCAAAAGCAACGATTGCTTTGGAGCCAACAGAGAGAAGATTTGGGTGGAAGAGCATGGATGAACATTGCAATAGAGAAACTAAGGATGGTGTAAACACCTTCCGTCAGCACTTCCAGGGAGCAGCCTGTGAAAGGCCAGAATTGGCCCATGTAACACCATCATGCATGGTTCAGTGAGGACATGTAGACAGCATTACGGTGGCATTCAAAGTCTGAGACCCACCTCCCACATGTCACCAGCTGGATTTATTACAGCACAGGAGATGCCTCTTCCTTTCCACCACATCCTCCTTTTCAGGAGGAAAGCAGCTTTGCCACAACGGGCTCAGAGCTACCAACGGAACAAGCTAAATTTATCCTAGAACATTTGCAGCTCCTGATGGATCTAGAACATACTACGATAAAAAGAAATAAATGCTATTTTCCAGTATTGCTGTGAGCACTTGCACAAGCCAAATGTGATCAAGCAGCATCTGACACGATAGTACTCTACATAGTCCCTGCAGGGACAAACCACCACCTGGAAGAAAACAGGGAGGAATCGGGCCCTTCGTCAATAGGAGGCCCAAAAGACCAGTATCTCAGTGAGAAGGTTTTGCAAATTCATTGTACAAATTTGTACTCTGTGTCCTCTTTATCTGTTTAGTATGTGACTGGCACACAATTTCCAGTCATTACTATAAAGCAATTTATTTCTCTGGACAATAGGAGGGAGCAGTAGGTTCCTCCAGAGCCAGCACTGCTCCTGCTTTTTAAGCTTGGCTACATGCAGCCACTGCAGTCTATGGCAGCTGGCAGGCTCAGCCCCGGAGCCTGCTCTGAATTACTGTTCACAGACACATTTGGTTTTATTAAGCCTTTCTTCTTCCTCCAAGTCTCACAGTCTTGGTTTCTGGAGTAATCACAGGCACTGTTTAGAAACATCCTGGGAACAAGCGCTTGAAAAGCCCTCCCAAGGTTCACCTCGAAGCTGCTGAGCGCAGGGGTTTACTGGCCGTGCCAGAGATGTACCTGCTGCCTGTGGGGGGTGATGCTTTGTGGAGGGACCAGCCTCAACTCCACAGTTCCCAGCTGCTTCACCCAGGGCATCCTCCTTCCCTGCCAGATTTCCCACCCTTCCTCTCTGCCCTGGCAATAGCTTCCCTGCCAGAAATCAATGTTAAAATTCAGATTAATGTATTGGGGCAGCAGTTCCTACTGTGTGTGCTTTCAGACCAGATCAGCTGTGAAGTAGGGACCACATATGAATGGAGACCCCGCATCAGCAGCTGAGTGGGAATGCAGTGGGGGAAATGAAGAAGAAACAACTTTCAGGGTTTCAGATCCAAATTCTTGTCCAGAGGACCTGGACCAGACCACAGTTTCCCCCTAACACCAGTCAGGTACATGAAGCAGTAGTGTTCACAGCTCTCAGGATTTCCACTGGGAAGTCTGTGAGCTCTCTTAACCTTCCAGGGTTCATAAGGGGACTGTGCCCACGGTGACAGGGAGGGCTGTGTGAAGGATGCTGCAGGGACCCACACCAGGAAGCCAGTGTTTTAACAGAATGACACACTCAAACCCCACTATCAGGGTTCAGCCTCTGCCTGAGCCGTGTCACCAGCAAGCAGGGCTGAGGAGAAGGGACCGGTGCTGCCAGACAGGGTACAGGGTGACAGCCACATGCAGGTCAAGTTTTCAAGAGGCCTCTGAGGTCAGACAAGTTTTGCATGTGCTGAGACTGCCCTACCAAGAAGGGATGTTGCTTCACAGCTGCTAAGGCTGTGAGCCTACTGCCCTGCAAATGGAGCTGCTTCTTCCATTGTCCTCCTAAAATTCCAAGCTTGGCTCACACCATGTTTAATTAAGGTTTGGAGCTTTCCTTCCCCCCCCCCCCCAAAAAAAAATATAATGAATAATAACTTTCAATTAACCAGCAAAAGAGATTACTGTGCTATCGGCTTGAAAGCTAAAAGGCATCTGTAAAGTCTCAAAAGGTACCAATCTGGGTACCCATCTAATGCAGTAGAGGAAAATATCTAATTGCAGACTTATATATTATGGAGCAAAAGCAAATCACCTGCTGACAGTGTCTTTATAGCACTGATGCTGGGGGTGGAGGGATGACTGCCAAATGGAAACGCGCTCAGCCTTGGGAACCAACTAACTTTCCTATACCCAGGAATCACATTGTAGATGCTCACACCAGATGGAAATTGATGGCTGTAATCTCCAAGAGGAGGATGCTGGCTGCACTAAGGCACCCCTGCTACCCATCCCATGTAGCATGACCATCAATCTGATGTATGCTGTTAGCACAAATCAAGGTTGCAGACTGTTGCTGGAGAAAGGAATAAAAAATCCTCAATGAGCAATTGCTGAGGGAAGCAGGGAAAGAGGATGGCAATTTTTGTCAGTTCACTGGATGAAGATATGACCCTTGAGCAGCTCTGAAGCTAACACATGAGTATTAGAGGGACACACAAACATTTCTGTTCCTGTAGATCCAGTGTGGTTCTCTGCCTGCCTGGTCACAGCATCAGTGCAGCTGGTTTTTACTATGCTGGGCTGCATAAAGGGAGAAAAACAATAGCGGAGGTGACCTTTAGTGTAGCATCAAAGGTATATTTTGAAGAGTTGTGTTTCCACCGAAATCAGTTCTGTGAGATAGTGACATTATGAAGAGTGATGGCTGGTGCTACGCAGGGAGCGCTGCATGCTACATCCAGCTGCACGAGCAAGCGGAGCACACCCACATGCCTCGCGGTTGGCACTGCCAGTTCAGGGGATTCAGGGCTGCCTTCGTCTCTCTGACTTTCTGGAAAAGACAGAATCAGGGCAACTAACTTTTCGCCATGTGTCACATTTGCTGCCAGCAGATTTTCTAGCATGTGCACAGCCACAGCAGCAGCCAGATTTTGCTTCCTCCCTGCCCTGCTCGCCCCCCGCTTTCCCCCATATTTCCATGGATAAAGAACCTAGCATACATCAAGATAAATTTATCTTGGGTGTAACCTCTGGAATGTTATTTTGGTAAGAACAGAACTATGTGGACCATAGTACAGATGAAACTGTGTCACTGGGGAAAATAATTTCGGAAGTATTTCTCTCACAATTAACAGCCACTAACTTTTTTAGAGGAAAGAAATGTTGAGAGTATTTTGCTAAACAAGTTTGAGAGAAATCAGAACATTGATTTTAAAGAATAATTTTCAAATGCTTGTAATGATGAAATGTTCTTCCCACACATAGTTCACAAAGATAACCCCAGGCCAGAATAGGTGGAGACTAACATATTGATTTCACTGAAGCACACAGAGTATGCATCAGTTTGAAAGCTGGCCTTACCATTTTCCTTCTTTGAGTCAGTAGCAGAATGGCATAATGGGAAAGCCTTTTTAAAATATCCACGGTGGCTGATACAGCTGAAAATACGTTCTGAAACAGCTCCAATGACATACAGAGTCACAGAAAGTGGCACTTAATGATATAGCATGATTTACATAGACATCCCTATTAGAATATGAGTTATTTCTTAAGATACATTCATCCTATAATTATTTACTGCAATTCTTAAATTAGAAACAAACAGAAAACAAAACACTCAGAAGTCCATAAAAAGACACACGATTGTGTTCTTTCATCTTGGCATTGGTAGACACTGCTGCAGTGTGCTTCCCTTTGTAAAAGGATATTTTGCCTTTTCCCCCAAGCCTAGCAGCAGCGGCATGTGCTACTTTCAACAAATGATCCTGAAAGGCTGCTTTGCTTTTAGAAAGGAATATGAAGGGACTAGACAAGGCCGAACTGGCTTGTCCTCAGCACTGCTTTGTAGTGAAAACCTGCCCTCTAATTTCACGGAGATGGTGCAGTTGAACCTCCTCCAGTCATCCTCCACAGAGCAGTCCCACTGCCAGGGCTGGAGGATTTTGCTTTGCATGTCCAGAGCCAGGTGCAGCATCAAACTCAATACATTATTCAGCTACGAGATTTCACTGCCCATTTGGCAGTTTGCTAAGGTACAAAGGTTATTCAGCACACATTATTGCTTAGGAATCACTTGCCTATTCATAGCACATCATTTACACTTTCTGGAGTATTTTAGCAAGGTTGTTCTAGACACAGTAGGTATTATTGTAATAAAACATTCAAAACTTATTGAAAAGTCACCAGTTCTTATTTTTGCAGGGTGAAGGGTGAATTTCAGGATAGGATGAAGCAGATGTCTACCTTTTGATCCCTTGTAGTGGTCTCAAAGAAAAAGTGAATAACCATTCTTTAAATATGATGTCAAACTCTCTCCAGCAACAAAGACATCCCTTCTGCATCAAAGGCATTTCTGAGGATTTTGCATGATATGCCCATCTATGCCTTTTCTATACCTACCTCTTCTCCTCAGAGATCCTTTTGCCCATCTCATACATTCATTTTGCAGCCACATCACACAATCCACACCAAATTCGGTGTCTGAACCTGTGCCTCAACCACATTATAGTCAAGAGAAAGGCTCTTCCTCTCTCCCAAACCAAGGGATATTGATAGTTTCCATCAAGCTAAACTTGTTTAAGTAGAAATTATAGATATAAAGCGACAAATAAAAAGCCCAGAAAGAAAAACACATCATTGTGAGGTGTGCAGATGAGCCCTAAACTGATAAAAGCTGCTGTTGTAGAGGTTATGGGTTCTTTTTACAAAGGAGAAAGTAAAATCTACACAATCCTACCAAAAAAGTTCCTCCTGTGAAATCTTAAGTCTTTTCATGTATACTGTCATCTCTGTATAGGCTTCTCTGCCCCTTGGTGTACAGGCTTACTGCTCCCTCGAATGCCACCAGAGCACCCCATGTTTCCAATGAAGAAGGAATTCTACCACCAGCAAACTCTTTCTAGATATGAAACCTTTTCAAGTGCCTGATGGCCAAAGCTTTTCCTTTGGAGCTGATTTGAGGGAGAACAACTTCTGCCACACACAGCCTGAATTTTTCAACTTTGTTTAAACTAAATTGGGACCATCACCACAACACTACCATAGCATCTTTCAGAAACAGGGAAGGGAACAGAGAAGAGAAAAGAATCCTTCCCCCTTTCCCAAATGCACCATCCATCCATCCGACAGGACTCCTCTCTGTTGACATCTCTTGGGGACACGTTATGTGAGTGCTTTTAATCATTTGCCTCTTGGCTGATGTACTATAGTGTTTGCTTGGGAAGAGCAGGTAAGGAAGCATGGGAGTAAACTTACATGGTTTGTGGTAATTCTTAGTATGTTGGGTTTACTGAGGGGTTTTGTTTGTTTGTTTTAATGAGTCTCTGTGAGCTCTGATGCAAGTCTTCCTCCACAGAAAGCCCAAACTTTCCATTGCACAGAGGCACCAGACCACCACCCAGGACTGAATGCCATGCGCGGCTATTCCCAGTTGGCGATGCCAGAAACCTCACCCAAAGCCACTGGGCAGGTGAGTGGTGAAGCCAGAATCGGACCCAGGAGCTCCAGCCCAGATTGCAGCACAGTTCCTCCTCTGCTCAACCTTTTCAAACAAACCACTACGCTCACAAGAAACCTCATCCCAAGCCCTGGGCAGCTATATATGGCAGGAGGAGAAGGGAAAAGAGAAATAACAATAGTGACAGGAGACAACTACGGTTTCTAAATTTTCATCATCTGCATGCTGTACTTCCTAACAAGGCACCTCCATAAAAAAGAGAGCCTATGTAACAATGCTGAGGATTAAACCCTAGTCAAATCTGAAAAAGAAAAGCTTATTCAGAAACTCTGACTTACTCCTTGGGGATTAATGACACTTAAAAGCAGAACAAACCGTCACAGTACAATAAACAACTCTAAGGAGAAATCAGCACATAATAGTGATTTATTTCTCCTACAGAAAACAGAAAAATTGAACTATTATGGATGAATCAAATAAAAAATACCATTTTTGGCTACAACAAACCTTTCATTTCAAATTAAACTAGAAACTAAATGTTGCTTTCCAATTTGGGATACCTTAAAACCTTTCTAATAAAAGCAAAGGTTAGTTTCATAAGGGGGCTTAAGAGACAATTTCACAACCACTGTGGAAGCTGCCCTGGGTCTGCACCACTGATCTCTGTCCTGGCCAACTCTCTTCCCTGGCTGTGACAAATTCTTGTAGAGGTGCAGTGAGCTGGGGTGGGTGCTGCAGCCTGGGGTACCACCTCGCTCCCCACTGCCCAGGCTTCTCCCAAGCCCATGGTCACCTCCATGTGGGCCTGCAGGTTGTTCTTGCAAAAGCAGTAAGTACACGGATTGATTTGTATCACTGATAATAATTACAATTTAACTAATTAAGACTAATTAAAACAGGGTTTCCTGTGCTATCTACAGTTTGGTTTGCATGTGTGCTTTTTTAAGCTATTTTCCCAAAGGAAATTCTTATTGGTTAGAAGAAATGGGTGCTGTCTTAGGTGATCAGGAGAATACGTTATTCAGTAGCTAAACGCAATAAGCAATTACACAGATTAAACATACTCTTATTCAGAATTTTAATGTTTACATTAACTTAGGCAAAAGTGAATGATGTACATTTTGCATTTCACAGATTTTTTTTCTGGGTTTGATTTGTCACACTGTGTAGTGATGTATGTTTGAATTTTAATCACAGTGTACCGTGTACACAAATAAACTTACATAACTCCCTAAGTGCCATCTGAAAATTAGCTTTAAAAATATTAATGATCAAGGATAAAATATCATCTGCCATCACGTTGAACTGATAGACTTTAAGCTTGGTCTCCTCCACAGCTCTAGAGCTAGCAGACCTTGTTGATTTCATTTTTATTCACAATTAGAACACCAGAGGGGAAAACCCCCAAACTCTACGATTATTCTACTCCGTTTCCAAATTCTGAATTCACATTACGTAGGTGATGCAGGTGAACTAACAGGAATGAATGCAACCCTCTCCTCACTTCTGCAGGAACAGGCAACCCTGGTGTAACACTTAAACACGAACTACTACTTGCTACATTCATAGCAAGACTTCAAGGAGAAAGTGCGTCTCTCACGTCTTCCAGCTTTTCCAAACAGTGTTCAGAATAATGATCAGGTAATCAGATCCATTGAAAGCAGAAAGTAATCTAATAATGGCTTTCTCTGCCTACCATTCTGCCAGCACCTGTTTTTCCTGCTGTGTTTCACATTTCAAACCTTTATTTATTTATTTATTAAAAAATAAGAGAGTACCATTTGCTTAAAGTCCTCATTTTAACCAAGCCTGCTGAGTATGCCATTAATAAAGTCCCACTAACAGAGACACCAGGATACATACAAATAATTACAAACACACTATTCAAGTTGAATTTTAATTCCCAGTTAACTCCGTTACCTTCTCTATTTGTTTCACATTTAACTGCGTTCTTTAACTGTCTGCTCATTTTTTCATCCAATTAAAAAAAATCCTGAGAATCAAGCATCTTGATTTTTGTTTCTTAACTCAGACAAGACTAGACTGGCAATATCCTCCCATCTAAGCCTTCTTTGCTGGCTCACAAGACACCATTCTTGCAGCAATACACTCGATGGATGTGCAAGGCGGTTCAGCCACAACTCCCGCCTGGAAGAGCTCTAACGGGTCCTCCATTAGGACTTGCAGATGGAGTTTCACTCTCACCACCAGAAGGCGAATGCCCAGCCAGAGCATGCAGTCCAGGAACGAGACCTGCCAAAGGGCTGCACCTGGGTCTTGTGCTTCTCAAGCTCTTCCTAACTCCACGTGCAGCCCAGCCTCGCAGGATCACCCCTGCAGTGCCATCCCAACTTCTACACAACTGCCTGGTGCCAGCACAGAGCTGCTATACATGTGTGCCACAGAAGCTCACCTGCCTCTTCCAAGTTTTCCACCAGCCTTTTGGAAAACCAAAGGCAGCATTTGCTTCCTGGAATATCTATGTATCAAGGAGGTAAAATTGTTCTTGAGTTACTCCAGCCGAGCAACTGGCATGTTTGCAGGTCTGCTCCCTGCAGCAGGAGGCAGTAGGGAGAAGATCAGGAAAAGGGAGATGGGGAAAGATGCAGCAAGAGGGGCAGGGCAGATTGCTGAGAGACAGAAAAGAAGGGGACATTTCTTGTGAAAAGAAAACAAGTTGGATTTTTTTGTTTTTGTGTTAATCTAGTTGTCCTGGGTCAAATTCAGCGGAGGCTGGCCAGCTTCCATTAGCTAAGCAGCCAGCCCACTGCATATTCCGCTTGGGGATCGCTGTCCCGTTTCTAGAGGCCTTAAAGACACCTGCTAGAGCTCTCTGCTACCACAGCCAAACATTGCATATAACTACAAATATGTTTTGTTTATTTAAATGAAACTCTTAACAGACTGTAGGGCTTGTGGACTGATGTCAACAGCACTGAATCTGTTTACCCCAGGTGCAACGAAAGCAAGAGCGCTTCCCTCCCTCAGCACGTGGCAGGGCGCTAGCAGCAGAGGGGAAAACCACAGGAGGAGAGAGGGTAGGTCTGAAGGATCATAAAGGTCAGGAAGGAGAGATTTCAACCTCCCTGCCCCAGCTCCTTGCTATCCCAGAGGATGAGTTCCCACGTTCACTCCTGAACCTTAGATAAAATGCTGCTGCTTGGCATTAAGATCTTGCTAAGTGATACATTTTTAGGAGATTTTCCACTGCAGGAGTCTCCTTCTGGACCATGTTCCAGTATTTCTACTGCTCCCTAGCCCTGCACTCCAGCCATGCTGGATGGCTGGTCACAGACCAGCTGCAACTGTGGGATCCTAAGCTGCAAGGAGCCCTGCAACACAGCTCTGTAGGCATGTGGGATGCGGCACAGCTGCAGGGAAGTGTGAAACGGGTGTCCAAAGCATGAGTCACAGGCTCCTTGTGCACGCTGCACACCAGGGAGATGGGCAAGTCCTGTTTCTTCTTCTCTTTAACCATTGCACTCACTCACTGCTGTTTGGAGCTAGCTACTTCTTCCATACTTAGGCAGCACACCTTGCTCTGAGATAACCATGCTGCCAGGCAGATGATGTGTTTGGGAGGAAAGGGAAGGAGCAAGAAGTCTCATCTTGCAAAGAAGATTATGTGAATTTAACTCATTCCTGCAACATGAACATTTGGAGAGAAACACAAGTCCAGAAACCCCAAGTCTGGTGTTTTTTAGACAAAAAGCCAAGGACATCCTGGGAGCAAGGTGCCACGGCTGACAATCACAACCAGCGTTCCAGGAAGAAAGAACAGAAGCTGTGTGAGCGTGTCCTCACAACACCAAATATAACCCACATGGGACTCTAAAACATGTTAGAGCAGGAGTATGAATAGATGTTTAAATAGACTGTTATCATCTAGTACATCTCACAAATCTAATCAGAAGTAACTAATACTACAAAAAGTCTCTTGCAACGGCATCAGATGTAGCATTTAATAGTCAATTTGCAAAGGCTATCAGTTTCTTTCTCCCTTTCTGGATCTGTTTAGTTGACGCTTCCCATCAGATCCTGCTTCTGTCCTGGTCCGTATTTCCTTCAGTTTGCGACACGCCAACACCTCTGTCTCCTGTTTCCCCTTTTCTTTCACCTACCACAGCAACAAAATCTCCAGGGTGTTTCTTTACTCACAGTGTTGGACTGTGGCAGATGCACATCTCTGAAGGTAAATACAAAATACCACCAAGTCTCCGGGTAGGCAAGTGTCCTTACCCGACCCCTACCACCTCACCTCATTACTCCAGTGAGCTTCACCAACCAGCCTTCAGGGCTGCATAAACCTCAGACTGGATTCACGGAGCAGGACCCCAAGTTAACAAAACTGTCCAACAGAAAAATGACTTTGTACATTAGCTAAATTCAGCTGATAAAGCACTGAAGATGTGTTTAAGCCCTAAGCTATCACAAAGCTTTGAAGTACATGCTTTGAATTGAAGCATGCACTCAAGTTCTCTGTTAAACTGGGGTCCATGTCCTGATTTAAATCCAACTCTTCTCACCTAGCACTGAGCTCAGGGAGGCTAACTGATCAGCTGGAGAGCAAGACCCGTAGGATTTGCAAAATAAGGATCAGATCCCCTACCTCCCAAGGACAAAGGGGTTAAACTCATTAGTGTAAGATGTGCTCAAATACAAGTATAATGGAGGCAGTGTGAAATTTTGAAAATTAACAGTAAACAGTCTGGCAAGTTAAGAAATTTTTATCTAAAATGCTGCTGTGCCTCATGAGGACGTTTGCAGGCAGAACACGGTAGTAGTAGTAACAGTTACTTTTAAGCAGGAAGATGCACAGGTAACGCCAGACACATTTAAATGTGTGTACAGTTAAGGACTTGCTACAAAGCCTGCTGAAGCCAATGGATCTGAAAACAGTCATAGAACCCCAAATTTAGGTACCTTGTAAAAAAAAAGAAATTCTGGATGCATTTTTGATCCATAACTGAAATCAGCTAAAGGGAGCTGGTTTTCCTAATTGTATTTATCTGGAGAACCTTTTTGATTTAAACACTTGCATCGCTGTAACAATGTTATCTAATTTTGGCAGAGTAGAATAGACTGACTAAAATTAGGTTTGCAAACATGCACAGAGAGACACAAAGCTTCACATGACTCATTTACTTCACTAACTAAGAGCCTCCCTGATAGACTAATGGAGGAATCTTCAAGAAAGATAGTAATTTTCTCAATAAAGGCAGAAGATTTAAAGTGACCATGTTATGAGCAATAAGAAAATACTGCATTTGCCCTGAGGTAGCACATTAATTTTCAAGGTATCTAGCAATAGAAAACCTCTTATCTGGAAAAAGTACATTTATATATTTTCCTGGAAAGGTAGTTAAATCTGAATGGAAGTGTTACAGCCTATATATCATCACCTCCTGCCACAGGTGGGCTTTGCTGGGAAGTCATAGTATAAAGCCGTGTGACATGTAAATATACAAGCAACTTTGTCCAGGCAGGGCAGTCCAAAAGAAAGAAACCTAAGTAGAAGCTGCTTCCTAAAGAAGAGTGTCTCAACCTTAGTAGGTTTACAACCCAGGAGTCTCATTATCCCCATTTTGCAGACAGTGAATCTGTTTTATCCAAAGTCACCCCAGTGCTAACACAAACCTAGGAAGAAATCCCAGGTCTTCCCAGGCGCTGCTCCCAACCCACTCACCACATTCCACCATCTCCTTTCCGAAACCCATCGCGACTCTAGGTCTCTATAACAGGGGTGGGAATCAGAATAAATCCAACAATGTTCTGCACGAAAATGCTGAAGTTGATGAGATCAGCACTTTCAACCTTAGTTTTTCAAACTCAGAGAAGAGCTCCTACATGTCACACATACCTCATGCTCTCCAAAGGCTGAGCCAAGACACAACACTGCTAGAACAAGGCTCTTCTTATCAGTGCCTCTGAGACCATGCAAGCAGGCAGCAAGATTACAATAATCTGCGAGGCAGGGGGGCTCTCTGTGATAGCTTTTCCTATGACGCAGCACTCCACTCTGACAAGCAGGGCATACAATTGTTGCAATTTTGCTGCTATGAGAGCCCATGCTCAACTCCTAGGAACACGAAGTACTGGCAAGATGTGCAGATGTGGCACTCAGGGACACGGTTTAGTGGAGGACTTGGCGGTGCTAGGTTTATGGTTTGATTCAATGATCTTAAAGGTCTTTTCTAACGTAAATGATTCTATAATTCTATACATTCTAGAAAATTTGACCAGTTAATCAAAACAACACTGGGTGACAGACATCGCTGTAGGAAAGACAAATTGTTTCACAGACAAGGATGGTAGAAGGACAAGCATTGTGCCCCTCCTGCAAACAAGAAGCGTGCCTTCAAGTTCTGTGCATACAACTCAAGATTTATCCTGGCACTAATAAAGCCGTGATCATGCCAATGCGGACCCTAAGTTCAGCTTAGCTGACTGATATCAGTCCAGATGTGTTTCATAGTCTCTGCATAACCCCACGCTGCTGGGGTGCATCAGGCAACAGTCTACTGATAGCCACCACCTCCCTACTGACAGCTGCAGAAGGTGTTACTAGCACTTCTGAAGTCAAGGACAGATAGCTGACAGGCAGGGAAGGCAGGCAGAGTGACAGCCCGGGGGCTAAAGGAGATGAACTGACAGCTGGCAGGGCTGAGGGAGGGATAAAAAATGATCCACACCAAGGGAGGAAGCCTTGGAAGCTGAGACAGGAGGCTGGGGAAGAAGATGGAGGGGTTTCCTACTTTCAAAAGGATTTGGAAGTCCTAGACTAAACTTTTCATGCCACTTAGCTACCTACCTTCTATTTCTGGCTAGACCAATTACAGTAATGGCTTCAAATGGGGCAGCCTGAAGAGGGAATGGGAAAATCCCCACTATTGTTTTGTACTATATTCCCGCAGATACCACTGCTCTAGCGCCCCTGGTCCTCCCTTCTCCCACAGGCTCCTGGATGCCTTCTGTGAGGAAGCCTCACCTCAGGAACAAGGCAATGCAAAACTGCCCTGGTCTCTGAACTGTCAGGGCAGGCTATAAAGAGCTCCTGATGCTGGAGGCTGCACAAGAGGACAGGCCTATATAAAGCAGGTTTGTTGTGATAAGAAGAAGGAAAGTTACTATTTAACTGGTTTAATTGGTGTAACTGGAGACACCATGCCTCTTTTTCTTGCTACAGGAATATGAAATAGTTACATCTCATTTTCTCTCCCACCTTACACCCAGAAACATAATGGCACCAACATTTCACTTCCTGGGAATAACTCCATTTGCTCTGCAAGCAAAAACTCAAGAAACTTTGTATTTTTTAAAATGAAAACTGAGATTAGACTTGACATTTAGAAGCTTCCACAACTGGCAGGCCCTAGGGCTGGGGACTTTGCAGTCCTGAGAGGGTAACCGTGCAAGTTCAAAGAAATGAAGTGCAAGGAAACTGCATAAGTCGACCTCCTCTTCTGCAGCAGGGAGAGAAAGCCCAATGCTTCCATGCTTCGCTGGGCAGGCATACGTCAAAATGAGTAAAATATTACAGTTGAGAGCCCAGTCTTCACAAGGAAACTCACTGAGGCAGCTGGTCTCCATCCCAGCTTAAGAATTCAACTCTGCTGGCCCCTGTAGAGGAGCAGGATCCTGACACAAGCACGTTACCTTCAGCTTTATTTCCTTCTATGACTTCACAACCCTTCTTCTGTCTGCAGATGAATAAAACCTCTTTGCATAGCCGCTGCCATTTCATTTGCAGGCTTAGGCAGCAATCTCGCAGCGGGGAACTGAGTCCAGTAAGCCGGTGAATGCATCTTTTCTTTCTTTAAGGAAGTGCAACACAGCATTTTCTGCTAGCAAGAAGGCTCAGTTGTTCAGCAGCTTTTGAACACATGCTTCCAGAAGAAAAATATCTGCCACTATAATTAAAGGTAGGGTGCTTCACTAAGTATTTCTTTTGTCAGCCATTCATTTTTAAATGAGAATTTGTTGCTACATTATGCCATTTTAATATTGGATTGCCTTCAACCCGAACATCTGTGTACTTAACCAGCTGCTTTAAACAACTGCCTTCTTTAAAACTAAGTCAAATTAAAACTAAGCAAATTATGAGTTTTATTATAGCCAAATTTCACTGTGAAGTTCATTCCCTCCAATGCCATAGTTGGCAAAATGAGAACTATCAATTCATTTCCAAATGAAACAAAAAACCAAAAAGCAAACCGCTCTTCCTAAAGAGACAGCCACCAGTGCCTTATTACTTTGATAAAGATGTTAGCACAGTGGCATTAAAAATTATTTACATATTCATCTGCTTAATATTTGGTAAGACAGTTGGAATCATGCCCCAGTATACAGTCAAGTTCAGTCACTCTGCAACTAGCAAGAACAGGGAAAGAAGAGACCATCTCCTGGAACACGTAGGTAACTGTAGCCTTCACTTTAACACGGGCTTGGCTGGTTAACTATTGGCTTAGGATATTCACGTACACGTTTCAAAGCATGGCAGCACCCCTCTGCTGAGTGATGAGATGCAAAAGCTTAGTCAGGTGTAAGAAGGGATATGGGATTTCTTCTCCTGGAGCCCAACTTTTAAAACAAAAAGAAGTGATCCTAGTGAGAAGGGATTTAAAACATAAACTCGATGTAATGGGCCCATCTGCCCAAGTTTTCAGAAAGCTCCATGTTTAAGCTGTTTGCTTTCATTATTCCCTGTTATTTCACTGGTTAATGAATTATAAGACAGACTCAGTACAGGAATAAAGTAGCACTGCATGGAGAAGATCCCCAGCTAGTCAATACAAAATGCAACAATTTGAGACACTGACAAGATGATGTCAACAGGAGCATTGGGATTACTTTCTTGAAGGGAATTTCCTTCTAGTGCTTGGGAACTACTGCAACAGTGAAACTAGGCTGGTCTAGGATGACATTTAAAACTAAACACTGCAGAAAAACAAGCGGTTTCAGGCAAATATCAGCTATCACAGCTTCATTAATTAATTGATTCAAAGCATAAAGACAGCAACACCCAACTGAGATGACAAAAGTTACGGACTGTCAATGTAAATCACAGACCAGGAGAAGCTCAGCATACACTTTGACATACCCACTTTTATGTTTCAGTTGTTTACTACACCAGGAACCTCCTTAAATCCCCTGAAATCCTCTCCATGACTTCTCCAGCAGCCCATAGATGTAGGTAGATCATGAACAGGTAGGTAGATCATGAACAAGGTTATCCTCATAGTCTTCCTCATTTGGAAGTCCTTACCCAAGCACAGGTAGCTCTATGGACTTTAAAAAACATCTTTATTTTGGAAATCTTTGTGACACCACAGCACTGACATTTCAGTGATTTAGGTGCTCTTACATGTCCAAAATAGAGCCAAAGCATAAAAAACACTTGCAAACTACAAGGCGCATCATACAACTTAGCAGACAGGAAGGGCTTTCATAAATAGAATATGAATATATAAATAGAATTAGGAATACAAAGGGACCTGCGGTAGTGCTTTTGGTACCCCTGTAAAGGTAGTCTTTAGATGGCTGTGTAAGCATCACAGGCACTTCATTAGAAATACATTTCAATGAGAATTTAAAGTAAACTTAAAGAACAGAACATCCTGGGGGATGAGGTAAGCATCAGAGAAACAAAGACCAGAACTGCTAAACGTTGACTACAAGAGGGCATTAGGTGATCTTGTTTGAAGAGGTGCAATCAGAGCTGCGTGAAACATCCCAGGTAACACTGAAGCCATTCTGTATTTTTCTGCTTGTAGCCCAAGCACAAGCCAAGTTCTGTCTTGACCAACACCACATTTTACAAAGGAGCTTATTTACTCCATTTCCTCAAATAAAAAGATGCGCTCAAGCAATAAACTGAATTCAAAGCTGTGATCTCACCCAAGTCAATGAGACAGTACCTGGGTCATTCCCACATTTGTACTCTAAAACTGTAATTAAATTTAATGGACATTAGAAAACAGGGGCCATAAACTGGAGTAAAGATGATAAGAAAATGAAAGCGCCACATGCAAAACCCCATTATAAAAAAAGTAAACTGCTGTAAAACACAATTTGGGCCAGATGACATATGAGAGCCACTTATGCTGTCCTGAGTTCTGCTTCACCTCACCCAGTCCAGATAACCTCTAAATTTCAGTTCTTCATTTGGACTCCCTTAAAATCAGGAGAAATAAAAATGTTTCCAGAGCATGCTTCATCTACTCCTAAAGTAGGTGGCTAAAACAGGTCAGATGAATCACGTTAGCAGCAGTTTTTTCTCTCCATTGATTACACAAGGTGTCTACAGGGACCAGGTTGGATGTAGACACTGGAGGGAAATGAAGCCCATCTCAGACATCTGCACAACCGCATCCACAGCACTGCTTATCCTCTTATGGATGAAAGTGGGGCTAATTTCCACTGCAGAAAAAAGACAAAAGTAGAAGACAAGCAGCTTTCTGAAGAGTGATCTTGAATCTGAATTCCCAACAGGGCAAGGTATTTCCGTTTCAAACATCTGAATTGAGACTACGGGTTGAAAGAGGCTGAATCATGATTCCTATTCCCAGCACTACATCTAATTTGGAATCTGACCTTTGACATGTCATTTAACCTCACTTTTCCTACTAACTGTAAAGTAGGAATAATTATTACAATTCTGCAAGAACACTGAGTCTTAATTGATAAACATCTTTAAAGCGTTCCGGGATTCCAGTGCCCTTCATCAAAACAGGGATACTATTAACTATTATATGAACACTATCATGATTACCATTACAAAGACAGCATTTATCTGATATTTATCTCTAAAACAGCTGAAATTAATTTGCAAATGCTTTTTTTGCACTGGTGTTGCAGTGGTATTGACATGCCTATTTCTTTGGGATTTCTATCTTCTGATTTGACACTTTGCAAGTTTACCGCCATGTTCCATTTTTTTGTTGCTTGTTAAAATCACGTACTAATGAAAAAAAATCATTCTTTGTTCTCTGTCTAAATATGATTATATATAAATAGATCTCTATATACATAAAAGCCCACACATTCCATATCAATATTAGCAGACAAATAGATTTGAATTTCGGTAATGTAAACAAATCTTCAGTCTTTTGCCAAATCTAATGGGCAGATATGAATAACT
The DNA here is from genome assembly GCF_023638135.1 of Falco biarmicus. Classification (NCBI taxonomy): domain Eukaryota; kingdom Metazoa; phylum Chordata; class Aves; order Falconiformes; family Falconidae; genus Falco; species Falco biarmicus. The sequence continues at coordinate 35,316,487 of NC_079294.1, read as the reverse complement.
CCTGTCTAGAAGCCACGCTTGACTCACTGTATGCAGCGACTTGGGCTAGAAATCAAAACAAAGTGTCACTGTCTCCATCCTCTGTTCTTACAACCCTGGCAAGGAGAGCCCAATGAAAGTGCTCACGTAATACAAACGCTTTCATTTTAATCTGAAAATGGCTTCCATTTACAGCACAATGTAGAAATGCAGAGACAAAAATATATAGACATATAAGTATGTACATGTATATATACACACATACAGTCATGTTTCAGAGGGAGGGCATCCTTGGACCAGAGAGACCCATGACAGCAGGGAGCCAGGACCTCTCTCATCAGCACCACTCGGGATTTGGGACACCTTGTACCATTTCTCTGGCTTTAACACATGGGTGAGTAACCTCCCTTTTCTTTGGCATTTGTGGATGAAAACATCCCTGCTCATTTTATTGTCACATAGTACCTCTTCACTGGGAAAGGCCATGGGACTGATCCTGCACACGCCCCAGCACCTTGCGCAGAGCGAAGAGGAGGAGTTCCTGTGGCTCGCAGAAACCCTGGGCATCCCATCGAGGTGGGCTGCTGGCTGTACATTGCCAAGCTGAGGAGAAGGTGACAGCAAGGAAAACTTTTGGAGGTGCACCAGTGCCAAGGCAGACTACTGCAGCCACACTCATGGCAAGAAAGATACACATTGCCGTGAAAGCAACCTGCTGACAGCAACAGGGACCAATTTCAGCCCCGTTACCAGTTATGAGGCACGGATTTCCTCCTGCCCCCACAAAGCTGTGATCACATCACTGCTCTGCTGCCCCTGTTTGTTTAAGCAGAGTCCCCCCTGCCCCCCGAGAGCAGGACTGTGCTCAGCGAGGAGCAGGAGCCCTGACAGCCCCCCGCCGCGGTGCTCGCAGCCTGAGGCACAGCACCCCGTGCCCACAGGCACGCATGTACCCGTTCTGGCAGCAGCCGCACTAAATCTCAGCATTAGAGACAAATCCTCAGTTCTCCTGCACAACTGTCACAGTCAGATTTGATCCCCTGTCGAGGTTACAGAGATTTTGGAGCAAAGACCAGAGCCTGCACACTGAGCACTGACTATGAAAAACCAGACGACTCCCCTGGCACATGTTCCCAGATGAAGGGCTTCCACTGATGCACATTTCTGGGGGTTCCAGCAAGCAGCAGCGTGAGGGGCTGAGATTCCAGCAAAGTCTGTGCACCTGCACCTCCTCGTCTGTCCACCAGCTCTGTCCCCACTTGCCTCAGCTTGCTTGAACATCAAAGTCAAACTCAAAGTGACAAGCAACACCTGTTTCCACAGCTATTTTCCACACCCAGCTACATTTAATCCTTGCTTCATTGCCTCCTTTAAAGTTTAATAATGGCTTCAGTGAGCAGTCTTAGTCAAGTTTCTGACTTTTTTATTTAATGCTTCCACGGCTGAGCTCAGACATCTGAAGGAATCTGTGTTTAAGTAATCTGCTCAACAGAGAAAGCCCTAGAAATATACTTTCTGCTCATCATCATCTTAAACCACAAGTGCAAAGCTGCAGTACGGTGTGTATTTTTCCACTGTAGCAACACAGTGGCAGGGTTTTGCTTCCCTTGTGTTGGATTTTCTCGACAGCTCCTCTACCAGATGGACTCAGTAAAGTATAAAACGGGATGTATGTCTCAAAATGCGTTCAAGTTTCTATTTGTGGTACCCATCAAAAGGCTCACATCATCCTTTTAGAGCACCAAGAAACAACTGAAAGTCCTGACTGAGTTCATAGATTAGTTGTTTTAATTTACTTACATGTAATTTACATGCATGAGATTTGCAGATGAAGATTTTAAAACCTCGGAGGTCCTGAGATACCACCAGAAACTTTGATTTATGGGGAAGTATGGGGAAAATGAAGCATGTACTTGGATCACAAAACACAGTGGGGAAACTGATTGGGGGAAAACCCCAAGAAGTAAAATGGTAGCAGGCTCTCCAACCTTGGTGGGACCCCAAATGTGGCAATCCCTGTGCATGGCAGCATGGCAGCAGCTGTGCGGCTCCTGCCTGCGCCCCCGAGCTGGGGCTGCCACCCTCAGCATCGCCTGGCCAGCCAGACTGACCTCAGATACTTCAGACGGAACAAATCCAAAAAGCAAAGCAAAACACATTCCAGACCTCAGAAACCAAACTGCACATCTACAGGGAAAACTGGTCCTTATCTGACCTCTTGCTCCCCCCTCACCCACGCAGGCAATGGCAACCAGCTGAAATCCCCAGTATTTGGCAACTGAGGCTACCCTGACGTAGACCCACAGTCACACAAGCGTGGCTGGAGCTCAGAAGGGACGTGGGAAGCTGCAGTGAGCTCACACCCACATCCAGTGCTTGTGCACTTGCAGGCATGGATGTGGTCCTTTCTGGGGGGAGAAAATTGTACCTGAAAGGAGCGCAACTGCAGCAGGAGCTAAGGCAATGTCAAGCGCACTGCATCCCCCTCCGAACAGCCCCTCCGTTCCCCAAGTCTCAGTGCTAGGGAATCACATCATATTTCAAGATTGATTTTCTCTTACTTCAGCCTTCAAAACTAGGATATTGTTACATCTTTGTCAGCAATGTCAGAGTTTTCCAAAACAAATCAGACATCTTTTCCATGTAAAACTACCAAGATACCTTCCTCGTGCTGCACCCCGTGAGTACTTCATTTTCACTTTCTTCTGTAATAGGAAGATTTCTTTCTCCTCCTTTTCACACTGCACTTCATAAATTGTTTAAATAAATGCCTATCTTGGTTTAATGAGCCTCTGCTGTCTGAGTTTTGAAAATACCATTAGTTATATTGAGTAGGTAAAAATTACTATAGGGGAGCTACTGACATGAATGCATTACCTATTATTAGCACCAATAACCTTGTCTAACAAGCCAGTAAGTCTTTGAAGTGTCATCCTCGAGCTTTGAAGGTGATCCTTTTCCAAAGGTGGTGGTGGGTTTTCCCCCACCCTGTGTATTACAAAGTACTTGGGATTCCTAAATCATTTGCTATTTCTCTTGCAACAGAACTGTTCCAACACCAGAACAGGATGAGTCCAGTTGTACCATACAGCACACCTACATTTGACTCAACAGACTGCCTGACTTGCTTTAAAGCACGGTGGAGCTTGGGCTGTATTCTCTGTTTTCAAAAGACATAGAGCTATGGTGCAGTTATCTGGCTTATCTGGGACATGCATTTATTTATGCCCAAGCCGTACTGTAACTGCATGTGACCTAAGGCACAGGCTCTAGACACGAACCTCTTTTTCTGGTGACAAGGTCATGAGCAAAATGCACTTCATTTGCTCTAACAGCATCCTTCTGGGTTACGAGTGATTTTTTTCTTGATTTTGTGCCTGTTGTGTGCTTCTGAAAAGGCTTTGACCACCACTGCCTACCTATACTACTCCGTCAACTGCAAACATTTACTGGTACATCTTATTGATGATGTAAAAATCACGCAGGAGATGTTGTAATTTGCCAGTTTTAGTGCGCTCTTGTGGAAGAAGTCTACATCTATTAGTCTTGTTTTCCCGCAACACGATGCAATGAAAAATCATGCATGTAAGAAAATAGCAGCTTCCACAATGTTAGGGTCAAAATGCCTGTTCCCTCCATTCTGCAATACACACAGATAAGTCCAGAATCACAATTAGCACTGAAAAACAAACATAAATTTTCAAATAATGCCAATATTCCACATCTATGTGAGCCTTTAAAGACAAAGGCCAATTTTCTACATAAATAGTGTCCAGCTGGTCCTCCTGCCTGGAATAATCAGAGCAGATACATGCCCTTGTGAAAATCTCATACATGTAAAATGATTTTTTCTTGATTTTTGAAATATGGTTCTTAGATCTCCCTTCCCCAATTAAAAGAAGAATGTGACTTTGATGTCAAATAATTTGCAATGGATTTCAAAAAGAGCCTTATATGTTACTGACATTTTAATGTGACTTTATAATAGCCCCTTGCCAAACAGCAGCAAAGCTGCGATAGCTGGGCAGAACAGCGTTAACTACATGAAATGCAGTTAGCATGAAATGACATCAAAAAGTGCTGTCTCATCAGAGCAAAGACAATCTGTGGAGACAAGGTTTGCAGGAATAGTTCTTTTATTAGACCAATTCTTACAGTCAGAAGAAAGGACAAGCTTTTTGATGCAAAACCCTCCTTCAGTTTGAAACAAAAGTTTCAATCACCTCTTTTCCTAAATTTTTATCTGTCTTTTTCTCCTTTTATTTCCTTCAAGCTTGTTTTTTCCCCCTCTTTCCTTCTCTCCCACAGACAAATTTAGTGAGTAATTAGTCTGAGGCTTTACACCATTGCTAGCAATTGAAACTTTAATGAAAAAAAAGCAGAATTTTTACTTCAGAGAATTATCCTTCTTCTGGGTGGCTTCAATATTCTCTTAATTTCTTTGTTTGAAACTTCCGTTTCAGATCTGCAAAGGGCTTGTGTAATCATAAGCTTGCCTGTTTTCGCCAATTAAAGAAGTTGGTTTAATAAAAGATATTCCCTCTCCCTTTGAACACTGCCTCACTTATATCCCTAGACCGTGACCGCTACAACAGCATTACAATCGCATGTTTTATGGAAATACATCAGCTTCCATAAAAGACAGCACAATCTCTCAGCCTAAGACACTTGCCTAGGATGTGGACAATCCAGATTATAAACCAACTCTGTGTGATTTTCAGAATGATTTTTCATCCCAAGCCATCCAGAATCAGGCACAGTAGAATTCTAATTTAAGTCTTCGTATCCTGAATCAACATGGGGACACCACGGTGCCCAACTAATTCACGCCAAAACAGTCGTACTACAATGGAGAATATCAAAGCATGTATTTTCACCAGAGAACAGCTAGAAAATTTTTATTCTCATACAGTTTGAGATTCAGTCCCTCAACTCTACACCTCTGAAACACAATCACCCGTGAGCCCAGCCTAGCAATCACCTTTGCTACCACCCAAACCTCACGGCACTTTGCAATATCAGCTCCACCTGTTACACACATCTCTGGCCTCGTAAAGTTTTCCTCTACATTCCTCTCACTCGGGTCACTTCCCTTCTTCTTCAGAGTTCAGTTTTGCTTTCATCGCACCTAGGTGGAAAGAAATGGGCTATTTCACAGACATCATTCTCCTTACCTTTCCCTGCTCCACCCTAGCTGCAATGAAGGAAAAACAAGTATCAGCTTTCTCTAACTGCTTTGGAAAAGTAATACTGCAAACACCCAACGGGCAAATTTTTCTTCTCATAACCTTACCTGAGCCACATTAGTCTCTAGCAGGAGGGGGCAATGGTTTCTAAAGGGCATGGACCCAGCAGTGCTATGCAGTCCAAAGCATGAAACTAACCCCATGTTGCCCCTGGGTGGCATGAAGAAGCTCTCCAGCTGCTGGTCAGTTAGTAATCTAAACTACAGATATCACCTTAAAGAGAAGAAACTAAACATTTTATTTTAATTCCCTGTAATCTTGTGAGCCAGCACAGCTGCATAATAATATGAAGAAATTTCAACATTCATTTTGGACGCTGATTTTTCAGCTGTCAGCTCCTTTTTTTTTCCCCCCTGTGTGTGTATATTAGCAAACCTTCAAGCAGCTTTGTATGAGCCACTTAAATCACGGGGGTTTCAACGTCATTTTGTGGGCAGCTGATCTGAAACACACAAGGTTGTATGATCCCAAGCTGTGAGAAGCAAATGGACACACCTTACCCAGAAAGTCTCCAAGGACGCAAGGCACCAGGCTTGCAAAAATCTTACAACTAAAGGAGGGTTTGAGATACAGCTCTGGGCACAGGCTTTTGTGTAGGAATGGCAGGGAGCAACTTTCCCTAGTTTCTGCCTGTCCTCACAGAAAATCTCAATCGGGGAGTGAAAGGCTTATTCCTTAAAAGCACAGTGAGGTCCTCAGCTGAAAAGTGCTTCTAGTAATGAAGCATCAGTGTCAGTGGGTTTTTCCCCATAAGCACCATATCTTCTCCACCTCTAGCTGATGAACATAAAGCTTATGAGGATGGAGTTTGAGCTGATGCTATGTGTAGTCAGGTTCTCCTAGCAGCAGATTTGTGAGGTCCCACTCTCCCTCCTGTGCAAAGAGAGAGGCATGGGTCACCCTGTCCAGCTCTGTACCACTGATTCCTGCAGGAATCAAACCAGCTCACAGGAAAACAAGGTCAGTCAGGAGTCCAACCCAACTTATGTTAGAATAACTATTAAAAAATGTTTTCCCCTTCAAAGGCAATGATGACCTTCAAGGACTAAAATGTATCATAGGAAGAAGCCCCCATATCCTGTATCTACGTTATGAAGAGCAGAAATAGTGAGACCAGCAGTTTGATCTGTTTGCCCTTGCTGCACAAGAAAAGGCAAGAGGGAAGATGGACATCCTTGCCATCATGTATCTGAAGTTAAGGGCAGGGACAGGGATAATCAGCATCTCTGGAAGACACCAGGATAGCGAAATCAAGCATCTGCCCCTAAGAAGCTGACACTGTAGGTAGAAAGCAGTGGGTGGGCAACAGCTGTTTTCCATGAAAATTCAGTTAAAGTGCTGCAAATCTTTATATACTTTACACTAAGGCTTAAAAGAAGCAGGCAGGACTGTGAATGACTTGCTCTAATGGATGCCCACAGGTGGATTTAAAAATTATCATAAATTCTGTTCTTTAAAGAAACCATCTGTACTCATGTGTTTGTTTGCATTTTAAAGATTGACATCAATTTCCATGTGTCTTGATAACTAGCTTCAGTTCTGAAAAGTGTGTCTGAATCCTCATTAAACAACAGCAGCCACTTCTTGTTTGTGAATATTACTACAAGGATGGTTAAAAGAAGAAGGGGGTGGGGGAAACATGTATAAGGGATGAGAGAGACAACAGTGGAATGCAAAAACAAGTTACCACACCTAGAAGGCAAAGGGAAGAGAAAGGAAATTTCTTGGGTTTGCAAATGAATTACACCGCAGCAGATCTCAGGTAGCCTAACCAAGCCTCTAGCACCAGTGAGCCTGTTGCTCTGTAGGGTGTACAGCTGGACTGGAGAAAAGATGGGAACACTCCACACTTCCACAGACAGCCCCATGTTTCAGGCACTATATACACACCCCACAGACAATTTACATTGATTTTAATGTGACTGGAAATTACCTCCTAACATAGACACCAGAGCTCCTCTAATCCAGTGAATATCCTGAGATAAAACTCCTTTCATATTTATATCTGGAATAAGATTATACTTCCAGGCACCAGAATATTTTCCCCTTAAAATCTGGCCAAACCTAGCTTTGCCATCTCTAACAAAGAGTCTCTAGCTATTTGCCTCCTCAGGAGAAATATTACAACATAGCCACTCTGAGAATAGTTTCTGTTTACCTTCATTCCCAGCAATGGTATTCTCACATTACTTCCTCAGAAGTATTTCTCCCCTTCTCTTCAAATGTCTCTGTGCTAAACCACTGAAATATGTGGCAACTGCAGTGTCAGTTGTCACAGGGAAAAATATGTCAGCAAAAACATTTGATTCAATCTGCTGTTTAAGAAGCAACATTTCCTCAGGGTGTATGCCTTGTGTGGATAAATAACAACTGTCCAAAAATCGAGGATCTAAAATCAATCTCAAGTATCAAAGGGCAGATTTCAGCCAACTACCTTCAGCAAAAGGAGAACGCAAAACTAGTTCCTTTTTCTCCTGTTTTAATTTGGTGCAAGTTTGTTTCAGAACCAGCCCATAAAATTTAGCCTCTTGGTCACAAACTGAAGGGTGAATTCCTAACTGAAGAACGACACAAAGGGTATATTATGGATCTCACAGGAGCCTTAACTTGCCCCCCCCCCAGGTACACACATTTTCTCTTATGAGATGCATCGTATGGAATATTCACATTCGCAATGCAATGACTAGACTTGCCAATTCCTGCGTGTGTTCAAAAGCTTCTGCCTCAACAATGTATTTTTATTAAGTTTTGTATTCAATTTCCCTGTATCCACATAAGGACAAAAAAGAGGAACACAGGCAGCTGGTTCACCGGTGGACGTCGCCCATTGAAGAGGAGGTGCTGAGCGGCGGAGGCTCGGCACGCCTGCAGCGTCACTTGTCCGCTGAAGATGAGCTGCCCACTTTAAGCTTTTAGGTTCACACATTTGTGGTTATTTATTAAGTACCTACAGGGTACTTTGAACATGACCACACAATTGGTGAGTTCAGCCATGCAGGTTAGAAGGTGCTGAGATCTGCAACTGATTATGGTATGCCAAAATCCCATCCTTGGGTTTTCTCCATCTCAAACTTGTTTGCTTCCTTTCATTTTAACAACTTTTGACTTCGACAACAATTACTCCCTGTTTTTTTCTCCCTCTTGTCAGAAAAGACTAACTGCGCTAGTTGGTGTGTTTTGCACTAGCTGCTCCATCTAACCTGGGAGGTCAGAGCTTGAAAGAACAATTTGTTTCACTTCTCCATAGCGCTGCAATCCCATTACTCTCTCCACAAAAGCTACACTCTTGCAGCAACTGAAATAGTCCTTTGGCAATTCTCCTGATGCTTCTTGCTCATCAATATGATCATATTTCTTATAGAAAAGAACAGCAATCTTCTGTTGTTTTTAAAGAACAATTTGTGATGCAAGCAAATCCCTTGTGCCTCACCTACAGCTTCTTAAAGTTGCTTGGTTATTCAAACTGCAGTTGCACTTCTGAAAATTAGGGTTATTCCAAAGGCCTCCTCCTTAGGAATTTTCATCAGGAAAAGCCACAGGAGACAAACTTGCATCCCTTTGGAGTACCAGCCTTTTGTCCCTTCCATAAATCATCTTGCTATTTCTTTGGGGGAGGGGGAAGGAAAAGCCACCTGCCTTCAACTTTTAATATTATGTCCACCTTTACAAAATGATCGTGCTCGCCCTTTATACTGTTCTTTAATAATAAATGTGCCAACTACTCTGGAGGTACCGTGATGCGGTGAGTGCTTCAGCCTAAGTCAGAGCAGGAGTTTGATGGGCACATCCCATCAGAGTTCATTTTTGCAGAATCATATTCAAACCAGAATTCTCAAATTTGGGGTATTCAGCCTTTTGTTTGGCAGCAGTGAAAGGAGAGGTTTAGGTATCAGAATTCCTGGGTGCTGGTCCAGGTCCACAGCTAATCTCAACGATGAAATGCTTACAGGCAAGGTAAACTCAATGTCTGCATTTGTTCAAAGACCCAGGGGATGAGCTAGTCCCAGGAGGCACTGCCTGGCTGCTGCTGCTGCTGCTTTGGGGATCTGCAGGTGAGCGGCTCCACATGCGTCACAGTACCCCAACGCTTCACGTTCATTTTGACCTTTGCTTTCTATTCATCCGTGGGTTTTGTTTCCTCTGTTCATAGCCAGGTTATTTTGAGACGCTCATTTTCCTTCCTGTAGCATTTTCAGTTTTGCTTGGTGGATGGGGGAATAGAAGATGCAGTTAAAAATACTGCGATGCCACGGTGGGCGGTGTAGCAGAAATAGACAGACACTAGCTCACTGCAAAGAATACCAAGTAATATCCCAGAAAGATAAAGGCATGGCAACAAAAGAAGAGAAAATGCATTTGTGTTCTGCTGCTAGGGAGCTAAATCTGGACTGAAGATACCAAATGAGGAGTACCATTCGTGGCCAAGCGTGCCATCCTCCTGTTGGCTTCACATGCAAAGTCACCTTACAACAGCACCGTCAGCAGGAGCTCATAAAGACGTGGCTGATGAACAACATTACCTCCAGTTATAAACAAAATGTATGTGAGCTTTGGGGGTTTATGAAGATGGTGCAGAAAATCGGTAAGAAAATGGACCCAACTGGTGTTACATAGAAACCAGCAGCCTGTATAAACCGAGGAGAGGCTTAGCTCCTCTAACCCTCGCTTGAAAAGCAAGCTCAGTTTTCCCAAGAGGAAGATAAACCAAGCTTGGCCGATACAAGTACCTATGTGATTATGTGATGGATGTACACCCTATTTTTTCTGAGGCTTAAGTCTCTGTTCATCCAGCCAGTGACCACAGGGTTAATACTTCATCCCAAAGGGCTTTACAAATAAGCGTTCCACAAACAGCACACCGGGGTCATTTATAGCCCTTAAGTGAGACACTCCTGCAGAGCAGTCCGGCGGCTGCTTAACACTTCATAAAAACACCCCGGCATCATTTTGCTGGGGAAGTGAAGAAGGTGCATCAAACTGAAACTGCCAGGGAACTCGGGCAGCCAGACTGCAGCGACGTCTCTTGGCATTGGGCCAGGGTGCCACAGCCCCCACTGCCCAGCCGGGGAGTCCTGCAGGTCTTTAAGACCTTGCATGGAGGCAGAAAGAAAAAGGCAGAAGAGCGCAGACAAACGCTGTGCACACAGGTCTGCATGAGCAGCACCGGTGGGGTCACCACTTCTCCAGCTACCTGGGTACTCAAGCCCTGTAAGTGCAGTGAAAGATGGAAACAGCCACGCTTCTGTAGCATGCACATGAGCACCCACTTCAGGTCAAAGTCAAGATGAGAGATGAGTGCAAGCTTACGTTTTATGCACATGGAAAATGGCACCTCTAAAGAGTGTGGGGTCACCAGGGACCAGGGGCCATTAGTCCAGAGGAGAGTGCCATCTACTGCTTCATCAACTTTGCTTCCAGGAGCCCCCGGGAGCAAGACTTCCACCCTGCTGCTCAACTAGATCTTTTTTTTTGTCTTTATATTGCAAGATATGTTTTGATCCCATCAAAATGTAATATAGCCACAGGCACAAGAATAATCATACCATAAAAAAAAAAAAAATCAGCATGCAGATACAACCTTAAAAAAACACCACGGAAATGTCTAATAAAATAAATGCCATTTAAACGCCGCTATACAGAAACCACAGCCAGTGCAGAAGATTTAAAAGAAAACGTCTGGAGGTCTTCACATCAAATGTTAACACTATTTTCAAACCAAGCCTAAGAGAGGATGACAAGTAATTTAATAAGCCTAATGGGAGCGTAATCAGCATTTGACCATTCTTGCCATAAAGGTAGGTGTCTTCCTGGACCAAGATGTCTAGGAAAGCCACTGAAAGACAGATAAGGCTTTTAAAACAGAATTTTTAAAACAGCTTTTTTCTTCTTGTGTAGATTTATTGAGAGTTTCACTCTATTAAGAATAGGACCCAACCAGCTGGGTGAAATACAAACAACTCTGTGGGTACAGTAAGTGGCACAGTAAGTTTGGGGACCATTTGCAGCTTATTTTACTGCCAGCCATCAGTAAAGTCAAGATTTCAAGCATCTCCTGAAAGCCCTATGACAACTGCAGTTACACAGCATTATCTTGTCTTCCAGCAAAATCTTTTCCCTCACACAGCATCGTACTGCATTTCACAACAGAAGTATGCATGGTCAGCCTGTATCTCCTCACCCCTTATGGCTGGAATCAGGGCGTCTGGGGGAGCGGGGGGTGTCCTGTACCTGCTTTTACTGCTTTTGACACCGCTCCCTTACACACAGAACCGATCACCAAATCACGAAATAAGGGAAATTGCCAATATTGTAAATGCTTTAACAAAAGGCAGAAAGAATGTTAGTAATATTTCATCTGAGGTTACAAAGTTTAATTTGAAAATATTTGGTACAGAATGCTCGTTCATATACAAAGAGAATCCATCCTCTCTTCTAGTTACACACTTGGTCAAACAATCTCTGGTTTTGAATTAAAAAGGAAAGGGTATTTTTAAGGTATATTATATTAACGATATACAGACAACCATGTCATGAGATGATCCCTAATGCTATAACAACGTCACCATTTTATCTGGACAGTTTTATAACAGGAGTTCTAAGAGCTGAACACTTTAAGCAAACCAAATTTTTCAAAGAAGTGAGAAACCCCCTACCCCACAACTACTGACCAGAATTTTTTCAAGTCCAATACTGTTTTATTGCAGATAAAATAATTAGCTCAGTGAGGACAGAAATGCTGTTTCACATCTTCAAAAATGTATTACGGTTTTAAGAGACCTCAATACTTGCATAAGGATGGAGTTATATTGGGGGTGGGGATGGAGGAGGAGAGGGGGCAGAGGCAATACTGAGCAGAACCAATATCAAATAAAAGGTGCTAATTTTATACCCTTAACAATCACAGTTGCTCAAATGTTTGCAAACAACAAACCAACCCCCAAAAAACTTCACCATATTGTTATTTTAAACGTAGTTCATAAGGAATTCTGCAGCTACAAGACTATGAAAAAAACATGTATATTCTGCAGCAGCATAAAATATGATCCTATACACAATCCAAGCATCAATTTTCTCTATCACAATCAGTATTCTATCTCGAAGGAGCATCTGTCAGATTCTCCAGAACTAAAAATAGCAAAGACCCTTTTAAACAGAACAGTTTCTGGTTTATATTTATAACTACACTGTACTCGCTGCTCCTGGCTGTTCGGCGATGAAATTTGTGCAAGATATAATCAATTACCCAGCTTTGCACTTCATCATGCAGTTAGCTACCGTTACCTGCATCTTACCCTTCAAGCACTTCTCCCCATGCATAGGGTTGAGGTTTTAAAAAGCAATAAATATTTGCACATTGAAGAACTAACTGTAGAGCTGACTGACATTACACAGCAAAAACCTTGTGAGAACAAAAACCAAGCACACTGATGTATAAAACAGAGAGCCTACCTGAATTCTTCAAATGCATACATGGCCTAGTAACTACAAAAATGCTCTGAAATTTAAAATAATCTTCTTAACGTGCAGGAGGACCATTTAGTTTGTCAAACTGCAGCAAAATGCATAATGATGAGACAGTATATTTGAAATATTCTGAAGAGAAAGGGTATGCAGATACTGGCCTGCAGCCTACAGCTCAGCCAGCTGCTGACAAGCAGCAGCTAACAGGGAAAGGCGATAGAGTACCATGTGATCATTCCTGCAAGTCTGATTAATGCAGTATACTCCAAGAATACAAGGCTGATATCTTTATTATTCAAGCCAAATAAGTCAAATACTGTACACGACAGGCTCCACAGCTAAATTATCATTCACATGCCACATCAAAATCAGCAAACGCAAGCAGAGGATACTAAAAACTAAGTATATGTCATAACCGAAGAGATTAATTAGGCCCATTCAAGCTGGTTTTCTTACCTTGTAGTGATATTTTAGTCTGTTTTTATTCATATAAACCATCAGTGATGGAACAAAAGACTGCAGCCACAAACCTCCCCTTCCATGAACGCCAGAACATTTAAAGTAGTTTATCTGCTAGAAATCATTTCCTCTGTAGTCTATCCCCAACCACTTTAACTCCTTCAGCCCTGAATTCGTTGCCATAAATCCTAATTGCGGTGCCATGTGGGCTTTTTAGGGTTTACAGGGTTAACACCAAGAAATCGCAGCAGTGCAACTGAATGAAGCGGGATAAGAGCCAAAGGAGCCATATCTGCGAAATCAAAGAAGGGAAGATAGGAATGAGGAAAGTTGAGAATTTCGTGGCATTGCAGTGTGCAAGCAAAGATGCTTCAGCTGCCTAGCAACAGCGCACGCAATCTCCACGGCAACAGCGCAGGGAGCGCTGGGGTCAGAGCATCGCTGCTGCACAGACGCCCAGGGGTGATAAACCGGAGCCAGCCTCCCCCAGTCCAGCCACAGCAACTCCGTGCCAGCTGCTCCGCACTGGTGGCACATGCCCCAGTGCCAGTGGGGAGAACCGGGAGTGACAAGGCAGCCCGGGCTCAGGGGTGAAGCTGGCACCTACCCTGCGCAGGGCAGTCCCACCAAAGCGAAGCGGAGGATGGAAGCACATGGGCATGCTCCTGGAATAGCTCAGTGATGGACAATGCATCTGCTCCTCTGACATAACGTGGCCTGGCAGCATCGCACACCCTAAACACAGCTCACAGTGCAGGGGAACAGATCCCAAAACACCAGGAGCCAGAGCTCATCATCCCCATAGCAAGGCCCCTGGAAATTTTGGACGTGTAAGAATCACAGGCTAGATGACTGCCATTATCCGTTCGCTCCGAGATTACATGGGTCTTGTTCATGGGAGAAATCAGGGAGACTTTGCCAAGGCTGCTGGCAGCCCCAGCTGAACCCGGCAGCGTGCTCGGGGGGGGGCAGGAGGAGGTTTCACTGTGCTCACACCAGACCAGCCTCAGCATCTCTGCCATGACAGCGTGCAGCCACTCAAGGATGCCCAGCGTAGGCCAGGCAGAAGGGGAACTTGCCTGCTGGCTGGAAAGCAGATCAAGGGGGAGGACTGCTGGAAATGACAGATTCCAAACCTGGGAAATCAACCCTTCACCTGGGAGGGAGAGATAACGGGGAAGTGGGAGAACAGGCTGCCTGGGAAAGTCAGGAGGAGGCAGCAAATTCAAAGTCACTCTGGGGCTGCTCCCCACCTTGATTTGCCTTTTTTTTACTCCTAGGGCTGGTTTCCAGTACAAGGAAAGAGTTGCTCACATGGAGAATTTTGGATGGAGCCTGAAACATCCAGACCCAAGTACAGCTCCTAAGGTTCACTCTGCTCTAGGACAGTGGCCACCCCACTGAGCCACGGGATTTGGAGACTGGAAAAGCATCCAAGGTACAGAGAGCCACATCTCCTGGACACAGTGATCTGTGACAGGCTGCGGTACCTGTGGCATCTGAACCCACAGCTCTGAAAAATGTAGGTAGAAAGGGCTGGAGTGAAAGGGGAAGGTATTCACGGCAAAACCCCAGCACTGGAATCAAAGAAAATCCACATTTATTTGGGACATGGTGTGTTTAATGTAGTAGTGACCTTGGGTTTTGTTTTATTTCCTTTTATACAAATGTGATAGTGTTAAGTGGCAATAAAGGCACGCTGTAGGAACACATGCAGTCACACCATCTGACAGAAATTAATTATTCCATAAGCCTCTAGAAAGAGGACTGTGAGGTAGGTGCTTCTGACTACAGCCTAATAAAAGATTAAAACCAGTAGAGAGGATAACCTACAACTGTTAAGAAAAGTCATCTTCCATATTTAGGCTGACTTCACTAGAAGTATGCTTGCTATATACAGCACCCAAGCAGCCAGGCATGGCTGAGGGAGCCTGTGCAAGCAAGTGTTCTGCTGCTGACTTGGTAGGAAGCAGGGGTTTACCTTCAAAGTCAGAGCTAGCCAAGATCCCTCATGGGTGAACGAAGAAAGTCTGGGCTTCTGTTTTCTTGTTCACCTCAATCTTCCTCTAAGTTGAATTCAAGTGGAAGAGGGCTGTTTTTCACTTGAAATGTGTTTATTTTTCAAGCTAGCTAAAGACCTTTCTATGGAATTAACAGCAAACATAGTACACTGTTTCCCCTATGTATTCATGCCTTTTGAAAGAGTTGACAAAATCACTGTCTGGTCTTCCCATTTCTGCAATTTCTTAAGAGCCACTATGCAAATAAATAGTCAGCTGTTTAAGTCGAGGATTTCATCATCAATGAGTTCACTGTGAAGGACTCAAAAGGCAAACATACTCCAGAAAGCTTTCGTATTCCATTCGGGTCAGCTGCTGAAAGGTTTCAGTAGGATAGCTTTTCTTAATATTTTTTTTTTTTAGCCAGCACTTTCACAGTAGCTCACAGCATTACAGACAGCAAGAGCAGGGCTCCTGTCCTGCAGCATCACAGATAGTGTCTTTTCTGGTTAATTAATTACTAGGATCCCCATATTAGATGGTAAGATCTGAGAACCATCATGTCATCTTGTTGACATGAATGAGGTTCAGCATGGAAATACCTAACAGAACTCACAAGGGCTTCAGAAAGTCACATGTACACATGCAGTGACCAAATACATAAATAAATACAGGATTGTAATACCTCTTATGACCTTTTAGCAAAGACGACTGTAACTTCTCATGCCCTGAGCCAGACTGAAGGTCTTGAGAAGCAGACAGATGGTACATCAGGAACACAACCAGCAACAAAATTATTTACAAGTTGTTGTTGATTATTCCCTGCCTGGCTGTATAATCAGTCCAGGCCTTTGATGAAAAATGTCCCATGCTTTACCACAAAATCAAATTACATCACGGAAAAGAAAAAAGACACTAAACATTGGGTGGGACGATTAATGTAAAACTGTGGGACCCAGATCCCATCTTCTGATCCAAGGCCAGAGAGAGTTCCCTCCCACTGAAGAAGACCCGTAGCTTTTGGAAAAGAATTTGCAGTTTTAATTCCAGGCTCTAACAAACAAGTGAGGCTGTGACCGAAGTGGTTATCCTTGGTGAAAGCTTGACAAAGAAGCAAAGGATATAAAAAAAGCCTGGGAATATGACAAACCAGAACAAGGAAGAGGGTAATGGTGACATTTCTGGCTTTAGCTAGTATTTAAGTGGCATATTTAAGTGTCCTTGTGTTGATTCTCTGTGTGAGAATCTAGTTTCCCCAAGAATGACATCTTGCATTATTGGTATTCGGTGTATCAGTATTGGTCCTCTTGACCTGAGATTCCACCAAAGCCTTGGCCAGATACTAGGTGCTGATCACAAGCAGACTGAGATACATCAATGAGGTAACTATTTATTCCCTTGCTGAAGCAAGGAAAAAGCCACTAACACAGCGGACTTCTGTCATTAAGCCTGTATTATAATTCATGCTGAAGTGATATTCAGACCACTCTATAAAAAACACAACTGCACTGAAAAAGCCAGCATTCACTTCACTTCATGAGGAAGAAAACAGAAAGGAGAAGTGAAATGAGCCAACAAGAGGATATATATTCAGTATACATCCACCACAGCTCTAACATTTCTGCACAGTGGAGGATGTGGCGATCACAGGCAGCATCCCAGAATATACTGAAAAATCTCCTTTCAATAGGATTGTCTCTGAGTTCAAAAGTCTTTCTCGGGCTTAAGAAAATAAGATTTAAAAGGATTATTGAAATAGAAGAAGGAATAGCTACCTAGTTTGCTCAGGTACTGGGAAAATTGTGGAAATAATTACAGTGCCCTCAAGTTTACTGAACAATGGTATATTTGATACTGGAGTATTGACTCAAACCTTCAGCTGTTAAAGGAGAGGGTGGGTGGGGCAGAAAGAACTTACTTTTTTCCCCGCTTTTCATCAATGGGATTTCTATTGTATGTTGCCTTAACATTTTGATGCACAAGAATAGTCTGATCCACATTTCAGACTGCTCCTTTTGCTCTCTGGTCTGCAGTTTGATTTTGTGACATTAACCCTCACCAAAAAAGAATCCTACCAACTTTCCCTCCTCATTTCTATAGCTTGAAATTACTGCAGCACATGGATATTTGCACAGCAAAAATCACTTTTCTCCCTCCAAGATCTGGCTTGAATATGCCTCATGCCTTGCAAATCCCGAGGCTTGGCCAGACTGCAGGATGGCTGCTGTGAGGTCTTCCCTGTGTTTTTCTCCCACAGCTTTACTCTTACCATACTGGGAGTAGCACATAAACCACTTTCATTATTAGATCCTCTGTAGCAGGTGCAGATAGGCACACAGTATCTCACAGGGCTGGAATAGGATGTTTTCCCAAACAGAGCCCTGACTGCCCTGTTCTAGTGCTTGAGGGAAGATGCACTGCACTAGAGAGAATAGGATTCTTACTGATTTTCTAATCAGCCCTTGGGGATAGCACCAAGTCACAACTTTCAATCCCAACAGAACTGAGCCAATCGGGATGAAAACTAAAAGCTCCATATGGATTATCATCGATCACTGCAATGGCGCCTGAAATATCCAGCCAAGTTTAAGACTTGGTGTATGGTGCTGATTGCCTCAAAGCTGGAAATGGAAAAGGTCCCTAAGCATTTTACATAGGCAAGACATAACAGCCAGCAACAGATAAGGATATCTGAGGTGAATGTCAAATTAGTAAAAGAAGAGATACTGTCAGACCACCAAACACCCAAAACCTAAGATTCAGTCTGTGCAGGTTGCAAATGTTAGCTGATATGACCAAGACAAGTATTCCTGCCTGCTTATGAAAAATGATTTAACACTATACAAATTTGAAGTGCAAGGCAGTAATGTATTATTTATTCCTAGATAAACAATTACCATCCATAGCTTTTTCAATACAGCAGAGATTAATTTGAATCACACTGCACAAAGAAGTCCCCTTTGCAATTATGAATTACACTGACTCAATATCCACCTGACAACCACAGCGTCTTATACCTGCTACATCTTTGCTGATTGGTATCTTAATCTGTACAAGCACAGAGCAGAAGACATAAAGAACTGTTTCAGAGAAAATAACAGGAACTGTAGGCTTCCATTTGGAAACTTCCTTCAAGGCAGCCATAATTAGTCCATTTGACTTTTCCCGAGTTGTGAGAGATTAAGTGGGAGAAAAGAGAGGTGGGAGGCTAAAACTAGATTTGCATTATCACCACTATCAAATGACATGTCAAGGGATATGAAAACAGTATCTGAATAAACCACAGCCATCCACTAAAGCACACACTGACAATCAAACATTTGGACATTTATGTGGGGTGTTTATATCATATACCAACAAACACAAACCTGTGTACTTTAGACATGAATACAAATAAAGGTGTTCACATACTGCCATAAACATCCTCCCTTCTTGCCACTTGCAAGGAAGCCGATGGCCTAGATCTTATAAGCACTGAAATTGCACGGTGGCATGTTTGCAGCCAAAAGTAGCAGCCAACATTAACCAAACCACTTCCCAGACACAGAGGAGCACCTTAACGCCCGCTGAACTGGGGACTCATCATCAAGCGTATCGGCAGGCCAGAAGCTATTCTGGGTGGGAAATGTCAGTGTCTACTTGACGTCTTCTCTGGCAAACATTAGAAGATTACTAGTAACAGCCAACTAGTAACAACTTCCTATACCTCCTCACTCTCTGCTTAAATGCCAGGACATAGGAAAAAAATCAAGGCTAAGTTTTATACTTCTGTCTGCCAAAAGTAACTTCACTGCAGTCAACAAAACTGCATGGTACCATGTGTCCATTGAGCAAGTTCTCTGCAGCACAAGATCACAACACCAAGGTCTTAGGAGTTTTACAGGGATTACAGGGATTTTACACAGACATAATGTCAAAGCTCGGATCAAATTGTGGTCCAGAATTTCAGCCACAACATGTAAGGATAATCCAGTGTAAGGCACTGATGGTAAAGAATTTGCCAAAACACAGCTGCACTGCTATCCCATTAAGATGTGTACTGCTCCTGCTTCCAACAAGAAAAGAAAGATCTTCTTTCCCTTGCAACTGATGCAAAAGATACTAGAATAAATGTGTGAAGGAATTATTCATTATATACTGTAGAATTCTTTGTTCAGAAATAGCTTCTGCCAGCAGCACCAGACATAAGCCGTGGCAATTTCAAAACATCACTTTGCCCACTCCCATTAAAACATACCAAAGTTTTGATTCCTCCAAGGCCTCAGGACAGCCCAGCACCCATCAGCAATTTTACACACTAACCCACAGGATCTTGCTGGCAGGAGGGAGATGCTAGTGGTGTGATGCCACTGGAACTGGGCTTCAGCCCAGAGACAGGTGGCACCGTCATCACACTGGTCAGGATCTGGCCCACTCTTGACTTCAGTGAGGCTTTCAGCAGTGTCTCCCATCACATCCTTACAGACACATTCATCACTGTGTAAAAATACATGATGGGGAAGTAAAGAAGACAGTCAAGACTCCTCTCAGAGGTGACAGCCTGACAGACAAGAGGCAATGGGCACGGATTTTGAAATACAGAAAATCCAATTCAAACATAAGAAGAAACTTTTCTACCATCAGGGTGGTCAAACACCGGCACAGGTTGCCCACAGAGGTTATGGCATCACCACCCTGGCAGATATTCAAAACTCAACTGGACAAGATCCTGAACAAGGGGGTGGACAAGATGATCTCCAGATCTCCCCGTCAACCGCCACAACTCGGTGTGATCCTGTGAGCAGGACCTCCCCATCCCTTCAACATCACATAGCTTGCCCCCAAAGTGTGCCTGGCTGCTACAGCAGCTGCTGCACAAGAAACACCAGGTTATTCCCACAGCCTCTTCCCTTTGTTGTAACTTAATCCACGTGGAATTTACTTATTGACAATGTACGCTCCCTAAGTAAAGTACACATAGTGGAGGAAGATTATACATAATCTTTAACAAGGACCACTGACACATTTAGACTACAACTTTGAGACTTCACACTGCCTTCTTCCCGTAAAGCTAAAGAAAAGTTACAGGTGGCCACAAGTATATTCTACCACGCAGAAGACAACTCAGGGATGCCTTTCCCTGAAATGCATGCAGCTTGGCCACGCTGCGCCCTGCACAGGGGCAGTGCAGCGAAGCCATGGGTTTCCACCAGCTTTACCGATTTCTCCACAGAGCATCAGCAAGACCCAATGTTTTTGAGCCAGATACAGCAAGGAGATACGTTTTATGATATTCCATGGAAAATCAAAACCACAGCAAGCAGTTTAAGTTGCAAAGCACTGTACTGAACACCACGTTTGTATCCCTTATTTGTTCTTCACATAAAGAAAGACTGAAGTTTGAAAAACTGTTTTGTTGGTGTGTTTTTTTAAGAACCTGAGAAATATCACAACTCCTGCTTTTTGCTGCTCCTGCAGGATTCCTTGGAGAGGGTTAACTGGTTTCTTCAGTGAAACAGTATGAGGTCTGACACTTTAATTAAAGGAGGTGTCAAAATGAACACAAAAATATCTTCTTTACATAAGCTGCATGTTACACTTCAGAGTCAAATGCATGCAAATTAGAAAAACAGCATCACAGCAAAAGCCTTCACACGATGCATGAAACCGGGCAGCTTTCAGGCCCCCACATCATCTGAACATCACCAGTTTTCCAGTTTCCAATGGTAGTGGGCATGACATTCAGTTTCCTAACAGTTTCTAACAGTAGTGGGGATGAGACTCAGTTTCCTAACAAAAGGACCGTCACTAACATTCACACAGAAGCAAAACAGTAATACAGACCCCATGTTTGAGGCACCTTGCTCTGCTTTCTACATCCAAAGTTTTCCACACCTCTCCTAATTTTCTTGTGACTTGTAACATCCAGATGTCTGAGGTGGGGAATGGAAGAGTGAGGGAAGCCACGCTGCTTGTTTCAGAACTGCGTAGCAAAGTTACGGCTGAAGTCTGAATTATCGTTCTGGCTCTGCCGACTCCCTGACTTCTGCCCAATGCACAGTCTGAACCAGGGTGGTCTTTGACAGATCAAGCCATTACTGCGACCCACCCCAGCAGCCCCCAAGCCCTGACTGTCCAACACTACTGTTCAAGACACAGTGATATTTCTTGCAGCCAGAAGAAACCAGGAGAGCTTGGGAGGGAGAGCAGAGTAGGAGATCACACACGCACACTACTTGCGCAGCTATAATTGCATGGCTTATCATTTCTCTACTGAATGATCCCATTTTCTCGCTCTGTCTTTAAAAAAACCCACCTACTTAGGCCATACAACTGTGATTAACTACCTATGGGAGAGCTAGTAGCATTTTTACAGTCAAATAAGGAGTGGTAGTACAAATTGCCCTGTGCTACCATGAATCAAGCTTCGCACAACAGCTCCTGCCTCCCTACCTGTGCTGAGTGGGTCCTCTAAATCACTCTGGCCAGACCAGCAGGCAAGCCACGAAAAGCACATCTGTCTCACAACCAGGTTGCAACTTTGGGAAAAGCAGTGGGATACACCTTTGTCCACCCCAAAACTGCACAAAGAAGGTGTACAGGACCAGGAAAGGACAGAAGGGGAAATGAGGAGTGGGTTGTGCACTCAGAGTGGGCTTGTCTCTAGATCCCCTGACCCGTATTTGCACACCAAACCCCATAGCAAACTGCAGCAAAGAAAACTTTCTCCTCGCAACAGTGCTCACTGCTGAAACATTGACCACTCTTGCTGCCCTCCTGTCTGGCATTGATGGGGGTTCAAACCAGTTGTCCAAAGCCAGGTGTCCAAGCATATGTTCAGTATCTGGCATCCAGCTGGGCTCTGGTGTCCCACAGGTCATGACCACCAGTCACACATCCATCACCTGGGTACTCTAGATCATTTGGAATGGAGCTGGGCACCAATTCAGTTTAGACAACTGACATATCTTCAAGTATTAAACATTTATTCATGAGCCAAATCCTACTTCCCTCATCTCTGGAGGCAAAGAGAGGCGAGTATGACCTGTCCTCTAATACGAGATACATTTGTCGTTTGTTCCAAGTATGAATGACTTCCTGAAGGAAGTGGTTCAGTTACCACACATAAACATCCCAGTCAAATTCTGGCTAAGCTAATTTCTAATGAATGAAGCTACCGAGCAGGCAGTGCATCCCAGCGACCTTGGAAGATAGAAGTAGCAAGGCTCTGGGAAGGAATTCCCAAGACTCACAAAATGATCCCAAAACTTCAAATACTATCCAAAACTTACTCCCTTTGCTCACAAAATTACAGTTTCCAGCCACAGACAGGCATCACTATCCTTCCACATTTTGAACTCACATTTCTATCTCAGAGCACTGCAGACCAGCCTAACCTGAGCCTGCTCCTTCCAGCCTCACACTCCGAGTTGCATTCCCCGTATTAGCCACAAATAGCTTGAGCCCTCTTCAGTTACAAGTATCTTGTTTTCCCATCCGCTGCCATGGGCACTACCATACTTTGCTACCTCAGGCTGCTATGAGATGAGTTATTTATATTAATAATATTATTAATATAAATTAACATAATATTAGTGACATTAGTATTAGCAGACAGTGTTGGTGCCT
This sequence comes from Falco biarmicus, assembly GCF_023638135.1. Taxonomy (NCBI): domain Eukaryota; kingdom Metazoa; phylum Chordata; class Aves; order Falconiformes; family Falconidae; genus Falco; species Falco biarmicus. Next base: position 35,293,734 of record NC_079294.1, on the reverse strand, counting down.
GGGAAGTACAAGCAATGCTGGACCCTTGGGCAGCCTCTGCTCCGGGCTCACCACTCCCTCCACCTGCCCCTTCTCCAACGCCACGCCACCACTAGCCGAATATTACCGTTGGTACTGTAGTGGTGTAGGGCTGGGGACCAGGTCAGCCTGCACGGCTGCCTCCCCACCTCCTGAGAAACAGAAAGGCACTGGGAAGAGCAGGAATGAACTGAGACATGTGTTGGGTCAATACGAGCACAGAAACGGCGAGAAGAGGTCAAACCAAACCCACTAAGAACAGTGGAGGAGAGGATCTGATATCCTGAGGGGAAAGATATTTTGTACCTTTCATGTGACATAAAATCTGAAGGACAGGTACTAGTCCCACAACCAGACCATGTTGACTTCACCCTCTGTTCCTTGACTTCTCAACCTCTCCAGAAATTATTATTTAACAGTATTGTTGATGCTCGAGGGTGTCCTTTCTGGTATCTGTGTCATGACAGATCCACATGGCACTGCTCATCATTGTGCCCCAGGTCTCCAACATCAGTGTGGCGTGGAACTCCTCTTCCCTCAGGACTTCATAAAGTGTGCAACTTAAGCCTCTGAAATATTTTTATATTCCACTGGTTTATCATATGGACAGGGGATTCAGCAACAGCCACAATAATTTTTAGCTTATAATCACAACTTTCCTCTCTAACTCCTCTTTCTCTTTCAGCTACCTTTCCTGAAACCATTTCAAAATGCTGCTATGATAATCTCCTCTCTCATGCGCCCCACACAACTCCAAGCCTAAAATAGTTCTGTCTCTGACACCTTCCCTTCAGTTTATTATTTATCTTTATCAGGCAGGCTCTTTCATCCCACCACCGCTCCCAAGGCATCAGGAACATGAAGGAAACATTCCCAAGGAGTGCAAGTAACAAAAGGGTGATGGCAGACTGGATTGCTCCTAAACAATCCCACACTTACATAAACAGAAGGCAGCACTCAACAAATCAGTAGTGAAAAAAAAAAAGGGGGGGGGTATAAAGAAGTAATTATAATAAAAGTACATGTGAATCTCCTCAGGAATACTGAAACACCAGGCATTTCTCATTTTATCCTTGAAAACCTGCTTTCTCTACATACTTTGGACCAGACAGACAATGCATTGGGTTCTCCTCCAGCAAATATTCCTGGGGAGGGGAAAAGAAAAAATAAGCACTTAACGCTTGCAAGTTATCACTGCACAAAACACAGGAGACTCCTCACTGAAGAACCGTATAAAGGAAACTGTCACGGAGCCAAAATATTCTCGTGTGACAGCCAAGTTTCTTGCAACTTCCCAAATAAGGCCATGACTTTAAAGAGCATGTCTTTTCAAAGCCTCATTCATTTTCATTGCCTCGTGAAGAAGCACATTGTTTATGTGTCTGGGTGTGCTGATATTAAAGCAGGATGAGATGGGCACAGCTCAGTGGTTTCCAAGCCTGGCTTCCAGACAGAATGAACCGAGAAATCATAGGAAGCTTCAGAGGCTGACAGCACCCCTTCGGCCACTACTGCGGAGTGATTCCTTGTGCAAGCTGAAACTGGAAGGTGTGAAGAAGCTAACAGAGACAGCCAGCATTTCCTAATACTCTGGGGATAGATTTCAAGTGAAATTTGAAGCAAAATGCTATATTCCTTCCAGCCTCTCAAAGTTCAGAGTCTTTTGCATCAAAGTCAGGGCTCATGTTAAAGTTCAGGCCAGGTTTCAGGCCATTTTTCTATTTTTCAGATATCAGTTTACTCATCTTCAAAGCAAGAAAAAGAAAGAAAACAAAAAGCTATGGAATTAGATCAGCTTTGCTGTATCTAGTTCATATTTATTATCCATTCTTCTCCTGACACCTCTCAAATACTTTCAAATTTGCAAATTCTTTAAAATTATCATGTGCTTTAGTTCTGCTACTTATTTTACACTTGAAGCACAGCACTAGGAAATCAGAATTTTTTTGCAAATCCTTTGAAACCAAAGCAAGCCCTTAAAAAACACCCTATGCAAAAACTTGCAGGTCTCAGCCTCAGTTATCCCATTTTTGCAATTATAACAAGTCTGTTCCTATAATAATCATACAGCAAAAAATATATTCACAGAACTTTAAAGCCATGGACAGAAGAGGAAGAAATACAGTAGGAAAGTGGGTCAGTAGAGCTTGTGTATATTGAAAGCCCAAGCTACTTAGGTGATGACTATTCAGAAGGTACATGCTGTAATACTACATAGGCACAAAGGAGAGAAAAAGCTAAAGGAAAACAGTGCGAGTCAGAGCCATGTAATACATGACAGTTGTACCTAAACACCAACACCTTGGTGGTATCTGACTTTAAGCAACTCCAGCAAGACTCATGACTTCTTCTAGTCATAAAATCATAGAATGGTTTGGGTTGGAAGGCACCCTAAAGCTCACTCAGTTCCAACCCCCTGCCATGGGCAGGGACACCTTCCACTAGACCAGGTTGCTCAAAGCCCCATCCAACCTGGCCTTGAACACTGCCAGGGATGGGGCATCCACAGCTTCTCTGGGCAACCTGTCCCAGTGCCTCGCCACCCTCACAGTAAAGAATTTCTTCCTTATCTCCTAATATCTAATCTAAATCTACACTCTTTCAGTTTAAAACTGTTACCTTTAGTCCATGTGCTACGTCACCCAGAGGAGAGCAAAATGCCAGTGTATGAACAGTGCCAGAAGCAGGGTGTCTCTTGTGCAAAGGGTTGACCTGAGGAAAAATGCATCCCCACCTTCTCCACTTTGACTCCACATTCACACTCCTGCCTTTACCCTGTAGGGCACTATGCATCCACAAACCAGGTCAAAAGTTGGCTAACCCAACAGAAAAATGATGAATTTTCCTTGGCTGGATTAACAAATCAACAAGACATCTCACAACAAAATGCTCATGAAGTCCCACACAAGGGAAGCGGCGGGAAGGTCCTTCTAGAGCCAGAGGGAATAAACACACATTTTAGGCATAACTAATAAACTGTCCTGTAGGGTTTATCTACATGAGAAAAATCTAGAAAGGTAATCTGAATTAACATTTCTGTAATGAATCAAACCACATTAGATCCCTGCAGACACACTCATTATTAATTAAATCAACCCTATTTCATATTTAGTCTCATTTACTTTGATGTGAATTAAGCTTAATCAAATGAAGGTCACTTGAATGCTGAATCAGAGGATACATACAATGGTTTAATTTAGTTTACCTAATTTACTTTACATTCACATTTTTGGTGATTTGGATTAATTTTCCTTCACGTCTTTGTGCAGATAGCTTTAAAATAGAGAGACAGCAGAGAACAGGCAAGATGCTGGAAAAGTCCCCCCAAAATCAGCAGTTCTGAGCTGTCAGTGAACTCATTCTCCAGGAAAGGGGTACCAGAAGCTGTGTATCATGCTGAGGACACACTAGCAGGGCTGCCGCATGCTCACTTTCCATGAAGGCTCTCCTCTCTCTCTTCACCTCTGGAGCCTGGAAGCTGGAGAGAGAGAATCAGACCCTGCAAGACTTCACATCTCCATCCTCCTGCATTTGCAATACCTGAACAGATGCTGATGCACCATGAGAAATGCATGTCCTGAATGAAATTGAGACAAACCTCAAGGAAGCTGAGGCATTTGATGTGGTTGTTTTTTAAATAGCAGGTCACTGAAATATTTGACATGTTTTGTACTATTAGGAAAACACAGCAGTTGTCAAAGTTGTTTTTAATAAAATAACAAAAATCATACAAGTCCACTTCTTTAGGCAGATGTGTTAAAGTCACTTGTCCTGTTTATTCACAGTTTTAAGGTCTTGTTCCAATTTTGCTTACCCCGCTCCAAAACTTAAAAAGTCACCGTTGAATCTTCTAGCAAACTGCCTTCACATTCCTCTCAGGTGACTACACTTTTTACCATTAAAGCTATTTTTCTGTCTACCCAGATGTGTAGACAAATGAACCCTGCCATATTTAGAGCACTAGTCATCTAACAGTTTCTGCGATGCAGGTACCACCTGTGAGACTGAACTGCAGTTCAGGCCTATCACATTGACATGGCTGCTGGGGAATCAGAGATGGAAACTGATATTAGATTATAATCCCGCTGCATTCAAATAGAAGACAAGGACTCTAGCAAGGTCAGGCTTAGCCTCTAATACCCAAGCACACCTCTAAAAAGGTTGTTCAGGGAACCTTTAACTGTGTTGTTTGTTCTGCAGTGTGCACTTCGGATTATCGTCTTTTAAGGGTCACAAACGGTGTCCAAACCTCCGAAGCACAAGGATGATGAACAGATCCTGATGGCAATAACACATGACAGCCAGCATCAGGGTGCAACTAAGTCTGCAGTGACAGACTTTGACCAAAATGACAAAGAGATCAAAAGCTGGAGACCAGTGATGAGAATAAGAGGCCACAGAAAGCATTCCTGAGTAAGGAAGGACTATTGTTTTAGCATTTTAGCATGGAAATCCTTAGAAAACCACTGGGTTAATCAGACCATGCAGTGATTTAAATTTGAGCTCCTGGAAGCATGAAGTCACCACCAAGCGTAGGGTCAGACATGGAGCATCATTTCCACTTGGGCTGCCCCAGTGTGCCCTGGCCTCAGCACTGCCTTCCCTCCCACCGCCCGCAGCACCGCTGGCGGGATGCTGAGACATTCATCTACACAGCTCCATGGAGAACCAGTTCAGGGGATGGAGCCAGCTGAAAACAGGGCTGCTCCGCTTTCAGCCGGGGAGCACTGACTAAACCAGTACCGACACCAGAGCCCCCACCATGCTTAGGAGGGTGGTGACAGGTAAATGCACGATGCGAGGCATTTGCACTGCACACCTCTGAACACGCTTTGTAGCGCGAGATGTGTCCTTGTGTGCATTTATTGTTCTTGCAAACTCGTTTTCATCTCACTTTGCTGCCTGGCGCAGCCTCCCCTCTGCTATTTCTGTAACACTCTCATATTTAATACCATGAAATTTTAAAATAGTATGCTGGGTCAGGTTTTTTGAGATCCTGCAAAGGGTTGCAGTCACGTAGTTCTGGCACTATTTTTGTTTAGACAGGACAGAAGGGACAAGCAGGCCCTTGCAGCTCATCCTTGGGCAACACCCTGAGGACCACAAATGAGGAGGCATTCACTGGGGTCAACACGACAGGCTTAGTGGGACCCCCACTACACACGCACACATGCGCACACACATTCCTCAGTTATGCTAAACGCTGTGCCCATCTTTCTGTTCACTTCTTGTTTCTATTTTAGCTCATGAATCCCTGAGAGGGAAGGACTCACCTTACCTGCCTCACCAGGACTGCTCTGCCGGCCCCAGCCCTCCCCACCACTGCTCAGCAAACCTGCTCCTTGCACCACCCTCCTGGCCCACCCACCCCACCCCCACCCCCCGAGGGCAGGGGTTGCTTTTGACTGACTGCCAGGTTTTTGGTTAATAATTGTTCATTTGGGGTGGGAGGAATATTTCAAACAAGAGATGTTTACGTTCCTATTTGTATATGTTACAAGCGAGGACTTCCACAGAGAGGATGGGAGGAGGACAGCTTTTGCCTCCCTTCCTAACAGCTACAAAATTCCCCTTGCTGAGCTCTGCCCTCAAATGAAGAAGAGTGTCTTCACCGCCCCACCGACCTCAATCCTGTCAATACTTGCACATGGACTGAAATTTGTTACGGTCAGTGGTCTTATCACAACGGTCGTTAGGTTCGCATGCATCGAGGATGCTGTTCCCCGTAATAAGGTCAAGAATGTGTCTAAGTCTTTTCAAGATTAGGAACTTAATGCCGTAGCATCAGCCAGCTTTCCTCCTGCCTCCAGCATTAGATACGGGCAGCTGAAATCCCTGAGGACGGAGCAGGATGGCCATCTCCAAGCTGACTTGCAGGTAGAGCAAAAGGCACTGCTCTGGACTGCTTCTGGGTGTGCAATGAACTAGACAGCTCCGGGGATCACTACTCGTCACGGCAATCTTGGTGACAGTTGTATGCGATTCATATGCTGTGAACGAGCGTTTGACAACTCAATGCCAATTAAAACAAATAAACACAAAGCCCAGAGTCAGCAGGTCAGGCTCTGGGTGGATCCACCACCACACTGGGCTGCTGGTGGAGTCATAAGACAGTGCTGTGAGTTACGGATCACTTTGGTAGCAGCTGACAAAGCAGCACTTCAGTGAACTCCTCTAATGGAAAACACCACACGTTGGAGCGCAATGAAGGGACGTAACTCCTCATTCCACCTACTCACAGACGGTTCTTACTACCAGACAAGCAAAACAGCAAACACGGACAGGTAGAGGACATTTAATTAAGCATACAGGTAAAATCAATATGTAAGTCTGTGTTCTCTCTCTTCCACTTATCTGACTAGTCAAAAAAATTAATTGCCTGAGAATAGCAAAGCTGCTTTATTCAGATGATTCAAACCTTTACTTCTCAATGTAACAGCTGTGGGATCAAAAATTGACTTAGACTCACCTAGATGATGTGTTTAGTTATTTAATAGAAAGATTAGCATGCAAATGTATGGCAGCACTCAACACTAATTCACGACGACAAAGTCAGAATATTAAAGTTACCTCATTCTGTCAAAATATGCTAGTCCAGTATTTTTCTCATTTTAAATCACAAATCCTTTTCAAAAAGGAATTCACAGATTATCTCAAATCCCAGTGCTGTTTGGCAGGTGGGAAGGAGAGTGACAGACAAAACAGAGTAATTTAATAAAATGATGATTTTAGTATCAAAAGCATTTTAACTGGGTAATAAAAGAACGGTAAAGAGCTAATGGGCATGGGTACGTACATACATGGGTACGTACATACAAACCGCATGAAACATATGTGCACATGTGGATGATTTTATCTTCCTTGTTTCTGATTTTTAAAGTTTTTTGTAGGGATTTTTGCACTCTCTTTTGATGCCCCCTGGACCACAAACCACAAGTTGAGGTGCGCGGGTCTATTCAGTGCTGAAGACAATAGTCCTACTCATCCAGCACACGTAAGACTTATTTCCAATTACAGCTTTTTCACTTGAATTTACTTATTTAAGCTAACCTTTTAGCATGAGCATTCAACAGTCCTGAATGTGTTTAGCTGCCCCTGCTGCATGCAAACACACACCCATGGGACATCACTGCAGGCAGTCTCCTGATCTGTGCACAGCTATGGAAAAAAGGGGATACAGCATGCAATTAAAGGGATTATGGTGACCACGGCCCTACTGCTTGCTAATGCCATTTCAGTGTATTTTCTAGATCTCCTTGTTACTGAGGGAGTGGCTTACTGACAAGGGATAAAGGAAGGGAGCAACACACATGCTGACTAGGAAGAAGCAGCGAATGATGGGAAAGGGTGAGGAAGAAAGAGAAGGAAGGAACGAATGGATGACAACACACAAGAAACTTTACTATAATGCTTAGCACAGTGTAAACAATATGCTTGTCATCCTCAGAAATGCTTTTTGAACAGAAGAATCCATTCTAGCAAAGCAAGGACTTCAGCAGGACCAAACTTAAGCATATCCTTAAATCCCGTGCTAGACTGAGACCTAGCTACTTAATCATCTTAAGTCCCTCTCAGGTAAGTATTGTCATCCTCCAGCAGATAAAGAAATGAAGTCAAAAAGGTTAAGAGATTTAGCAGCCACAGAGCAGCTGAGGAAGCACAGCGCATCTGCACCATGGAGCTCACCACCACGACAAGGACCAGGCTTGAACAGCCTCACTGCAAAGCCAGACCCAAACCGCTACATCCTTGCTGGAGCATCTACCCATGCCTGCACCCACGGCACGCTACAATTCACAGTACTATGCTAAGCCAAGTTGCTCTACACAGCTTGTTTGGGTTTCCTCCCCCACCCCCCCTTTTTTTTTCCCCAGTAAACCACTGAAAATTGTGTCTATCCATCCTGGCACCTATCTGAAGCTGAAGAAAGACAGAAGAAAACTACGAGATCTCGTTGCAGGAATGACACCTACTGCCTGAGAAATGAACTGCTCACCTAAACAAGATCTGCACTCAATGGCGAGGGGCTTCCAGGGAATAAACCAGCACATGCACATGAGCCAGCAGCATGCACTCACAGCCCAGAAAGCCAATTGTATCCCGGGCTGCATCAAAAGAAGCATGGCCAGCAGGTCGAGGGAGGTGATTCTCTCCCTCTGCTCTTCTCTGATGAGACCCCACCTGCAGTGCTGCATCCCACTCTGGGGCCCTCAGCACAGGAAAGACATGGACCATGAAAACAGTCAGAGGTATGGAACACCTCTTCTCTGAAGAAAGGTTGAGGGAGCTGCCTGGAGAATAAAAGGCTCCGGGGAGACCTCAAGGTAGCCTTTCAGTACTTAAAAGGGGCTTATAAGAAAGATGGAGACTTTTTTACTAGGACCTGTATTGACAGGACAAGGGGCAACGGTTTTAAACTGAAAAAGGGTAGGTTTAGATTAGATATAAGGAAGAAACTCTTACGATGAGAGAGGTGACATACTGGAATAGGTAGCCAGAGGAGTTGTGGATGTCCCATCCCTGGATGGGGCTCTGAACAACTGATCTAGTTGAAGATGTCCCTGCTCATTGCAGGTGGAGTTGGACTAGATAACCATCAAAGGTCCTTTCTGATCCAAACTACTCCGTGGTCCTGTGATGCGATCCAACAGGCCCAGCCTCACTGCTGACTATCTGATTGCAGGAAAGCCCGCAGGAAATTCAGGCGGGCAGGGAGGTTTAGTGATGTGAAGAAAGATGTTCAAAGAAAGGTCAACAGTATATATAACTCAAGGGGAAAAGCACCTCTATCATGAACTCAGGTGAAACATACCATAGTCAGAAAATGCTCATCCACGCTACCAGCTAGGCTACACAGTTTTAGCACAAGCACTGGGGAGCCTGAGCTGGAGGGTCTGCAGTGGTTAAGAGGAAAAGCAGGAGCAGCATCACAGTAAAAGCCAAATTATAATCTGTATTAATAGGGTTCCCTGGAGAAATGGTTTCCTGAGAATTTCTGGTGGTGGCACGGAGCACTGCCTCAACCTTTCATCCTCTTGCTCACTCCTACCCTATATATACATCCTTTGTGTACGGCAAGTGTGAATTTTCTTTTCTTCTGTCTTTGTACATAGACTTCATGATCCAGTTCACCCTACCAAACCACAAAAGGCAAAGCTGGCATCGCTGAGGGGAGCAGGAACCAGAACTCAGGAAAACGTATAAACTAACACCGAACTTGAAACAAATGTAAGGCTTGAATGCCTGCATCAAGAAGGAAAATTAAGTTTCTGGCCCTCATGTCTCTCCCACTCCAGGACTGTGAAATATCCAGGGAAATGTAATGCTTGACTAGTTGTTTTGATGTTACAGAATGGCACTTTGGACAGTCAGAAATGTGAAGGAAGTTTCCAGGCTCAAATTTTGGGTAAGGACTTGCCCAGTCTGTCTCTTCTGATTAATAAAAATAGATATTCTTAACGCTTTTATAGCTCTCAGGTGAAGAATCGTTTTGGAAAGACTGTCCATACCATTCTGAGTGTTTCCTCAACACAAAAATGCAAAGTCTCATGGGAAGAAACGTCCTGGTGCTAAATACCCCAGGAATGAAAAAGAAAGAAAAGATCCGATTCGAACGGTTTTCAATTTCACATGGTCACAGCCCAGACTGAAACATGCTTTGGGAGTTACTGGGGGATGTGCGCGTGCACCCGTGAACACAGACAGAGCTATCACCGGGAGAACGTGCCAAATGAACCGTCAGGTTATTCCGCTTCCTATGGAGCAGCCCAAGCACCTGGAAACAGCCTATCCCTACAGTGCAAAGCTCTCCGTGGGCTAATCAGAGAGGAACACGGTAAATTAACCCAAGCAAGGCTGTGTGGTGCCATGACTTACACCCCGGGGGCCTCACGGCAGCCTGTCTGGAGGTCTGGTGTCTTCCCCCTGGGCTGCATCATGGGCACATGCCTGCGGCGATGGGGGCCGTACTGGTGTGTGCTTCAAATGCGCCTTGGTGGAAGCTCTCAGCTGCAGCAGGGCAGCTTTTGGTCGCTTCCCCTCGTTACGGCACATTAGATCAAAAAGCAGATGAAATGGAAGTCTTGGGTAGGCGACTGCAGATGAAATACGCCTAAGGGCGAACAACGGAGTGAGATGAAGAAAAAGGTGGCACAGTTACTCCACCTCTCCCCCCTGCTCCTGAGAAACTGAACCTAGGGACAAGGCTAAAAGAGAAAGACAAATGGGGGGGTGAAGCACTGTGGATCCCTAACATTCTGCAGTAGCTGTGAAGAAAACACAAATACATCCCAAAACTCCCCATCCTCTTGTCAAAGCAAGAGCAATGTACACTGGAGCTGATTTTAGTGCTTATCTACTGCAATGAAGGACAATACCAAAACATCAGCTAGTATTTTCTTAATGTAAATAGAAAGCAAACGAGATGACACTAAGATTCAGATTCAGCAAAGAAACTTGAAATACCTATAGCAACCTTCGCAGACAAAGAAAACCTATAGCTCATTCAACATATTTTATTTTAATTCTGTAATTATGAGGACAGACTATTAGTCAGACTTCATTTTATTTTGGCAGCAGCTTTAGAAATTTTCCTGAAGGGGTTCAGTATTGCTCCTTACACAGCACCCAGAACTGAGAGAAACTATGATGGATAGTAAGAAAAAAGGAAAGAAATCACAAAATTGCTAACTTGCCAGATATGGGAAATTATACAAGCCTGAACTACGTTTGCACTTTTGGAAAGATTTTGAGGATTTCTTACAAGAAATACTTACAAATATTGAAATACAGAGAGAGAAGCATTTTACTTCTTACAATTTACTACTTACCAGGTGAAGCACCTAGCCACGTACAAAGACCATGCAGACACCTTTAATCACGACACACTTCTAATGGAGCTGTTCTTCATGACAGTGTTTGTTGCTTAACACAGTCTCAGTGGTCCAGGAAAGGACAGAAGTGACATGACACACAAAACCATAATATTGAGTTAAACAGACCTGCACACACTTGAAAGATTACCTTCAGCCTCAATTATACCACTACAGGAATACAAGACAAAATATTCTCCCAAAAAAAAACCCTGAATGCACAAAAAGAAGTCTAGAGTTTATGCTTTATTTTAGAGAGGGGAAAATAAGTTTATTTTTTTAAGTATAGAGAATAACAATTAGCATGAAAGAGGTACAGCTGGCCTGCCTGTTCACATGTCCTGACAGCAAGGGTACATTGATGGAAACCCAGCATCACTTGGTTCCCAAAGGACCACTCCTGCTCCCTCTGCGTGGCCATAGCCAGCATGGTGCAACCTGCAGCAGAGATCCCAGCTTTGCTGACAATGGAGTCTGTCTGCAGCTAGAACTAAACTACCCCTCTAAAGATCTAAGCTGAGCTAACAAAAACAATTTTCTGTCAGCAGCATAGTATCCACACTTGGGATTTTGCTGATGAAATCACAACAGCCAAAGGGGCTGGGTGTTTCCCCATCCAGTGACACTGGCAGAATTGCGCAGCGCTGCTTTGGCTTGAAAGGCTGCAAACCCAAACGTACCCAAAGGCCTGGTGGCAGAAGGTGGTGTGACAAGTACCAGGGCACGTAGCAGGAGTCAGAACGTGGCAGGACAGAGTTTTCAAATTAAACTAAAATTAGCTAAGTTACAAGCATATTGCTCCAGCTCAGAAATCAATTACTAAGTGACAAGGTTAAATGAAACTTTACAGACAACTTGATTTTATTATCCATCTCAGGGGATGCTACTACTTTCCTGTAGGACACAGCACACTGGGCTACACAGGCTACTAGTCCAGTGAGGTCAATAACCCCAATTCTGATGACATTATAAACACAAACAACACGTTCTCTCTAATTTGTTACAGATGCAAACAGATACTGTTTCTTTCAACAGTAAAGAAAAATAAGACTTGGAAAATCACACCGCATACATACAGCTCCAGCTACTCTCCAAGCAAATTAAAGTGCTGGCAAAACTCTTGAGTTATCTCATGAACTTGCTTAATGAACAGAAAATGTGGAAGGCAATGAAATGCTGAATACATTCTGTTTATTGGAACAAATGTAAAGACTTTGTTTGCTTATGTCTGAAAACAAAAGACTTACGAAGAATGATGTATATATGCTTGCTGTTATTAAAACAGGTTTATACTATGACTATTCAGTTCTCTTTCTCAGGGTGTTGCTCCATCCCTTTAACTTAGGGCTAAATACAGCAGCTTTTTAGGATTTCCAGTTGGCAGATATACAGAAATGTCGGAACAAAAAGGCTGACTTTAGCTAGAGAACTCTACAAACATTAAAGTGCTAAGGGACACTTTTTCCCACTAACTTCTGTACTAAACTCATTACCTTGGGTTAGATTAAAGCATGAGTTACCACAAAAAAGTAAGGAGGTATAGTTTTGATCTGAATAATCCTGTTTAGAGTTGTTTTTGTCTCTGGATATTTACTGTATATTCTGTTTAGAAAAACACAAAGTGCTTGAAGGAAGGCTTTCCCACACATCACTGCCTTGGGACCGCAGCACAAAGAGCCAGCTTATGCTCACCACAGCCATGGCAAAGAGACAGGGATGATTTTTTTCAGCAATACACCCAAAATGCTATAGCTGGTTTTTATTTTTAAGAACACAGACCACTGAAAAACAGATGCCTTATAAACTATATGTGTGACTAAGAAATACAAGGTTACACCTGTGCTTGATAGAATGTAAAAATCTTACTTTCATCCACAGCAATATTCATAGGCATTTCCTCAAATATGAGCTAATTGCATTAGTTCCAAGAAGAAATTAGTATCTGCTGTAGAATAACCTCAACATTTGTTGTACTAAAGCAGTAGTTTTACATACTAAGAAGTAATAACACCCCTGCACTTTAGCATTTTCCACCCAGGAATCCTAATCCACTTTCGAGACAGAACATCTATTATAATCTGTTTTATTACTAAGACCTGTGGTAGGCCCACTATGCATGCACTTCATACCTTGGAAGTGAAGACATAAAGAAATTATCAAAAAATGGAAACCATCACATAAATGCAATTGTGCAAAGAACAGCACTGTAATCTATTCACCACAAAAAGCAATATAAATAAACCACACATGGCTAAGCAAATGTTTTAAGAAGGTTTTTATTTAGTGATTGTATAGCCTGCCAGGGTCTTCTGGCCTATATTTATTAAACAAAAATTGATACTGGAAAAGGTTTTAGATGATTTGCAGACATATATTTACTGACAAGTACAGCCTATTCAGTAATGTCTGTATATGCAAGGAAAAAAACTCAGAATGGAAACGTTTAAAAACAGGAATTCATTAAAATAAAAAACAAAACAAACCAACCCAAACAAAACCAAACCAAACCAAAAAAACCAAGCATGCACATTAAAGTATAAAATAGTCTTTTTTTTATTGATAGCACTTTTAAGTGTGATGCACCTGCAGATGCTAACCATCATATGGGGAAACCAGGAAAGGGCAGCTATACAAAGAAGCACCCAGCACCCAGACAGACCAGCTTCGGACACCGGCTCCTCCACCTGGGCCAGATGCAGCTGGTGTTAGGTGTCCAGGCTAGAGAAGCACCCCATTCACCGTCAAAAGTGAGGATATGGGGAAGTCCCGAAGCTCCTCCTGGAATTAAGCTGCCTTTACTTCCCAAAATTCCCTGTAGCTCACACCTCCTCTGAGAGTGCCCTAGCTCTCACGGTGGGGATTACTTTGGGTGCGTTATGGTACCCCAAGTCCCAGCCTGTCTTTGTGGATCCCTCTCCTTCCCGCTACCTCATCCAACAAAAAGAACCACCAACTGCAGAAGTGCATGTGGAGCAGGGTACCTTCAGCAGGAGAAACTCAAAATTGTTGCAGCCTTCCGACTAGCTTGTGGTGCTTCCTCAGGGGTGAAAGATGTGCTCAGGGGTCAGCTTTCCTTCTGCACGGGGAGGAGCTCTAGCAGCTGGGCTACTGACTGAATGGGAGCGAGCAAGGGAAGACTTTGCTGCCAGCTGTTGTGTTTGATGATTTATCTCTAGAGGTGTCTGGGCAGCATCGTCATCAGACCAGGTGAGACGGATGCAGATGAACTTTTTGTGTGGAGACCAGAGGGGTCTAGGCCACCAGGCAGTTGCATGATGCTGCAGGCTCATGTGCTTTTGGCTCTCCCCCAGGAACATAATTTTAAGCAAGTGAAGAAAACTAATGGTAATATAAATGACTAAATAAATGGATGCAGCTCCAAGCCTTCAACATACATAATAGTGTCAGGACTAAATGCAACTATAAATGCAGGCGAAGGTTTTTAGACTCCTACTGTACTTCCTAGCAGCTATGCCAACCTTGCAATCCAGGGATCAGGCACCACAGAACAGTATCTACCGTCAAACTGTTATTTCCATTTTTAAGGCTTCTCAAAGCAGTTTTCCTGTGCTCAAGATAATAATTAAGTGGAAGGAATCACTAGTATTAGAAGATGAATCAGAGGCTGGGTTGCTCCAAGGTACTGACAGCTCAAGAGAACTCTCGTATAAATGAAGAGAGAGGGAGGTTTGGAAGAGTATGAACCAAATCAAGTAACATCTTCCTTCCTTCCTTCCTTCCCACCACCAGGCACTTATCTGCCTGCAGGAATGTGCGGGTTTGCCGTGCGCCAGGCTATTTTGCTTTTTACTTCACAACAGCCAAACTGACCTCGGGAAAACTCCGAGCGGGAGCACGCACTGCGCGAGGGCGGAGCGGCTCCGGGAGAGCCGGCACGACCTGTGCTGGATGCTGGGGGGCGATGGCATCCCCCCCTCCCCTGCTGAATGCTGGGGGGAAATGGTATCCCCCCGACCCCGGCACCTCGCCCCCCGCCCGGCGGGTCCCCGGCGGGACCCCTGTCCGAGGCTCGCCTCGCCCTGCCCGCCCCGGGGGCTGGAAGGCACCGCGGCGGTAAGCGGGGTCCCCGCCGGCGCATCCAGCGCGGCTTCCACCGCGTTTACGGCCCTTTGTAACCGCCGAGATAATCTGTCACAGGGATTTAGGCACCGACAGTCAAACATGCCAAAAATGTCACCACCCACCCGGATTATCCACCCGCCGAAGGACTCGGAAGCGCCGCCACCGCTGAACCTCTCCTCCGCCCTCCACCCGCACGGGAAACCCCCGCTCCCCGCGGCGTGACACCACCGCGGGGGACCGCGGCCACCCCCCCGGCGGGGCGGCCTGCCGGGCGCTGCGCATCCCCGCCCGCCCGCGCTCACCTCATCTTCCCGGCGGCGGCGGCGGCCGGGGCCAGGCGGCGGCGGGGGGGGCTCCGGCGGCGGCGCCGCCCCACTCGCAGCGCCGGGCCCCGCGGCGCTAGCCGGGCCCCGCGGCGGCGGGCAGCCCCTCCGCCGGCCCGGCCATGTTGCCGGCTCCCGCCCGGCTGCGCTGCGTGTGCTGTGTGTGTGGGCAGGACAAAGCGCCGCTGCCGCCCGCCCCGCTCCGCTCCGCGCCGCTCCCACGCGCGGCGGGGCCGCCCCGCCCCGCGCCGCCTCCGCCGGGGGGATGGCGGGGGGAGCCGGCACGGCACGGCACGGCACGGCACGGCACGGCACCCCCCCCCGCGGCAGCGCAGGTGAGCCGGGCGGGGCGGGGGCGTGCGGAGCGGGGGCGCAGCGTGCGCGGCACCGGCCGGCGGCTGCGGGCTCCGGTGGCGGGGACTGGCCGTGCCGCGTCCCCGAGCCGTCTCCCGGCTGGAGCGGGGCAGCGCCGCGGGGGCAGCCCCCTCCTCCGCGAAGTGCGGCAGGGGTCCTGAGCCCCCCCGGTAAGGATGGGTGCTTCTGTGCGGGGAAGCGAGGCCAGGAATGGTGTTTCCCGCGAATACTGCGGGGCAGCTGTGTGTGCTGCCCCTTCACCCTTCCCGCTGGCCCCAGCTGGGCTTCCCTGCTGCCAGCCTGGCCATCCTCCGAACCCACCGCCCCCCCCACGCCGGGGCGCCCTGGGCTGCCCCCCACGCAGGTCTTCCCTCTCCTCGTGCCAGTCCCGTCCCCGGCCCTCCGCTTGTTCTCCTGCCAGCCCCCTCCTGCCAGCCCCCTCCTGCCAGCCCCCTCCTGCCAGCCCCCTCCTGCCAGCCCCCTCCTGCCAGCCCCCTCCTGCCAGCCCCCTCCTGCCAGCCCCCTTGCACAGCCCGGAGCACACGGTGATGTTCTCCACCAGTGGGAGCAGCTTCGTTCATTGCAGGTCCAGAGCCTGGAGCTTCCTCTGCCCCTTTCCACACCTCTCTGCCTCTTCCCATGCACCACCCACTAGAAAAAAAAAGATGATACTGCAAGTAGTATCGCTTTAATATCCTCAAGGATCTGGCATGATAAGGGACCACATGCTGCAATTTTTTCTCATCTCTTTCATGCATAGGTCACCATAACTTGTGCTCTTCTCAACAGTAAAGGCTCTTCAGACTGACAATCCATGGGTCCATCTCCCACAGGTCTCTGCCCCTTCTGCATCATCCAACCTAGACACAGAAAACCTCCAACGACCGTGCAGCCCCACAGCAGGCAGTGGGCTTCCAGGCAGCCTGTATGTGCGCATTGCGACTGGAACAAAAAGCGCTTCTGCAGCCCCCTCCCTCCCTCCGTGTGTCTGTGTCCCGATTAATGCCACTCCGATGACCCCCTGAGACCCACCTCCATCCCCATGAGCTGTAGCCCTGCTCCCTGTGTGCCGGGGCATCGTGAGACGGGTGCAGGCGGGGGGGGACGGGGACGGGGACGGGGGAGGTGGGCTGTGGGACAGCGTGTGTGCCTGCAGGGCTCTGCCAGCTGCCAGGGGAATGTGCCCGTGGTGCAGAGCAAGTGGACTGCGGGACCGTGCGGGAGGCAATCCGGCATGGCACAGCCTGTGCAGAAGGTACAGAGCAAAGCAGTGGGGGCCATTTTTAATATTAATACTTTACATTTCTATTTCTCTGAAAAGTTAAGGTTTCAACATATTCAAGCCAATACAACACTTATTTTTACTGTAATAGTAGTTTATGCTACTAGAATGAATGTTGCAAAACTCAAGCCCATAGATTTGATGCCCTAGAGACCTATTTCACCACTGGCCTGTCAAGCTTTTGCTGCTGCCTACTGCAGCTCCACACCAAATAAAATTATACTACAACAGTAACAGCAATAATATTACAGCAAGATAACCTATAGTAGCAATAATGTGTATGCCTTTTATTCAAGGCCATGATTGTTTGTTGGTGGCTAATGAACATCTGATAACTGCTGTTTTCAGTGATCATTAAGATGTCAAGAAAATAATTAGGGACAGAGTTACTGAAGGGCTGGGGGAGGGAACCCCCACCCCTTCTGTGGCTCATTAGTACAGAGCCCAGCTCATGCTTCCCCTGTCCCATAGCAGGTCTGTGCCATCCTTTTCCCAAATCACCCCACCAATTAATCTAAGCTTGCTTCAGATGAGAAGGTCTCTCCTAAAGAAGCTCCCCCTATTACTAAGGGGCCTCCTTATTTGTTTGAAACCAAAGCTTATAATCCTTTCTTATAAGCAATTATCCTAAATTTCCTAGAAGGCACAATGTATGTTTTTGTATAAAGAAACAACTGTGTCAGACCATGGATCTGATAGGCAGTCTCCCCCGAGTAACACTGGCTTGGAGAAACTCATCCACGTAACCTGTGATGAGGTTGCTGAAGGAAGCAAGCTTATGAAGAAACAATGAGCAAAAATAAAACCCATTTTCTTATTACTATCATCTGATTAATCATTTAGAGTGTGGGTCACTGATCCGTGCATGCAACATATGAGAGACAGCATGAGGCAAGGAGGATGCTTATTAAACTAGAAAGTTTCATGGTAATTGTGCTAGAACTCAAAACATGATTAAAAGAGCACATCCACATGTAAGTTCACTGATAATCTGGGGTTTTTTTAAATGTAATTTCCTTAAAATGATAGGTTTATAACAGACACAATTTAAATAGGCAAAGAAATGTATGTAAATCATGCCATGGTTAAGATATAAAACCAGAGTAGAGCAAAAATGTCTTCTGCAAAGAGTTTTATCTGGGTATGTAGGCTGTGCAGCATAAAGGGGCACCTGATATTGCAGAGAGACTCGTGACTCTTTACAAACAGCTGAAACTCCAACCACCACATGCCCCAGCACTGACACATCCAGCCCCCGGCGGCTGCCCAGAAGGGACTGCAAACAACCGGGTAGGGCACGGGGGTGGTTTCCACCACTCTTGGCTCTGTACCTGCACTGACTTCTGAGAAAAGGTCCTTGGGCAAGTTGCAACACCTCACTGGCTGTAAACTTGTGCAATGTCTACCTTTGCAATGGGTTGGGAGGCTTAATGGCCTGTGAGGTGGTTTGAGAACTGATGCAGAAATGCAGAGTATGTGAGGTTACTGGTCAACCACATTGGCCGCTCTATTTATTCTTATATAAAGAAGGAAGAGAGAAAAGGAGAAGACATTTTATGGACTGTCACAGATGCCAATCTTGCCAGACACTAGTAGCACAGAAACAAGAGAGCAGTGTTAAAAATCTTTGCTGTTATCAGAATCCATGAGGCTTCTTCATCAGCGCTCATGGGCTCAAGTGTCCACCGGGTCACTGTGTTGATAGAAAGATGTGACTGAACCATGTAATAATGGTTTTGCTGGGACAGACCTTACACTATATTGCTATCAGAACTATACACCTTCTAAGACACTTAAAGCTCCTCATTTGTTTGAACACGTGTATAATCTCAGACCGTGGTCTTGTGGATCCACCTGCTCTTTGCCCATGGGGAAATCCTCACCCACCAGGTGTATCTCCATCCTGCTGGCCTCTCCAACCTTCCTGCCCTCCCTTGCACCTCTCCCTAACTGCAAATCCTTCTGCACGGCCCAGCAAAGACCTGCACAAGAGAACTGCTGTCCCTAGGGCCACGTCTTTCCTGGCTGAGACCTGCGTGGCAAACCCTGACGGAGCTGCACCCTCCGGGTTCTGCTGCAAAACCTGCCAGAGGCCTGCACTGCTTGTCACTTCAGGGATTTCATAGGAGGAGGAGGGACGCCCTCCTCAAACAGTCACAGAGCCTGGGGCAACATCCTCTGTACATATCCTCATATCAGGAGCTCAGGGTCATCCGGCTGTTTTCCTCAGCAAGTCCGTGCCATGCCAAGAGCTGCACGCAGTCTGGTGGTGATTTTTTTCCCACTGAATTGGTCCAGCTCAGAGCTTTCTCTTGAACTCTCAGGCTTTCCTGTGGGTTTGTCCACAAAAACACCTAGCTCTTTTCCAGGAAAATAAATGTCTGCAACAGCTTGTTTTGAACACACGTTTTTTTGGAACGCTTTTCCTATGCATGGAGGATTTAGCCTTGTGAAAGTCACCCTTAAGAGGAATTCATTATACCAATTCATTATACTATGTCCAGTAATGCACATACACATTGACTTCTAAAATACTGTTCCTCAGATGGTGATGTGATTCGTAAGTTGGCCAAACTGAAGCTGGATTTTGGTTTTACAATTTCATGGACACCTCGCTGCAGCTAAAAGGAATAAGAAAATGGAAAGTAGAGAAAAATGAGGGAAATACAGGGGTTTGGGATCTTTTTTAACAAGAAGAGAGAAAAAAAAATACATGAAGAGGGCGAAAATGAGGAGAGGGAAGAATGGAAAAGGGAAAGGAGACAGGAAGGGGGACTGGTATAGGAGAAGGCAGGAAAAAAAATACAATGTTGATATGCCTTATTCTATGTTTTATATAGTTTCTCAGGCGAAGATTGGAACCAAGGAAAGGAAGGGCTCAATTGCACTCTCAGGAGGGTGGCGGGGGGATAGCCAGTGCCTTCTCTTGGAAAGGGAGGAGCCCACTGGCACTTCTGTTTTTCCCCTTACACCTCCGGAGAGCAGGGTTTACGACGGTTAGGAAGGCTGAAGTAGGAAGCTGCAGCCTCCCAGGCAGCCAGGAGGAGCTCTGCTTTGCAGGCAGCCCTGGAAACCTGTGACAGGCTTATCTGTTCAAGGCCCTCGGTGATTTTTCCTTAACAAAAGCAGCAGTGTTCTCATGCAAAACTAGCCCAAAAGATCTCAGCACAGAGGCAGCGCTGTGCTCGTGAAGTCAGAGATAGTCGGGACTCTCCAGGCTGCCCAACCGCGTGTGGCCAGATTTTCTGCGGAACGGGAGCTGTGCATACGGGAAATGCCAGAGAGCTTTTCACTTCAACTGAGCCTCCTGTCAGCTTGCTCTCCAACTGTTCAAGCCACAGACAGAGACTCTCAGAGCTCAGCTTCTGCTCTTTTTAGGTGCTGTAAGGAGGCCAAAACACTTGAACCTCTGGCATAATAACCTCCCGTGTGGCTATAGGCTGATGCCATAAATTCGAAATTGTGATGTCAATGAAAGCTGCTGAAAAGGAGAAGCTGGGCAGGAAGGAAGGAGCCCTAAAACATTGACATTTATCTTAATGAGAAACTGGATCCAGAACGAACAGCCAAAGCAATTGATTTTGTAGAGAGAGGCATTCTCCTCAGGCTGCCTCAAGGAGACGGTTCCCTCCTCAGCACATCTCTGTGGTGCGAGGGCAATGCGAGGCAATGACAAATTACAATAATCTAACATAGCTGCAGAACTCACCCAGCCTTTTTAATTTCTGCTTTCTAACCATAATGACTGAACAGCCTGAAGGAGATTTCTTTAGCCTGCAACCTGGAATCTGGAGCAAACGTAGCTCACGCAGCGCTGACAGCCAGAATCCACAGAGCAGCTGAATTTACTTCCCTCTGGCTACATGTTTATTCCAGGTGATTCCACAGGTCAGATTTTAAAAACCTTCATCTCTTAGAAGCTCCTGCTAAAAGCCCATCCACTTGCACGGAGACACAGAAAACAGGCCGCCATCCTCATGGTTACAACCTCAGCACCTCAGACTAGACCCAAAGAGGCAGCCTTTAAGGTACAGATATGTCCGCTACAAATGAATGGACATGTCTAATTTAATTTCATGGAGATAGCCAAAAGCTGGTAAAAACAAACCTGCACCAAACTGGGACTGTGGAGCTGATGGGGACGAACCACTTTTCATGGAGTCCACGACCTCAAATAACCACTCAGGGAAAATGCAAGGTCCAAAGAAGTGCCTACAAAGACTGGTGACACCAAGAGCATAGTGGCTCTGTTGAAAGGAGGCACCTTCTTAGACTTCCACATTCGGCAGGAGACCAAGGGGAACCCACAACGCTGGGAGTAACCCTGATTGACCAAGGTCCCCCCAGTGGCTTTCACAGATGAGCCCATCGATACCATCACTGACACAAATAAGGTCTACCAAACTTCATGCTAGATGGCAGCTTTGGCTGAACTGTCATCGATACCTCCACATGTAAATTATCACTTACTTTTCACCACAATTATTTAATGAATTCAGAGGGGGCAAAGTTGTTCCACTAAGAAAAATGAATTTGCCGCAGAACTGCATGGCTAAGGAGAAACATCAATCTCTCCCAGCAGCAGCATGAACCAGTAATGTACTCACTCACCCGGCAGCCAGCAGCCTCCATCCACAAGCAGACAGATCTGGGTGTGATTCTGTCCTTCCCCTTAGGGGTCAGTTCCTCCTCTCCCACCTTTTGGGCTAGGAGATGCTCTGGCTTGGGGCACCTCTTCTGCAGGGCAGCCTGCTGCAGCTGGAGCGGCGCAGCACCCATCGGACCGCTGCAGCACCGTTATGAATCCCGGCCAGTAATGGGAGAAAGATTTCTGTTTAGGCTTCTTGTAAGTCTGTTCTTTTCACTAGTAATTAAAGTGACATTTTCCCTGCCATCTGCAGGATTTTTGAGGATGCAATCAAGAGATCTGTCAACAGCCCTAGTTCCAGGGACAGAGGAGAAAACACAGCAGAAAGACCGCCTGCTTCTCTGAGCACTGTCTGAAGAAATGAGAAATGCCAACCCTGGCAAAAAAGGGTCTGTTTGCCCTTGCAAGCTATTGTCACGTGAATAATTTTGAAGGGAAATGATATCCTCAATATTAATTCTTCTGAAGAATAAATTTCATCCAAACATTTCACATAGGAAATGTGACCTTGTATTAATTAGACTAGTAAAAAAATCCATTTTATCAAAATTGGCTTGCTTCATGAGAGGATTTTTTTAATCATTTGAAATAGTGGGGTTTTTTTAATTCACTAACATTGAAAAATTATTTACTTTCTCTTACATTTATCTCCTTTCTTCACTGCGGTGTTTGGTTTTTTTTTACTTTATTTTTTTAATACAGTGATTGATTTTTGTAGAGCACCAAAGCTGGAAATTGTTAATACCTGTCACATTTCAACAACCTGTCAAAACAAAGCACTTCCAAAAGTAGCTATGTAATAATCATCTTTCAGGCAGTAATTCAAATAGTACATACAGAATTACGTTGAAAAAGGCTGTAGTTTTGATATAATACAAATATGTGTCCTTTGGGAGTAAAATAAATACACAAAAACAGGCAGGAGAGGTAAACAAAATAGTGAAAAGCCTCTACTTGAAAATGGGCGATGATCCTAAAAGCCAGATTGAAGCTATGCTTGTGTCTAAGCATATAGAAGAGGGAGGAAGAAGTCTTTTGAAAGCATATGTATTGTTTTCTGAAAAATTTAAGACTTGGAGAATAGCTATTACCAACTTCAGTGGCTAATCACTTTGAATATCCTGACACAGAGGTGTTACCTGAACACACATGCTCATCATTCTGGACAAACACGACAGTCATACTGTAGTAGTGAGTGTAGGATCACAAAATCCCGTTGCTAAACACCATAGAGCAACAGAGAAAAAAAATCCCTACCCTAAAAAAAAATCTTTGAAAATGTAAGTATGTGAAATACATGACAGGGCTGCCCACAGACAAATGGAGGGCAATCGAGAACCAAGGAGCCAGTGCTGCTCACCTCGGGACACTCACGAGGAAGGCGGGTGGGCAGGGGGGAGGGAAGGGGCTGAAGGCAGGCGCTGTCCCCGATACTGGCAAGTGCAAGTTAAAGAAGCAGCGTGGATACAGATATGGTATGAAACCAGGAACTCGGCCCCCAGACGGTCAGAGAGGTAGGCCGGGCTGCTGGTTTTATAAGCAGTTAAGGGCAGCAACATGTGCCAGTAAGGGCTAACTGAGATGGATGCAGTGCTGGAAGCTGAAGTCGCAGATGAGCGATGCTAGAAATAAAAGGGGAAAAAAGCAAGAAACAGGAAAAAACAGAGGAAAGTTGAAAGGGAGTAGCTGAACGCTTGGTAGACAACAGCAACACACAAGGGACATGAAGAGATGAGTGTCTTCTTTGAGCAGCACTACACCTGGCACAGCCAAGATCAGAAGAGGGAAGGAGCAGAAGCAGCAGCCTGGCCGTAGCTCCAGCCGTGGACTTGGAACCAGCCTTATGCTACAAGGAAGGGCAGGAGAAGCCAACTGCTGCAGACGAGTATCAGCTGAAGGAATCAGGTGTAAGAGACCCATGTGCTGCCGATGGAATGAAATGTGCAAAGGTCAGAATAACTCTTTCCTTCTTTTTTTGCTTTTTTCTTTTAAACAACAAAAGAAAGAGGACACTCCTAAGAAAACAAATAAATGCAAGAACTAAGGAACAAGGGTGGAAGTGGGGAGAGCTGAAGATTATATACAACAATGGCAAAATTGTGTAGAATTTCCTGGATAAAGAAAGAAGAATCACTTTAACAGTCGTCAAACGGATATTTGGCTCAAGATGTTACCCACCCTTTGCCAATTCAGCTAATAACGTTTATCAGGTTCTCGTAGAGGAACAAAGACACATTTAACAGCAAAAGTTAGAGAAGCAGCAGAGGCACAGATGGGATGGGATTGTTGAAAATCCCCTTTGATCAGTAACCCTAGGGATGAACTTGCAGGATTCCTCATCTATTTCTTGTAAGGGATAATAGTTTAAAATGAAGAAAAGGATCACAAATACATTATTACATCCCAAGAGCAGCACCATGGGAGAAGGATGAAAAGGAAATGAGCCAACCCAATTTGCAGCTCCTGTTTTCTCTGTTGCAAGTAATGACAAAACACCTACAATTCTGAAAGCAGAAAACCTGCAAGCACCCTCTCTGCAAAAGCAAAAAAAAAAAAAAAAAAAAAAATCATAAACAGAAGGTATTGTGGCATAATCAACCAAGCACCCAGACAAGATGAGAAGAGCTGTCACTTGTGTATTACAACCTCTTAGGATTGGATTAACCCTGGAAAGGGTAGGAATATTATGCTGTAGTTTCACACACAGAGCGAGATTGACATTGCCATCACAAGAAGTTGTCCCAGTGCTCCTCCATCTCTCTTTTATTTTCTTCTCCACATCTCCTTCCTCTGCACAAGCTCAGTACAAGGACTCATACAGCTGCACAGCTAAATCAGATGAGGAAACCGAGAAAAGGGTTCTTCTGTTTTGTAGTAGTTGTTGTTTGCTTGCTTGGCCTTTTTTTTTTTTTTCACCCAAGAACTGATTTTTTGATTTTAACCTGGGTCCGTGTCCCAGCTGGGTTCTCCCTGTGGCCACAGTAACTCTTGTGCTCCTGCATGTGATGGGAAGAAGCAGCTGGGGGCAAGACCTCTTCCTTCAGTGACAGTGCTAGATAACGTCAGGTTAAAGTGACCCTGAAACCCTGGCCCTCCCCAGTCTTGCCTGAGGACAAGTTCCTAACACAGAGAAATTGTCAGGAGCTCTTACCGTGAGCGTAACGCTCTGCAGTGGAATGACACTCCTCCACCAGCCAAGTGCTCGGAAATAAGTGATGTGCACTTGGAGGCAGAACCAAGGCAGGTCGTAGGTGTCCCCGTCCCTGCCATGAAGCTGCAATTCCACTCTCTAGGTGTGCATTATGGATCACACTCCCAGGGTCATGGTCACACATGAAATTGTGCCCCCCAAGAATCTAGAATTTATTCCCAAATATTTTCAAATGTGGCTGTAATAGAGAAATCACAAATGTGTGTCGTTAAGTAAAAGCCTGTCTCTTCTGTAAGTATTCTGTGTTGAAACAAAGGTATTTTTCTAAACAGGAATAATGCATTGAAAATTCACTTTAATACATGTTTATTGGTGTCCTGCACTTTCAGTGTAGGAGGTTGGAGATGTAATAAAAAAGTTTCAAAATTTATTGATTCCATTTCATTTAGATCACTCTAAACAACCAGTGCTTTAGAGTTCAGAGAATTAACGTTTACTGTCCATTACAAGCAAAATTTTAATATTACCTTTTTCGAGTCCACTTAGAACTCCTCTCTTTTAAAATACTTCAGATACATTCCTCAAAGTAAACAATACATTTCAATCTGTGTCACAATCAACATTGATAAGGCCTTCTTAACCATTTTATACCACCTCCACTATTACTTCATTGCAAAACACAATCTTATTTCATACTATAAATATCCATCCATGCACAAAACACAGGGGCCAGAAGTTACACATTAATATCTCATGTAGGCTTCCAAGACTTCCTTTACCCTCTGCAGGTTTATGGTACACTTAAAAAGATATCTTTAGACTTGGTCTACTTGGTCTTAAAATACAAATATACAATATCCATAAGCATAAAAAAGTAAAGCTAGATTGCCTTACCATTTGTTATGAGCTGCTAAAATCTTATACATGTACAATATAGCATCATGCTGATTAATATACATATTAGTTAAATATATCAACCAATTATGGGGATGTGGCCAAGCTTTTTTGTTTTGTTTTCCAAAAGAAACTGTTCATACACAAGTAAAAAGGTTTTTGATTTAAACTCATATGGAATACCTGAACCACACAGACATCTGTAAACCCTGCTGAGATACTCAGGTCAAACTGAGGCATAACCTGCTGATTCACTTGAAGGGGAACACAACTCCTCACGGGTGATACGCAAGGTCTGCTATTCCCAGGAGAATGCAAATTTACCAGCATTCACATTTTCAGGTCTAGAACACTAACTTTTGCATCTTACATCTCGGTCTATACTTCTGCTATCTATTCATCATCCTCCATCAGAAACAATTTGGTACCTCGACATTGTCATAGTTTTTTTCTAAATAAGTAGCTATACAGTACAAAGTGTAGATAGTGAAACAAATAAGCACATATATACAGTCTTTGAAAGGCATTTTTGTGACCATTTTAGCAGTGTTTATAGGAAACATTTAAGATAGTCACATTCTGCTGATACCACTGTATTGCAAACTGTCAAGCCACATTTCTTATATTAAACTTGTACTGCGTTGTATATTGTACAACAGAAAAGAAAATGATCATCCTTAAGGTGTGACACAATGAGAAAAAAAAAAAGAAATCACTAGACTGAGTAAGGTAACCAGCACAGGGCTTAATTTTCCTGAGGTTTGTAAGAATTTTTTAAACAAAAATCACAGTGACCAGGCTAAACTGCAAACATACTGTTAAGTTTTAAATATACAGTTTATACATAAGTTCTGTGCATGGTTGACTCAACTGTGTATGTTCACACTGATGTTTCCTTTAAATGACTCGCCACTGCATAATACTTGTATCTTTTCCGCCTGTGGAGATGAGGTGGGTGTCTTCACAGAGAAAATCTACATTAGTTACATGACTACTATGTCCACCGTACACGTGGCTTGGAGCCTAGAAAACACCATATTAGTGAGAATATAAGCTGTCATAAAAACATATTGTTATAAAAGAACATTCATACAACAACGAAACAAAGACATCACATCATAATCTTAAAGTATTTTAATACTAAATTAAGCTTTAAATTTAACCGTAGTCCCAATCAACCTTAAGACCATCCCTTAGGTATATGCATATTTCCGTTTTTCCTTTGTCTTTTTTTTTTTTTTTTTGTGTACATAGGAAAACATCATCTAATGCATTTGTGCAAGTTATGAAAGTAAGGCTTTTGGAAATATCTTACCCTAAACTGTGAACACGGATATGAGAAGAGATGCACTTTGCCAAAGTCATCCCCTGTTGATAGCAGTTTTCTCCCATGTGATCGACAGACAGCATTGATATCTGTTCCATCTGAACCTTCAGGCCATACACCTGAAACACGGAGGGACTAATTAAAGGTTTTATAAAGGAAATAAAAGAGACAGCTTAAGTTTTTGTTAAAATATTATACAGGATTACTTGTTTAAAAAAAAAGGAAAAAAGATAAAACTATAAAAATAACTGGGGCCGAGTCAGTATGCATACTTCAGTACCAGATAAAGACCAGATCCTAATAGGAAATCAAGCACATAAACAAATACTTTATTTCCTCTAGTCAGCAAAGTGCTTTTTGCTCTGAAAAAAAGAATTCTGGTGACTTACGGTCATGTGTCTGAGCCTAAAAGGGTTTTTGTATGGTTATAAAGAAAAATAACAGCTAACACTTTTATTTTCCCTTCTGCTTATTTGTGAGCTAACATACTTCCTTCATACTAGTGTAGTCTAAAAACCTACCTATGTATTATTCAACATATTTTGTTGTATCACTAAAGTCTAAAACCTATGAAACAGGAAATTGTATAGTTTTAAATGTTATTTAGTTATTAATAGATCGAAACTGAACCTACTATAAATTTTTTAAACACTTTTGGTTTTCTGTAAGTAAGCCTCCGTTCTTCCTCACGTACTCTACTCCTTGCTGTTCTTGCACAAAGTGGTGTTCTAAAATTAAACTGTAAGCTCATTGCCCCAAGGACCAAATCTATGCACCACATCTTTAAAGCCTCTGAGTACTTGCCTGGAATAAATTGTAATTGCAATAAAACCCAACCTGTTACTGAAATTTCATTTTTTTTGGTATGCAGTACTGTGGGGTTATTTTTATGATTTTTCTAAGTCAGATTTTATCTAATCCTTACTCAACATAAACGGTACCTAACTTACAGAGACTACTGATGTAATCAGTTATAATGTGTGTTCTCCTGTTATAATTTGGCAAAAAACCCTGCCTTGGCTTGGTGTTATGATTTTTCAGTGACTGCTGCTAAGTCACACAGCCACCGCAGCGTCCCCCTGAAGCCCAGCCGCTTGAGCGCGTCATCCTCCTTCGTTGCCATTACAGGTCAGGATGAGACAGTTGCTGCTCCCCCTGCCTGCCCTCCTGTCTCCTGGAAGGCTGCTGATGCCAGTGGGCAGGGCAGGCATGCTCCGCTTCTCCTTCTTTGGGCTGCTCCTAACACCAAAGGGGTCACCTGCCCTGCACGGTGGGAACAGCTAGCCTTTGATCCCCATGTAATTCTTCCCAAATACAGCCTTTGCATCATTGCACCGCAATTCAAAAGCACTAAGGAAGCAGTGATAACATGTCTTTATAAGGAATTGCAAATTGTTGTGAATAGAATAAAATGAAACGCAAAGTACTGATTTGTGGGCTGCCCCTAACTCTCCTGATGTGTGCGGAAACACCTCTCTGCTAGACCAGGGACAGTAAAAAAGAGGCTTAAAGAAAAGGAAGGTGCAAAGAAGAAACACAGTAATTGCTATTCATGGAATTACGAACATGTAGAATAAAGAGACGCTGAAAAGCTGTTTTAAATAACTGCTTTGACAAAAAGGAGGCTGTATGAACATCAGATGCTAGCTGAAATGAGGCAGGAGTCTGCTCAAGAGGTCACTGTGACAGGCTGAAGATAACCCCTAAAGGAAATGGTTTAAAAAATAAGATTGTCATTTTGAAATGAAGAAAGGATTATATCAGGGTTTTAATTTGAGACTCCGTGTTCTTTCAAAATTCAGTCCTGCACATCACTGTCAGTTTGTCTGAATATACAAACTGAATCCCCTTTGCTGAAAAATTAGTCCATTTTGTCTTCTCATCCTCTGTAGATGTGAAAGGAGACCATTTCCTTTCTCTCATTTGAAGACTGATGCCATGCTTTTTTCTCCTCCTCTGCTCTAAAATTCATTCATTACATCTCTTCTCCCAGCACAACATTTAGATGGATAATTATTCTTGCTAGTCAGCACATTTTCTGTTGGTCCAGCATGCAAAAACCAGAAGCAGCTATTCCAGCTGTGACTGAAACAGATACTCTTAAATAGATGATTACTTCACATTTTGCATGGCATCCTTTTCATTATAGATCCCACTAATGCCTTTCCTACAACAGCATAATGATGTTGACTCACGTTCAGTTTGCACGCAAGAGCCATCTGATCTTTCTGTGCAGACCTGCTCTCTTGCTTGCTCGCCTCTGTTTTGTATTCGTACATCTGGGTTCTACTGTTCAAGGGTGTAAACTATTTGTCTCTATTGAATTGCCTCCTTTTTTCGTACCATTCCGTTATTTCTCAAGACAACTTGCTAATCCTGCAGCTTCACGCCAACTACAAATTATACGTGCTATTTTATCATCCCTGCTATTAATAAATATATTCAAACAAACATAATATTCAGCATACAGTCTTCCAGCCAGTTTTGAACCCAACCAGTCTGGAGCTCTGCTTTGCTTGCAGTGTTGTCAGGCTTTGCACAGCATCTTAGATTTCTTCTGTTCCTGTCCTTTAACTCAAATACTAATTTTTCCAAACCAGGCAGATGATGTGAACTGATGCCTTGGTTGCACACCCAGCAGCACATGGCTCGTGCAAGAGCATACAGCTCAGTGAGTGTTTTAAAGTCTTCAGTCCTTCATGTTTACATGTGTTTGTACCACTAAAAAATCCTCCCTTGAACACACTTCTTTACATACTGTTGATTTGCAGTTGAATCATCTCTAAACGTTTCCAGGCTGACTAATCTGTTCCCATGCTTGAAGACAGGTGTTCAACAGGTCCAAGTTCACTTTCCCCCCTGCACTGGTTATGTTCATCTGCAGGTGCGACTCACACTATCTGAGATTTTTACGTGGTCCTACTAGTATGAGAAAATATCCCCAGTTTCAGTCAGCCAGTAGTTACTGAAAAATCAATATACGAGAAGCCTCACATCCTGGATGGTGTGATTGCTTCATCCTATGCCTGGCGGGGCAATCCGGACAAGCATCTGAAGACTGTTCATAGTGGCTGCTCTGAGGCCCCAAAATAAAATAGCAGAGTGACTGGTAACATTACTGGACTGGTTTCCCATTTATAATTTATGAGGTTCTCCAATTTATTATTCTAGCCACTAACTTTGCACTTTATCCTCTCCATATGGGCTCTGAAGGTAAGTACACGATTCTGCAGATACTGTATTCATTCTTCTCCATTTTTCCCGTACTTTGCCAGTTCTCTATGAGGTCCTGAAAATAAGTACTAATGGTCTTGAAATTACGCTAACCAGTGGTTTTTACAGATACAACAAGGTTCATCACACTCAGGCACTTCAAGAATATCTAACAACTTTCTAGTCTACTCTTTTGCTACTGAAAGCGGAGGTCTTAGCCTTTCATTACTGGCACTAACTGGGTTAGCCATCAGATGGTAGTAAGTCTTCTAACAAAAACATATTAAGAAAGAAAAAAAAAAGCATAAAGTTTTTTAACACTTCAGCCTTAGCAGTGTGATCTCTCTCTTCCACATAGCAGACCAATATTGTCATTGGCCCTTCTATTATTTCTGTGCTTGTCACAAGTATGCATTTCTGTTCAGGCTTTGTTTATGTGTTGCCTTGGTCCTCCAACAGCTTCTACTTCCTGCATTCCTCTTCCTTGCAGAAGGTCAACAGCAGCTTAACCAAATTTGTGCCTTGCTGCAACTCCTATGTTTCCTCTGGGATGGCAGTTTGTGTGCTTCGTACCATCTAAGGAACTGCCGCATCTCGCCTCTTCTGCAACTTCAGATCTTCCCTAACAGGGCTTTGGATTTTTTGCAGTTTGCCTCCCTGAAGTCCATTATTTTTATTTCACTGCTCTTTCTCCTTCCTGTACTAAGGACCACGCCTCCCTAATTCTACAGTCATTCCTACACAAGATGCATTCGCATTCTCAGCAAGTTCTTTCCAACTCCCCAAAATCAAATCTGGAAGAAACTCCCCTCTCAGTGCTTATCTATTTCCTGTATCAGAAGAATTTTGAGTACTTGCTGGTTAGCCACAGTACTGCAGTTCCTTTCCCAGAAGACAATGGAATAGTTAAAATCTCACATCCTCAGCTATTTCTGTGATTTGACTGATTCTGCTAGCTATTAAAAAATTCCATTCATTTGATCTTTCTGGAAGGATGGGCAACAGTATAACCCTGCCACCATTAATATTATTTTTTTTTAATCTATAACTATCATGCAGTACCTTTGTAACTTCCCAGTCTAAACCTAACTGTGTAGCTATGAATCCTCGTTGTGTATGGCACCACATTCTCTCCTTGTGCATTGCATATAATTTCTGAGTAAGTTCCATCCTTTTACTTTTAAATTCCATTAACCTGGTGAACATTCTCACAATCTCTGTAACTACTAAAATGATAATTCTGATAATTATTGCTATTAGCAGCTACTTTTATTTATTCCTCATCGTTGTTGCTGTAGCTTACAATAAACCAATTCAGCATGGGGGACTGTAAGTATAAAAAGGTATACAAGGCTTCCACATGTTCCCCATTGACCCAATAAATTATTTTGTTCCAGTCTAGCTCCAAAAGCTGATCTGTTGCGAGGGGGAGGTGGGGGGGGACGGGACCCCAGGTGTGACACTCCTCTCCTATGACCTTCTATGCACTAAACCAGTCCCATATTCTCATAGCACTATATTTTGCATGAATCCAAATTATAAGGTAAGGAGTACTCACCTGAATTATTTAGCATCTCAGAATATCTGAACCTGTGATGCTGAATGCAAAGACTTCGTAGCTCTGTAGCTGTGTATGAGGTATACCCAGACCCCAGGAATATGTTAATAGCTGCATAAGGGCCATCATCCCTCATATGAGAAACACATTATGTCAACATGCTGCCAGTCTTCTAGGATTTCTTCCTTTTACTACATCTGTGTGCTATAGCAATACCCAAGCACTGCTTGTCAGTGAAATTATACAAAATTTGAATGTGTCTCCCAGCATATTGCTACTGCCATCCATCTCTAGGCTGTAAAAACATGTCCTTTGTGGCTGCCTTCAAACACATCACTGCATTTACTCTGCTTGAAACATGGGTGAAGATCTTCCTTGCTTACTGCTTGCTTATACTAAACCAGACTCCTCTGAACTTCTACCATGGCTTCCTATTTTATCTCAAGGACTCAAAGATTTGAAGCTTCTCATACTCAGCTTTTGCAATGATCTATCTAGTTCCGCATGCGTTGTGAAATGAGTACCAAGCTTCAAAGCACACTGGGGAAAGCAGCTCCTTCAAAACTGGCTAAAGACAAGTCCCGTGGAAACAAACCATGCCGATTTTGTTAACGTTTTTCTTCTTTCTTCTTGCATTTCTTTCACCTAACTTAATCACTATATGTTGTAACAAAGTACATTGTAAGTACTTAATGACAGAGACCATCACCTGCTTTGTGTTTGCACAGTAACTAGTGCAAATGAAACTGGTTCAGGTAAGGAGATTTGGCCCAGTAGCTGCCTAAATAAACGATGGTTCCATAGAACTGACACTTTAAATTCAAAATTATGAGAAGCAGCTCTAGTGTGACAGAAAGGGCAACGTGTGATTTCTTTCTTGTCTCCCACTTATGTTGTAATTTAACATTTGTACTTGAAGCTAGCAAGAATATTAAATCAGAGTCTTTCTGGATTGAAATAAGCGGACAGATTGTAATAAAAATGGCATAACAGAAGTTCTGTATTTTTCCCTGAAATATGAATAGTCATGATGGCAATCCAAGTGTTTGTTAATAACAAGAACGGTAAAAGCTTTTAAGAGGAAAGATACTTACCAAAAACATGGAATCCTAAAGTACAGGTGTAAGTGGCCCATTCTATATCTCTAGTTGTTTCAACACTCACAACTTGCTTACAAGCAGAGGGAATCCCTACAAAAGAAAAAAACCCAACCACATGATAACATTTTTAATTCTCAAATTGTATACATTTTTGATTGCACCAGATGAATTAAAACATATGGTCTACCTTGGCAGTTACATGATCTCATTTAAATTTTAAATCTGTATTAGACTGCCTGAACTTTGCACAAAAGGACTAAATATAATTCTTACTCACAGTATAAGATTTCATAGTCTCCTGAATTAGACACAAGATATTGTGAATTAACAGACCAATCCAGATGAGTAATGAAGCTAGAATGACCCTACAAAGAGAAAAGTATTGTATTAACTGCACTAACAGTATCTTTCCATGTGACAACATTAATACAGGGCTACAAAACATACTAAGGTTGTTAATATTGAACAAGGAGAAAAAAAGGTTACTTACCGAGCATTTGCCAATTCTAGTGTATTTTCTTCCATTTTCACTTACGCCATATATATAAATACAGTTGTCATGGGAACCTATTGCCAAGAAGTTTCCATCTATAAACACAAAAGTGAAATGTAATTACTCCTCTAAGAAAGAATTTAGGCTAATTTTGAAAACTCAAGTGTTTCACAGACAAGAGGAACTGTTCTTAAAGGCCTTGATACTGAAAATGAAAAAAAACCCCATATTTTTTTCTTTTTCAGTTGGATATCGATGTATGTTTCAAGATTACAAACCAGCAAGTTTATACAGCAAATACTACTGTTAAAAACACATGACACTGCTAGAAGCAGCTACAGTCCATTTAGGGCCAACCTGATTGCAACAACCTGCACTGTTAAGTCATATTTGTGGGTTTTTTTTTCTTCCCAGTAAAACCATATTAACATGTGGGGGAGGGAAGGAGGTGAAAAGAAAACCAGAGCTTGAGGCACCACCCATTCAGTGTTACCAATGTTTCATGGAGTATTTATTTTCAACTTCAAGTACGGCAAGTGGGAATTATTTAAAAAAAAAAAAAAAAACCAACCCAAATTTAATAAAAAAATTCAACACTTCTTTTTTTTCCCCAGTAAATAAATGCTCTCAAACCTGGTGAGTAACGCATTACAGACAGCTGTTCGTTTCCATCTGTGTGTACAGTGACCAAGTCTTTTGTTTCTGTGTCAAACACAAACCACCTGTTGTAAATACAGAGAGAGGCAAATACATCATTCCATAAGGAATTTCAATCTACTTTAATCTTGACCAACTTTTCTTCTGTCAAAATAGCAGAAGTTTTACACCAAGAAAAGAAAAACAGCAACTGCTACTCAGTTTGGTTTATTTTTACTTTAACACAAGGATAGTCTCTTTTCCATGCTTTTTAACCAGAAAAATGATCACACATTGACCCTGATATCAATCTTCAGATTCTAGTCTGTTTTACTGCGTCATGCATTAGAATAAAGTAAGCATCACATATAATGACCATTCTCCTTTAATGACCCTTCTCTATCCTATGCTGATATTTGAACTGATGCCCACATTAAATCCTAAAGCAAAGAAAAACACAAGCAAGAACCAGGACCGTTCTCTTCTGATAGAAGGATTAGCTTTATTTATTAACTTATTTTAAGTGAATTAGCTTTTACTTTTTAATTAATGTCATTAATTTTAATGAACCAAAATTAAATTTGTGGACAAAGGACAAAGATGAAATTTGCATGTCAATACTTGCATCAAATTATTAAAGGCAAAGAAAATATTCCTTGCAAAGCTTCTCCTTTTTATTTACTTTGTTTAGTAAATAAAGTAAATTTAGTAACTCAACTAAATCCTTTATTTAGGATTGATATACAATCCGAAATAATCTTGGCTCATAACGTATGAGTATCCTGTATGTTCTCAGTTAAGTGGAACTGTTTTCAATACTAACAGCAAAGTCTGCCCTCAAGTGACATGAGAGGATGAAGCTCTGGGAAGGCACTCCTCCCTCCTATGACAGACAACCAAGGCTGAACCCCAGGTCTGCTGTTGACCCATTATGTGACCAAGGGTTCAATCTGCCCTGTACAATGGAGTTACTACCTTTCACCTTGGTGTTGTCTGCCTTGTTCAGGCCTTACGCTCTTCAGGCAGAGCAAGTCTCTTAATATGCATTTTTATGTTATGTCTAGCACAGTGTAATATTTGCCAAATTTTTGTTAAAGCCTCTAGTTGTCACTGCATTAGACATAATAAACCACTTACTAAATTATCCAACGAGCAACTTTTTCCTGTGTGACTCCCTCTATGCTGCCCTACAGCCCCCAGAGAAGATCTCTGTACGCATCTGCAAAGTCAACTCAGCCTCTCAATCTTCTCCTTTAGCCTCTCCTTTGCCATGATGGACAAAAAGGTTTAACATTTAGGTCAGCAGTATAGTGACAGCACCTCCCACGCACGGTCTTCCGCTAACCTAGTCTTCCTGCCCTGTCCAAATCCATCTCCTCCCACTGATCTTAGATTGCTGCTCTCCCAGGGCAGAAACCACATCTTCATTCTGTGTTCAAGCAACACTCAGCACACACAGGGTGCTCCAGCACCAGGGTTTCTAGGCACTAAGGCAATACAAATAGATTTCACCCTGAAATTCAAAAGAAATCAAGGGGATAAACAGGATCATGCAAACACCTGAAACGAGAATGGGAACTTGGATGTGAGCTGGAAAAATCATGTAGTGTTTCTTGGTGCCCCAAGTGTAGCTCTGGGCATCTTACCTTCCAGTCAGCGTCCCTACTGCAACAACAGATGCTGAAGGATGAAAACCTGAAGACTGTGCTGGATCCTAAAATGTTTCAGAAGGAAGCACACTTTTTTATCATTTCAAGATACAACCAAAACACAGCTTAATTATTGGCCTCGGGAACACGTAAGTCTCTTGCTGAATTTTTTGGGGGTTTGGTTTATTTGTGATTTGTGTTTTTTTAATAGAAACTTGAGGGGGGGAAAAAAAGCATTTTTAACTGATTGAAATATTACCCAATAGATTCCCCCCCTCTATACAAGGCCACTGTTTTCTTTTCTTCACTATCTAAAAATAACTTGGCAAGTGATTTCATAACAATAACATCAGCAAAGGCAGCTTCTCAACTAATCACAAACAAGTAAGAGATAAAAATAACTTATTAAACTAGAGCTGACCTAAGAATTAAGTAGCAAAGCTGCAGTTTATCTACTGTCAAAAGGACAAGCAAGTACTTATTAAACAAAGGTATGTATCACTTTGCACAGAGGTGTAAAGCTTAACTTCTACGCACACCGACACCTTTTTCAGCACCTGCCAGTTGCAGCTTAGTGGGAGATTAAGGGCATAAATGGGGTTTCTTATTTTGATATACAATTTTAAAACATTTTACTTTGTATAGTGTATTATTATGGAGACGGGTAGAATTGCAGTGTTTTTCTTGCAATTTCAATATATGCCTAAAACCCAAGGTAAGCATTTTCTTTCTATTACTTGTTCAGTTACAAAGAATGAGCACCAGAACTCTTCAGGTTACAGCAGAAAGTCCCAAAACAAATAGCTTATTTTTTCTGATATCTGCCAAAAAAAGAATTTTAAAATGTAAGCAATAAAACCGCAGTAACATATCTCACAGAGATACTTATGCACTTCTTCTTCTATATTCCAGAATGGTATCACGTTGTAGCTATTTTAGTAAACCTGTTCACAGTTTTAGCAATTTGTAACCGCTAGCTCTAGAGGCTTAGTCTAAGGGATATTCCCATTAATTTTAAAAAAAGTGACTAACTTCAAAGACATTACTAACTCTAAAGAAATTTCAGAGAATTGTCAAGATCCAGGATTTCTATATATATGTTCTAAACCACTACAGTGGTCCAGAAAAGAAAATTTGCTGATTTTTCAAAGTATAATTTCATATTAAATGCTAAAAATACTCTCTTGAAAAAAACAGAGGTTCAGACAGTGAATTTAATTGGAGCAGTAACTGGTACTCATAACTACATTAAAAAGCTTTTACGTAGATCTCTATGACAAAAACAGGTTAACACGAAATTATTTATTTACTCTAAATAATCAGTCCTAATTTATGAAACATGTCTCAGACATTTCAAGTGGTTAATAAGGAGATTATTGTCAAGACTGATAACAGAAATCTTCTCTTAATGAGGCAGTGTGTACTTGGAGGGGGAAAGAAATAAATCTAAGTCTAGTTCAATAATCCTACTGCTGTTACCGTCAACCTTTTCAAAAGAATCAAGGTAAATAAAGCAGTTCCTTAAATATTTCAATAACAACAGTTTCTTAGAAAGTGTCTTATATTTGCAAAACCGCAGCCAAATACTGCCTGAAGCACAATGTTAGTCATAATCAGCTAAACTCCAGTTCTGTTTTTCAGAGGACACACACGATAAAACAGTGGAAACTACGTTCTTTTTCAAGTTGATGATGAGCTAAGTAACTTTATTTCTGAGATAGCAGCTTATCTGATTAATAAATTTGTTCCTGCTCCCCATGTTGTAATTATCTCCACTAATGATGCTTCATTATCAACCCAAACATTTAAATGCTCTTTTCTTTAGACTGCAAGAGAGCAAAGTGCCAAAATTTGCACCTCTCTTTATGATAAGGCCCTCCTCAGTATATTGTTCCTGCAAATATATCCTGAGAAATAGATCAGAAGTACTAACTTCTTATTCTCCCAACATTTTTGAAAGTGTATGCACGTGTACAAAACCATACACCTTTACACGGAGCAGGGTAAAGGATCACATCAGCACTTGCAACTGAATGACATGATGTTTTGTTTCTGACAAAAAAGTATTATTAGGAAAGCATAAAAAATGGTACCAATGATTTTGTGCTCCACTTCAGGGTATTTATAAATAAGACTTGCACAAAACCAGTCATGCACAATTTCTAAATAATCAAATTAAGTCTCCACAAAAAAGCCTGTGCTGAAGACCAGAAAGGTCTATGTAAAAGTTTCCAGTTGTGTCACTGGTCGAGTCATTCTGAACTGCATGCGAAGGATCTGCAATCTAGCGTGCTTGTATTCCACATGGTACAATAAACTACACTGCTATTGCTGTATTTCAAAACAAAAAAAGGCATAGGTTTATCTTTTCTTAGAGAGTCTACCAAGATGGATCCAGGAAAAGTTGGTTTACAACTGCTTACTGATTTTTAACAATATTTTTTAATGTCGAGGTTCAGAGCCTAAGTGTGCTGGTGTTTATTTGACCTTTTGTTTGGCATCCTGGTAGCACTTGAAGAGATTTGCGGGCACGTTAAGATTTTGGTGCATCTCAATGTTTGACCACTCAAACCTTGAATGGTCCCAACTCAGTCCCAACTGAGTCCCAGCAACAGTATTCCTAAAGACTGAAAGGGAGAGAGCTTCTTCTTAAATCCAAATCATATTAACATATCATAAACCCTAAAATGAGTAGAAGGTAGGAAAATGGAATTATCTGCCTGATTCTCAGGCCAAACCCTTAGTATTATTGATTTTCCCCTTTTTTTTTTTAGATTAAAATAACTACTTTTATTTTCCTTTCTTTTAATTTCTTCTACTGCAGCCCAATCTGTCTTTATAACAGAGACACTGAATTGTGAAAATACTGCTCCACCTCTGAGGCAGTGGAACTGCTGATTTGGTTTCTCCAATTAATTAAGTCAACAAAAATATGGACCCTAGAACGTATGATCTTGGTTACACAGAATAAACCCCAGTTTCCACATTCATCAGGCAAACATGATTTACCAAGTGGACACAACTGGAGCAGGACACTACAAGAGGCAGTTTGGCAAATGCTGCTCTGCTAAGCCTGCTTCAACCTGATGCAACAGCACCCGCTTACTGCAGACGCATTGTATTCAAGAAGGCTCATCGATACTGGCTTTAACTTAAAGTGTTATGTAGGCCTGAGAATGAATAATCCCGTTTATGAAAAAAGTTGCAGAATTAAGATTTTCAAAACTTCATGTAGGCTAATGAAGGATTATTTACTATATCACACAGAAAACACTTTAGTCAGCTATATAAAACCCTGTATGTTACTGGCTACAATCTGATTTGCAAACCTGGGTATTTGATGTATCACTACACTGGGTGCTGTCTTTTTTTTCCTGAAGTAATTTTTGAACTTTTCCACTGTACAGAGGGCAGATTAAAAGACAGAGAAATAACCTGGTTATCATGATCAGTACATATATCCAAAAAAGTGTAGTCACATACCTATTAAAAACATGTAAACAGCAGACTGTTTGGAAAAAATGGGATAGTGGCATCACAAAAGAGAGAGACAAAAGCATCACCACTGTCTCCAGGAGACAAGTCAATGCCTTCTTACGGATAAACAACTAGAAGAATGATCAGGTGTCCAAAAAATGTACTCTAAAAATCAGTTCCTAGTGATGCATGTAGTAATGGAGATCACATGCCCCCACAAAGCTGCTGGGAATCTGCAGACGCACAACTGGGTGCCTAAGTGCAGCATAAAACTGAGCCTCCGCTCAGCACTCCTTCAGCACCCAAACACCAAGTTCCACACCAGAGGCAGGCAGAGAAATACTAAAACCCACATTCATTTATTTGTGAGCAGGATGTGTAAAAATACTAAGAAATTATAGAAAATAAATCAAGATGGCCAAAAAATGTCACCAAGAAAAATTGGAGTTCTGGCTATCATGCTCAGGATAGCGGTAGTAGTAGTAATCCTGATCAGAACTACTTTTAAATGATAAATATTTCTTAGATTTTTCTTTGTGGTTCTCTTCCTAGTATAAAAAAATATAAATATCAGCAGCACTGTACATTTCTATACGATACAGCATATAGAGTCATATAACCTAGGGCTTAAAATTCTTGTTTTTAAGAGGTTTATGGCCATTTTCAGAAAGACAAATTTTACTACTCTCTCATTTTTTCCCTCAAGTTAATACTTTAAGATAGTTTACTCAATAATCTTATGGAATACCCAAATTATTTGAGAAGTTCTACAAGAGTAGAGCTGTGTTAAATAAATTTATACCTCTATAGTCTTGTTCCAGATAGGATGATGAGTGGTAGCATCCCAGAGAGTAATGTGTTTGTCATGTCCGCAAGTGAAGAACTGAGGTTTAGAGGAATGGACTGCAAGTCCCCAGAGCTCATCAGTGTGACCCTACACAAGCAGAAATGTTTCTTGACAAGAAGGACCGTACCATCAAAACTAAACATGCTTAAACAGGATTAAAATGACCAAACTATATATTAAGGCATTAATAATGCACTGGCTTAGATAGAGGCAAAATTATTATGTTATTTATTGCCAAAAGTACTGTGATAATAAAGCAAACACATGCATATTTTTGAAACTTAACTTTAAGCAATACCGCCACTGCTATTACAGACTTTAAAATGTTCTTGTAAGGCAACAGCTTACCTGGGTAATTGGGAAAAAATCTCCTGATAGCGTGCCCTGTAGGACGAAGTTTCTGGTGGTTCCTATTAATACAACATCCCCTTTCCCCTCTGCTACTGTTCTTATCGGACCAAACTGCTCTGGAATCTGTGGTCATAACAAACAGATAGATGAGTCAGACAGTTTGACAAGTGTTGCTATTTTTAAAGACACAGGGCCTAGAGAATGCATTTTAATAAATGTTGCACAGAGAAGAAATGAAATGGTTGAATACATATGTCACGCTTTCGAAAGTTTGTAACAACTTGCATCAGTTCAGTAACTGTCTTTATAACACTACAAGAAAAGACACTGTTAAGTACGGGAACACTCTGTCTGTACAGATAAACCAAGTATTTCATCAAACAGAAAGGTTCCTTTGTGCTGTGTTAACTTGATTCTATTTTAAACGCATCCTGTGATACCAGACTAAGCATTTCTACTCACAGATAGTGTCAGGCTTTGTATCACTAGTACTTTCTTGCAAGGAATGTTTCTTTAATTGCAGCCTAGGTTCTGAAAGAGCCAGCGCAAATCTCCAATAAAAAGTTTAAGGCATGATAGAAAAGTCTTAAAAAATAACAAGTAATACCACTGTATGAACAAATAGGATAAAAAGAACAAGCACGTACCTTGTGCTGTGTTAAACACAGAAATACCAAAACAGACACTATTCCAGATGCAACATTTAATAATATACAGTAGAGTTGAAAGCCTTCCTCAGAGTTTCATGCTGATTGTTCTCTTAGATTTAGTGTGTAAATAGTGATGTAGTTGTGTCCAAACAAATTCTGCTTTAATCTTTTAAGTTCCTACATAGCAACTGAAGTAATTTTGGGGATTTCAAAACACACAATGCTAACCAAGAAATTAATGAAAAAAAATGGAAGTGCTAAAACCCCCAGAAAATCCTCACATCATTTTGCAAAAGAGGATAGTGCAAAACCATTTAAATATTGTAATACTCTGATGTGAAAAATTATCTCACATTGTTAATCGCAAAGAAAGGAATAAATAATATGAAGAGGTACGAATGCAGGATTTGTTTTCCAGTTACCATAGACCTTATAAAGGGAATAGTATGTTAACTAATAGGCTATCACAGGAATGACCTGATGACTGAAATGATACTGCATTTTACCATTTATTTGCTTTCCCACCGAATACACATCCATAAGAAAAAAAAATGATTTAAAAAGCTCTATTCAGAAGACAGCTAAAATTTCATTTTGAGTAGCTGAGTAATTTCAAGATAGGTGATATCACCTCTGTTTTGTGAAGTTTTTGGTAATTTCCATTCCAAGATATCAGCTTTCGGTCCTTTCCACCTCCAGATACTAATGTGCCATCTCGCAGCATACACAGCGCAAATATTCCACCCTCATGTGCCCCTTGAACTGCGTGGCTTATTCTGTTGGTACCTGGGTAGAAGGAGAAAAGACATTACTACTGAAATACTCAGCTTAATAGCTCCTTTTCCCCCATATTGTTTCCTCTGTTTCTCTACTACCTGTCAAGGATTATATCGAAACAACGATAATGGCAGGCATGGAGTGTGGCACCAAGATGCACAGACCCACATTCCCCCCATCTCAAAACTGAAAAGTATGCATACTTGCTCAGTCTAGTTCAAACATGAAGTAAAATAGGTTAATTTAAACCGTTCACGGAGGTTTAAGCTAAACTGTTTGACATCGCATTTGACCTGCAGTAGCACTATGCACCTCATCAATAAAGAAATCTCAACCCAGTCACTAGTTATCCTCCAATGATATTCCACAGCCTCCAGACACCGAACCTGCACCAAAACCCAACTAAGCTCGAGGTCTTTGTACGTCTGGCAGAAGCTGTTGAATCACTCTCCAGAAGAGCTTGTACTTCTTTATTGATGAACTTGGCTTGTTCAAGTACCTTCTTAGACTCGTAACACCTTCAAAACCAACTACATTAGATTAAGTCTCTCTAATTTGATGCACCATTACTATTACGAAGCATAAAGAAATGATTGCTAGTGATTCTGCTACTGAAACGTGCACCTGACATCAAAGCTTGGCTAACTTTCTGTTTAGCACAAGCAAGGGGCCGATTCAAGTTAGGAAGAAACAACGCCTTTTCCTTTATAAACCCCACTTGCTTCTATCCACATCTGTGGATATGTGTCCGTTACAAGTGATTTCTGTTAAGGGAAGTTTTTGCTAAGGATACTCTGACCTGGTGGAAGCAGCCCTCACTTGAACATAGAGCTCTGAGTCAAAAGTACTGCAGACACAGAAAGCACGCTGTAGTGCAGAAAAAGATGAACAGCATTTTTGCCCAACCTAAAAGAACCGGCAGAGCTGAGAAGACCTTGCAGCACACAAAGAATTCTCTTTCATTTCTGGGATAAAGGGCAGAAGCGGCTACTTGTGGTTGAGGCAGAAGTCAGAGTACTGGCATGAAGGCAATGCCCTGACCCCACCGTGCCAGCAACTGCCACCACCTCCCCAGTCTGGTGGCAGCCCAAAACAACCACCAACAACTGGGAGGTGAGACTACGCAATTCCTAAACTCTGGTTGGAAGGAAAAGTGTTCAAGTGTCTTGCTTTAAACTGTCATAGGGAAAAGAAAAGGGAAATAAAAGAGGAGCTGAGTTAGAAACACCATACCCATCCCTTCCCTCAACGTATCGGTCAAAAGCACAAGGAAACAACTGACTGATAGTCCTTGGGCGAAAAAAAGTCTACAAAAACCAGCTCAATAAGGCTCAGCTGTGTAACTGATTCACTGCGTTGCTTCCCAGATCTTACATCCTTCATCTATCTTGGGAGAAGGCACTGAGTAAATAAGAAGCAGCTGTCATCCACATCCCTTCTTCCTTTACTAATAAGGCCTCCTTTAGGGGATTCTCCTTATTCCTATGCATGGCATCTCACACACTAAATAAATGTTTAGGATGTTGCTGCTGTTTGCCTTCCGGCAGGCATTGCCTTCTGCTGCCTAAAAAAAAAAAATATTTTTTAAAAAAATCTCTTTTCTTACTAGAAAATGCTTTTTAAGAAGTTTGTCCTATCCATCTGTTCTTGTGAAATAAAGCTGAGGAATTCAATTAAATCTGCATATATTTAAGCTTGACTTCCTAGGACAACAAATAAAGCTATTTGTTGTCTTTTTTAAAGTGTATGTCAATAGGCATAATTTTCG
The DNA here is from genome assembly GCF_023638135.1 of Falco biarmicus. Lineage (NCBI taxonomy): Eukaryota > Metazoa > Chordata > Aves > Falconiformes > Falconidae > Falco > Falco biarmicus. The sequence continues at coordinate 35,250,264 of NC_079294.1, read as the reverse complement.
CAAACACTGCAGAGTGGCAGTATAGGAGACTGGAGATTATCAATTACATCAAAAGTGTTTCTTACTATGACACTGATTCAGGAAAAGAACTTTTCCTGCTATTTCTTAGGTCAGTAAAAGCTATATTTGCTGGCATAGCTCTGTGATTCAGCATTTGACCATACGGAACACATTCTGTAGAATTTTGTGCTCAAGTGGTCAGGCATATATGTTCTTCAGGTGCTCATAGAGGAGAATCCAGACATAAATCTGCTGGATTGGTCTTGGGAAAGAACTCAAGATAAACAAAATTTATTATCCTTAAAGCGAGGCTACACTCACGTAAAAATTCACAGTCTTCTGTATTAAAATTTTACTACTAACTTCAAGCTTGTCTTACCTTTTCCCCAAACCAAAATGTTTCCACTTGAGTCTCCTGTAATAGTATCACCATTTTCAGAAAAGGTCACACACAGGACAAACTTTGGCTTCTCTTGTTTCTGCACGGTTATGAAAAATACACACTCACAGCAACACACAACCCATTCATTTGAACTGTATACATTTGAGTCATCTAGTTTAGTCTTACACAGCTCTATTATTACTTAAAGATCTACAACAGGAGTTAAACACATTCCTACGGTCTAAACAGTTAATCTGTGCAAGGGCAAAAGCTGAGGTTGGTGGCCCAGTCCTGCACCCTTTCATTACACGTTGCAGACAGAGCGAGGGAGGTAGCTGCTGGGTTTGGACACAAGACCAGGAATGCTCCGAGATAAACCGAATCCCCCAACTCCCGCAAACCCCAAAGGCCTTAAGCATTTAGAAATGGCCAAAGATGCAAACAAGCTTTATTACTGTAATTTTTAACTCCAGAGTTTCTAGGGGGAAAATATTTGCAGAGAGTTTGGCTGTAGTGTAAGAACTCAGAAACCGTCTCTTAGAAGAATCCTGACCTTCAGCAAGGGAAATGTTGCTTTGAGACCCTGCATTTCAGAGACTGACAGCAACAAAACAGTGAAATAAGGGGACAAAACAATTCACTAGCTAGTAGCTTCTAAGGACGTTATTTACAATGTTTGCGGACTACCAGCCTCTTTCTCCCTGAACTAAGAACCATTCTCAACTAGGATCACCACGTTCTTCCACCTGCCACTACCATCGAGAATAATAGAGCCCTAACAGAGGCAGAAATGTGCCCAGGTAGCTTAGTAGTTAAAAATGAATGAAAAAATAAAATGTAGCAACATTTAAATGCATTATCTCAGCATCTCCTCCTGATTTCACACAAAGTATATTAATTGACATTGCAAAATAGCTGGTTTGGCTCTACCGGCGGGCCAGGACTCCCCAGGAAGTTACCTCAGCCCTGATGGAGTTAATCAGCAGGGGCCACAAACATCCCTCATTTGTGCATGTAACTGCTGCCCAGCTCAGTTTATATTTAAGAACAAAACCCAATCAAGGCCTCGAAATCAAAATTATATTTACCAAGTAGTGGCCAGATCAATCTGTATTTGGATAACGTGTGTATGTATCTGAGCAGAACAGAGGAAAATGGAAGAATATTCATATTCAGATAATTTATGGAGTTTTCCAAGTCTTTCCTCTGACAGTAAAAAAAACCCAGCATATACCACTCACTCTATTTTTTTGTAACCTGAGGTAAGCATAGAGAGTATTAGGGTAATAGTTTTGTTTTTTTTTTTTTTGGGGGGGGGGGGCGGGGGGAAGCATAGCATAAAGAATACAGGAAAAAGGATGCGAGGAAAAAAATGGTAATAGCAATTCCAAATTTCATTGGGGAAATTTTACCCATGGAAAAGTTCTCTCTTTTATAAGGTAGCCATAACACGAATGCTACCTCAGCTTCCACAAAATTTCAAGTTTAATAATGATCAGTTGTTTTGATTTACACGTTCAAACCTTACTAACCCTTACTTCTGTAAGACTGTACCATTACTACAAACACAGAATGAAGGAAATATTTTATTTTACCTCAAATAATCCTTGCTTTTTAATAAGGGAATTCCCTTCTAGTGTCCAAAAATAAAGGTGTGATTTTCCACAAGTAACTATGATATTTGTATCAGTAGGGTGAAAATCTGCAGCAAATACAGCCTCATTAGAGCACTTGGAAGGAAAAAAAAACACAAACATTGTATCAAAATCTAATATTCCAAGAAAATAAAACAATATTAAATGGTTGTCCATTTAGATAAACTGATAAGTTGATAACTCCTGATATAAGAAAAATTCTGAGCTATTCATTTATTACTGTAGTCTAGAATACTTTGATAGAATACTTAGAAGTCAAAAGATTTTATGTTTTTGTAAGTACATATCAAAAGTTATCCTTCAAATCCATGCCAGATAATGAGAAAATCTACAGAAAAGAGTAGTTAAGACATTTTGTTTCTGCACATGCTCTTATCATTGCCGCCTAGACTTTTCAATAAGTTCTGGAATGGCAACAGCAGAATTTTTTTTTTAAAAAAAAATCTACTGGGATAATCTCAACAGAGAGAAAATATTCACTTTCTTCATGTTCTTTCATGTTTTATGTGAAAGTGTTTAAAAGGCACAGGAGGTTAAATATAGAATGACATTTTATGACAAGAAATCCAGATCTACATACAAGAAACTAGTACAAAATATCTTATTGCAACACCTTGACATCTGCCAGCTTTTCTTCTTTCTGCCAGTCCCACACAGAAAGCACATGGTCGTTTGAGTCATCCACGGAGCAGAGGCTACTTCCTCCGTTCTGAGGCAAAACATGGAAAATATTAATGCATCGCTCAGCCAACAGGAAAACACATAAATACACATTTAAAACAAATACCCCTGTATAGGTGAAAATATTTATACAAATTTACACTAACTGTTATACTTCTAGTTATCCCATAAATCTCCATGAAATATAATAATTTATCAGGCCATTGAAAAATAGGTCTAAAAAGGAATCTAGAAGAGGAACTCTTGCAAACTTGGACTTCATCAGGAATGAGTTATAAGTTTCCTTCTTTGCAACGTAAACCAATTACTTCTTCTCAGACCTGCTATGGACACAGGGAACTTTACTCTTCATATAGGAATAATGGATCAGAGATCAGAATCAGGGAATGTACTAAGAAATAAGAAAACAACTTATTCCTAGCAAGTCCTTTTTACAGTTATGGCTTCTATCAGTAGTTCCAATCTGAATGACCCCAATTCCTTTAGTCTTTCTTCTATCAGTAGTTCCAATCTGAATGACCCCAATTCCTTTACTCTTTCTTCATGTATCATGTTTCTCCAGCTGGTACCCATTTTCCTGATATGTGAATCCAAAGACTGGATGAGGAACTCCGGACCGAGACTCTACCTGAATTGAGTGGGGCTGACCAACACCGGTCTCACTAGTGATGGGAACTCCCATACAAAAGACCATCAGATCTTTTTCCAAACAGCAGCTATCTGCAAGGTACTTTTTGGACCATTTCCCCCCATTTCTCTGGTGTTCATTCCTAGCTGTGTTGTCTACAGTGGAATAAATCATCAAGTAATCACTAATTGATTTCCAACCCAGTCAAATGTGACTTTTGTATCCTGTTGCTCCTGGCATCAGCTACGTCAGCTTTGACTGCAGATGAGCTTGCTGGAACAGACTGAGCCTGTGGTCACACTGGCATTCCCTCAGCAGCAACGCTGACACACACCGTCCTTCCTCTGCCACCCATGGCACAGCTGTTTGTTGCTGCCTCGCGAGCTGAGCCACCACCACAGTTTGGGCTATCACGGAGTAAGCCTGGTTGGGGAACAGATCGATTTTTGGGGGGAAAAGACAACCCAAACAAACTCTGCTTAATTTTGTTTATATGCGAGGTTGTTGGTTGTATTCCTGACTCATCAGGCCCCTAATACACATCTCAGACACAGCTACAAAAAGAACTGTGCCAAGGCAAGGCGAGCGGTGGGAGGGAGACACGCCTGGGTAGCCTGAAGAGGGGGCTGCCCAAAACCAGATAAGCAGTACTGCTACGGGATGGGGAGGGATGCTCAAACAGGCCAAGCTATGACTGAAATCACAGCACAAGGCAAACGTATGAAATGCTTTCTCCTGGCATCTGCCAATACTGATCCTCCATTATTAAGTGCCTATTTCTTCCTCCAGGGAGACACTGATAGAGTATTTGCTTGTTACTCCTTTTTATTTGTCCTTCAAAGGTGATTTTGAACTGCCTTGGCTTTCACCTTTGTATTAACTAGCTCTCCCAACTCACTTGTCTCTTTTCTACTTTCTATGAAATATTGTCATCAAGAGATTTCAAGTGTTTGTGGCAACTTTCACTAGGCAACATGTTGCATAGGGAACACACCATTTAGCCCCTGCCTTCCTAAAAATGCTGTGGAGACAACCAGACACCACCACAGACACCACTTATGGATCCTTCTGTACACGGAGGGTTCCTAGACTTGTGTGCCAGGTTGCAGACTCATTTTTTATATGAGACTTGAAAGCTGCCTACGTCACCTTTTTTTACCTCCCTGACAGACTACAGTTCAAAGGGTGGTGCCAAGAGGCTAACAACAGGATTCTAATTCTTTACAATCCTTAAACCGTATGTCTTTGCTGCTTTCAAGCAAAAGATTTTGATTCTCCTATGGGAGCTCGCGTTTTTTAAATCCAGAGTCAGTGGTACAGGCCATTGTCAAGGTCTTTCATCAGCCGTTCTTAGGCACAGTTAGGGCGTTAAAAGGTGGAGAGTAACTTTCTTAAGTAGGGAGAAACACAATGGGATGATTAAAGAGCAGTGAGGATACCAAAATTTCAAGAACACAAGTGCTACTGCAACTGCTTGTGCCTGAATAAATCAATTGCACCTTCTGGTAAGAATGAGCTAGATCTCTGAGACTGCCGAGATACCACTAACTTCCACAGTGATGTAAACTGTTGGAAACAACTGGGTTGCAAGCTTTCCTCCTCTAAAGAGAAAGCTGAGAGAACAGACAGCTTGGGAGTTTGTTTTGGTCAAGGATGCTTAACTTGAAAAACTTCAAAGACCTGCTCAGCAAATATTCTTAATATTTACTTTACTTACAGATTTAGAAAAAGCAATGCAAGTGACAGCCCGGTCAAAAAACCCCATCCCGATGACATGCAGCGTATTCAGAGTTACAGAGTCCCAGACACGCACGTGTGGGGGCAATTGCTATAAAACAGACAGAGAAAAAGCAGCTGAAAGAATGATAGCACAAAACCGTCAGGATTTAAAAAAAATGAGAATGCATTTAAAAAACCCCACCATTTTATCCCAATTTAAGGTTGAAAATTATCAGGACTTCTCTAGAGTCACCCTTGTAAGCAGAGATACGCTACGGATGGCTTGCTGATTGCTGTGGCTGGGACCAGTGCCTGGGACTGATGCTCTGGAGCGCAAAACATGCCAGGTCTCAGGGACGTAACGGGCACGGACAAATTCTTCATCAAGTGAAAATTGTTGATGGCCTTGGGACGTGGAACTTACTGGTAGGTCTGGGATCATCAGTTTAAACAGAAGCAATCGAGGTAATTCTGGTCCACGCCAAACAGCAAGTGCAAAAAGAGGCTTAAGCATCTCCAACGTGCCGTAACAACGGCCGTGGAGGACAATGCACCTTCGCGCTCTGCTCGACAGCTGCGATCAGAACTGCTAAAGGGCTTTTAGTACGGAAAACTCCCGGTACGCGGGGCGGCCCGGGGCCAGCCGCCTGCGGCAGCGACGCGCTGCCCACGCACCGTCCCGCCCGCCGGGGGCGGCAGCAGTGCCGCGGGGTGCCGCCAGGGGGCGCCGGCGGGACGCAGCAGCCCTGGCCCCTTCAGCTGCACGCACGGCTTTGTCACCGTAGCAGGGAAAAACGGCAAAAGCCACCCTTGCCCAGGAGTAGTGAAATTGCCCTTTAACGTAAATAAACGTATAGGGGAAAAAAATATCAAGCCCACCCCAGTACCTCAGTTAGATAAATAGCTTTCATATAAGCTTACCTATATAGCACATCCCCTCTCTGGCACAGACATCAAACTTTCAGATTTTCTTTCACAAGTACAATGGTAATGACTTGTATTTATGAAGTTAAAAAATAAATACCAGAGATATCTCCAATACACAAGAAAAATTAATAGTTTATGTTACTCAACTAAATTATCTTCATTCAAACCTTGTATTTCATAACTGGGGGTTTGCTGTCCTTATCTACTTGAAGTAGTTAGTGTATTGATAATCCATTTTTAACCTAAAATTCTTCTTTGACGTCTACTAAAAATTTTGCAGTAGTGTGGCTGTGACATCAGCTGCATACTCTGCTGAGTAACTTTTTCTTCATGCTTTCCCTGCCCCTGCTTGTACCCATTCTTTCTCACTTGTGTTAGATCTTCGAAGCAATGTTCATCTCACTTGCTCAAATAAATTCCTAGCCTACAGCTAAGCTTTACGGTAATATGGATAATAATAGAGAGAAAAATATTCTTGCCTAGATGATGGCAAGAGTAAGAATTTATTTTTTTCAGCAAACAAAGCCGTTCGTATTTGTACTTCGGGTCTGGTAGCTGTGGTCAGAAATGAAGTTGTATACTGTACAATTTAATCTCTGCTGGTTCTCCTCCTTTTCCCCACATCCATCCACCCTCTCAGGTCTCCTTTGTAGCCTCATCCTTCCATGTCTCTTCTGCAGACCAGCTCCAAGTTCACCTTCAGTCTGTGTAAGTAACGGAATCAGAAACCACCGACCAGCCTTGCTAATGGAACTGAGTAACTTCAATAGCGTGCAATAGGTACCCTCAAATTAAGTTTCCCATTCAGTCCTAAAATGTAAGAGCAATTTGACTGCAACATGAAAAGAATATAGAGTGTATCTTAATAATGTATTCTTATGAAATATAAGCAACTATACGTCAGCAAAGGGGTCACTCACTTTTCCATCCTTGGATGTCCCTGCAACTTGACCTGTTGCTATAGTGATCCTATCAGGATGGACAGCCAGGCTAAAAAGAGAACAGGAACAGAGGCCAAACTTAAAGCCACTTATTACCTACTTCATCTAACTTTTACATCAGCTTGTAACAAATAGCCCTATTTTAGACATATCAAGCACATTGCACACATGTAAACATTTTAGAAATATAAAGACAGAACAGACAAAACCTTTTTCATGCTCCTCAGAAAAATCTTCCTCCCTTGTGAACAAGGCTGCAATTTGCTTAACTCCCAGTAACTCAAAGCATGTATCAAACAAGCGCCAGTCTTGCTCACGTGGGAATTCACCTCACCTAAGTTCAAATGACTGCAATGTATAAGGAGTTTGCAGTTGAGCCAGTTCCCGAACTTCAGTTATTTCTAACCAGAAGTTGCAGAGATGTGCTCAGTACAGGTAATGACAGTCCTCCAGAGCAAAGAGCTGTATCCACTCAAACATTGCTCTTCAGACTGCATTGACCAGATATTCAGTGACTTTTACAGGGAGATACCAACTTCAATACTTTTCAAAAGGCAAAAAAGCTTCTTTAGTAAGTAAGAACAGGTTACAGAAATCTGGAATGTTGATTCTAAAATTAAACCTGAGATTTTTAAAAAACACGATCAATGTTAACTAATGTCTCTAAGAACCTAAAATTCATATTGAAGCTTGGAGTACAGTCTATTTTTGCCCTAAATCCTCTCAATTCTTTTTTTCACTGCAGTTGCTTTGCATACAGTTCTAGGGGCCAAGTGCCCTGCAAAATGAACTGTGGCAGTAATTCATTCAGCTTTACAATGCAGAAATGTACCTTCTTTCTAATAAGCCTGAAAGCTTTGAAATACCTAGAGTCAGAAAATTTGAAAGAAAAAAATGAGATGGGACAGGCCCAAGTTAAAAATCTCCTTGTAAAACAACTAGATTATACAAATAATTCAGCTTTAGGAAACATGCTCACAGTGCACCCAGATTTGGTTATCGGGTTTATTTTTGGCTTTGAGGGACAACAGGTGTTCATAAAAGTTAAGCTAAAGGGATGTCAAACTCATTTCATATGTTAGGACCTATCAGATAATTCAGGTGCTCTTCAGCTACACTCCGCAAGCAGATACCATCAAGATAAACCATATGTTTATTCAGATTTCAATGTAACGACAGTGATATTTCCCGATGCCTAGGTTCCTCAACACAGCTAAATCACTTTGAAGCACAAGCTGGCATGCTTGCATGGCAGCAGACACACGAGGCTGCTCAGGACTAGTTTACACGCTATCTGCTGTGATGCAGACATGCCTGAAGACTACCAGGAGGATGGCAGATGACATTAAAACTTCTTTGTTGGTTAGACTGAGCCTAAAGGACCTGCACCTGGCACCCAGACCCAGGTGAAGATGAGTAATTTGATCCTTCTTAAAAAGGAGAGGAATCTAATGAAGAAGTGAATGTTAAATCATCCTAAAAACAGAGTAATGAAAATCAGGAGATCTATCCCAAATACTGTTTTATGAAGAAAAAAGAAGGAGGTTTAGGTGACTTACCACTTCACATCATCATTATGACCAGTGTAATGTCTCTGAAGTTGCTCTTCAACATTGAACAACACAACTACAGATGCGATGAAATACACAGTTTCGCCCGTCGGAAGAAGATAAAGATTACTGCGACAGTCCCGACCCCTATACCCATAGCTAGCACGCCAGTCAAGCTGCAATAACATTATCTACCAATGAAGAATGTTAAAAAATAAGGAAAACCAAAATGGATTCACTGCCCCTGTATTTCCTGAAGCCTGCATCTCTTGGCTTGAGCACAGCTTTATCACTTGATAGCCTTCAGAACTCCCTCCCGTACCACAGTGAAGAGAGCTAAAGCATTGCACAGGCTGTGAGCTACTGAAAACCTACGCATCCTGCAGAAAAGACAGGGTAAAGAATACAGGAATTTGTAGACTTACTATCCCTTTAGTATCCTGAGGATTTGCTAAATGCCAGACTAAGGCAAGATTAATTTTGTCCCAAGTGTATTTACTATTTACATTGCTTGACTAATTAAAATAAAAATTTAGACTTGATGGAAACGCTAATAAGTCATTCAGTACATCTCCCTGCATTACATTAGGATTGATTGCATTACCCCGTGTGCAGGTTGATTGATTTCATTATTCTGTGCATTACCAGCCAGATGGATACGAAACCATAAAAGGGTTACATCATCCGTTTCAATTCATTTTTATAGTATTTAAAAGGCAGTGGCCCAGATTCTGATGCTAGTCATATCAACGCTAACCTAAAATTAATCCAATGAAATAACTGGAATTAATCCAGAAATAATCTTATTTAGACCAAATGTTAATTCTGCCAAATTATGTAGTTTTTTCTTCTGCAGAGTCATCAGGGACTACAACTATTTTGGCTATCCTTTTTTATGGGAACAGAGAAAAACAGCATTAGCAAAATCCTGGCAAAACCAAACTGCATTCTAATTCAGTCAATATGGAGAAACTGGCTGTGATAAATACATGGAGAGGTTCTGAAACCCCAGTTATATGATACTAAAAAGATACTTGTGCACTATTCTCTTATGGTCAATGATAAGCTAGTAAAACAAAAATACTCACGTTAACATAACCCAAGAAGGAAGGTCAACAGCTATATTATTTAAATTCCTATTTTAGAAGTAACAGCTTGCTGATTTTTTCTAATAAATGCAATAGCAGCAGTGGTGCATACCCAACCATCAAAATGCGCATGCAAAAATGTAGCTTTTGGACTCCCAAACTAAAATATTTCAGCTGAAGTTCCTTCAAGTTTCAGATATTAATATCTGAAGACATGAAAACAACCAACATCTTCAACCTACAAAGCATTTGCTATCAATTTTGATTATGTCTGTAAAGGTTAAGAGTTGCTACTCTAGATTGCTGGACAATGCTTTATTGGTTTAAATTTTTTTTCTCTATAAGGTCAGACAACATTACCGACTGAAGCCAACATAAAATTCCCCTAGCTCAACAACATATCAAGTTTATAATGAACTAGCAGTTGAAGGTAGCGTAAGGAACTGAACCTTTAAAAAAAGTGACGTAAAAACATAATACAGACATTCACAAGGAACAAATGTCAGGGCATAAAAATAGCTATTAAAGGGGAAAAGATTACATTCTTTAGGGAAAATCTCCTTTCTTTACAATTCTTCCTGTGGGGAACAATGCTGCATTCAACCCCTTGCATGACTGCTGTTGTCAAACACTCAGTTTCTTTCTACCAGCCTTTTTTCTCAGATGCAAACTCCTGGGGTTGATCTCTCCTTCTCCTCACTGTTTACCACACTCGGATTTGGTGTCTTCAACTTGGATTTGGTGAGTTGGCACTTCAGGGAATGTTATCGTGACCTTTTCTTTTCATTTGGCCTGCAGCTTTTGTTGCAAATCTGCCTGCCTGCCAAGCGAGCTGGTCTCAAACGGGTCTGTGCAGCGCACTGCTCCCGCCCTCACGGCCCCAGTGCCGATTTCTCACTTGGGTTTTACCACCTCTGCTCTAGCCCTCCCTCCTGCTTCAGCACTCAGCATTTCTGTTTCCTCATATCTCACGTGGCCTGGCTTACCCAGATACCTGCTAACATGACTGTAAAGCCCCCCATACGGTGCAGCTATATGCCCTGAAATCTACACGTCATTAGATTTTCTTCCTTCTGTTTCTCATTACAATCTGCTTTGCTCTTTTCATTTGTCCGTATCACCTCCAACATCTTGGTTTTGTAACCCCACTCTTAGACGATAAAGTATTTCTGGCTGTAATCCCACAGCCAGGCTGATTTGTCCGCTACAAAAATGTTTTCTCCTGCTCCAGTTCTGTTACCCTCCAATCCAACAGCTCAGCTTCTCCAACTTAACTGGAATGAATGCCTGCAACACTGGTTGGGTTTCGGCTGCCTGTGTCTTTTTCCTTAAATTATCTTATGCTCCTGCCCCCAGCTTGTCTTCTTATCATTACAGTCTGTAAATTGGGCATTATATTTTTTCTCTCTCTCTTTTTTTTTTTTTTTGTTTTTAAAGTCTTTCATATACCTAGTCATTGGTATAAGTTTAAGTATGGATATCACGATTGGGTTTAACTGCAAAGAAATTAAAATCTGAAAAGTTTATCACAGTATTTTGGGAAAAATGCATCCTCCTCAATAAACATTTAGGGTTAGTTAGATCATTTAATTAATTCATACCTTGTCTATTCACAGACAAACTTTATATATAGCATTCTGCTGGGTATACAGACACACACCTGGAAGGACATATGAACATTCAAACTAAAAATAATACTCCATCTGGCAAATATTCAGTCTTTTAAGTAAGCTTAAGTGAGAAACTAATGAGACTGAAATCATGACCTGCTCTAATTATCATTTCTTATAATAGTCTGAAATATTAACTTCAGCTTCCACCTACACACTGCTAATGACAATCTGTTTTGTGTTGCGGTTGGGTTTTTTGTTGTTTCAGCAAGCATCCTAACACTTTCTCCTCTGTCATCCTTCGGTCCCCTAAGCAAGGGGCACCTTGCAAGTGTAAGACGACATCATTCAATTCTATTGTGATATATGGTGAGAGCCGCCTGTACAACAATTAGATGATAAAATGCTGCAAGCAGTATTTATCACTCTAATCTCAGCTGGTTTATTAATTTTGTGGAATTTTTTTTTAACTCATCTGCAGTTATTTCTGTAGGCATTATCTATGCAGTTCCAGCAGAGTGGGGTAGAACCTACAGGCTCAGCTGCAACAGGAATAATATGAATGGTTACTAAACCTGTCATTAATCTCTTGTGAATACAATGGGACTTTTGGAAACTGTGTGCATTCTGAAACCACATGCAGTTCTATTTATACAGCTTCAAAGACAACTATATGCAGCCTATCTTCTTTTTTATGAAGACAAAGCAACTTCCTGTTTGCACTGTTTGGGTCTTAAAAAAAAGCCTTTTTCTTAAAAAAGAAAACCTTATAAGACTTCATCTCTCTAAAAATAGTGGATATTACAAACAGACTCGGCATTTATATTTTATCTTGAATCATCTATTACATATACTAAGACTATACAAAAATGAAATACAATTTCTTTTTTCAGTAAAGAATGTATTTTCTCATTACAAAAGTGAAACATGAAAATTTTTGTAGGTAATGAAACACTGATTTCTTTCAAGTTAGAATTCTGTAATTATGTCCACTCACAGAAGTCAGTGGGAAATTGTTGTTCACTATTTACGGTGCTTAAACACAGTGGAAAATGTAACTTCAAACACTAATTTATATATGACAGCTTCTGAATTTTACTGCTAAGCACCTATCAGTTGCAAACTGCTACTGAATTCAGGGCTTATTCAAGTACTGAAGTTGCTTATAGCATTCTCTGAAGGACAACAGTGCACGTTTTATAAAATGCAGTTTGAAACGATAAATTACTGCTGAGAATCAGCAAAAAACCCTGAGCCTGTTTTACGCACACTATAATTAATAATCACAGCTCACTACATTGTTAAAATTTGCCTGGTTTAATCTTTAAGTAATTAGCATGCTTCAGACTGAACCTTTGGGCAACATTTAAGCAGAACCTTTCATAAGCTGCCACCCTGTCCTTCACAAGGTGCAGAACAGCAGCCTCAAGAAATTAACACCTATTTTCAACAGAATGTTACTTCACTAATGAAATGAACCCTATGATCTTAATTTTGCTATATTTTAGCTCAAAATTATTCAAACCATATCATTAAGAAATTACTGATTTCCAGTAGTCCTCTAGCACAGAAAGGATACACCCATTCCAGTTTAAGCCTCTTGGCTGGTAGTTCTACTTTTGCTTCCAAATTGTACGATTCCACTTGCTCTTTGGGCATGTACATGGTAACAGGACGTCCACGAAGAAACATTTTTACGTATCCTTCCTCTACAAAAGGTCAGAAATGTTTAATGTTACACAAAATAAGCATCAGTGGAGAACTCCAGTGCTCCTCCATCCCTTCCCACTTAACAGTTTGGTGCGTTACAATTACAGAAGAACATGCAAACTCAAAACTTGGAAATAAAGCAGGTTGGCTTTTTTTCCTAAATCATAATCACTAAGCAGAAATTTTTTTAAACATACAAAGTCCCTTTTGCCTCTAAATATTTGGAGCAGCAGAATTAGAACTAAACAATGCCATGAAGAACCACAAAACTGAAAGGACTGAAATCGAAACTACATTGGTGAAAAACAATGCTACAATATTAAGTTTTTTAAATATCAAAAATGAAGGGGAAAAACATCAAAGATTACAATTAACGCAGAAATGCCACTTGAAATTAATTTTATTTTTTAATCAATATTTACAGTTGAGCATCAGCATCTAAAGTATTTTCCAACACTCAGTCGCATTCTTTGCATCTCAGTGTAAAGCTATGCTTTACACTTGATACAGTGTTAGAGATACATTCGAAATAAGGAACACAAACAATTAGTAAAAGGAATCATGCTGATGTACATGCAGAAAAGGTATGTGATTTAAGAATTACTAAACATTGAAAAAGGAACGACAACACTGACAGCACATTAAAAGAAAGGAAAACGACATACAAGAGAGAAGCTACAAAAACTGAATTGGCTGACAGAAGTAAACATTTCTAGAAGAAAATACTAAAAGTAATGTGTTGAACTGGTAAGAAATATTTTTGGGGGAGAGAAGCAGGGATTAATAACAGATCTGGAAGTACTGACTTGGGGACTTCATGGGGCTTATAAAACTAGGAGATCTGGGAAATGCCATGAAGGTCTGACTAAGACTTTTGGGAACTGGCAAGGCCAAAGTGGGTGTCCTGTGAACTTCTGATGAAGTTTGTCCAGATTCAGAACGTGCTGGCTCTTGCTGCTCCATCGGCAGATCAAGGGTTTCAGCCTTGTTCTCATGCGAATCAAGCAGTTTTGGAGTCAGTGACATCTGTAGAGTTACTAGACAGAATAATCGTGGGCACAGAGGAAATGGAAGGGCAGAAGTAATAAAATCATGTAAATGAAAAAAAATTATACAATTTAGGACTGTTAAAATTATGCTATGAATTGTTAAGTATAATTACAATTACACCATAATTTTTTTTTAATTTGAAAACTAAGGCTTTATTTTAATTGGACATATGCATATGCTACAAATCCTGACTAAATGAATAAAAATTATTGGTTGAACAAATAAACATCATAGTTATGCTGCATTATCTAAATATATGTGCATTTTGCCTTTAGATTAATTCATTTGGGAATTGAAATTACAGCTAGGGCACTCTAGCTTCATTTACAGAATTCATACATGTAATGAAAACAACAGAAAACAATGCTAAAAAAAAAAAGCAATAATAATGGTGACAGATGCTGGGACCTTAAGATGCCCATTAAAATACTGGAATTGTTTTAAAAAACTTACTCCAATAGATCTAGATTGGAAAATAAAATATAGCAGGTAAAGCATTAAATAGCAGCACTATTTGTATGCGCATGCAGCATCCATTTAATGAGCTTGAAATACATGCCAATACTGCTGATACTGGTGCACTGGAAGTCAATAAATTTTCAGCAGTGACAATCACTGTCTGTGCTTATCAAAGGCTAGGAACGAACAGAAGTTTAATTCACTGAACTGCTTTTCTCACCTGAAACTTACAGGACTCATAAAACTTGGATTTAGCCATCTACAGGGGAAGTTTTTTGACCCAGTCACTCAAAACTCCTTTTTAAAGTAAATAGGGAGAAACGGGTACTTTTTTCATTTTAATGACGTTTAAAATTGATCACATTTCAAAGCAGATGTCCAAAATCAAGTACAATAAATTATACCAAGTACATAAATTATGCCTTCAAAATACTTCTCTCTCTCTCTCTCTCTACTAACTATAAAAAGGAACTTAGGCTGACTGGGTCAGGCACACAAGTACATATTATGTATTTATTTCTAACTTTTGGTAATATTAATTCCATCTGTACTAATTTTTGTTACCAATCCAAATATATTACCTACATAATCAATCTATATCCCCTTCTTTGTACTTAACTAAGATTTTAAGACAGTAAAGCTCTAAATGTGAAGATACAGATGTAAAGACAGACAATCATCAAACTACAAAGACAGACCAATGGTGAAACTTTTGGACAAATGTATCTTTTACATCTGCAATTTTGTAAATTTGGAATTGTTGTTGAAAGTAATTGCAAAAAATTAACAGTTACTGAACTGAAATAAGATGGCACGTGAATGCCAGTAGGATCTGTAAAGGAGACCACCACAGATTGCAGGCATAAAATTGTACAAAGAACACACAGAGGTAGAGACTCTCTAAAAGACTTTGCCTTGAGAACAAACATTCTTTGCTTTGTGAAATTTTAGATTTGTCGTAAAGCTGAAAGATGCTGATTAGTGGAAAAACTGTTAGGTTTTAGCTATTTCTAAAAAGCAAGACAAATCTGTGATTATATCAGAGATATAAATATGCATCAAAATTGTGCATATTTACACTGCAATTTAACTAAAGCTTTAGAAAACTATATGGTATGTTTACCAAATGTAACTCTGCTTTATGACATTGATCAAAAAGCACCAAGAAATTAGTTGGAGGTCTAGGTCCGTTTACTCAACATTCACAAAAAATCTACAGTCTACTCAGTAAGAAAAAGCAAGGGAAAAACCAAGGCTTCTACAATCATGTTAGGCTAACAGCAGAACAGCCAATAAAGGGGCAAATTCTATATGAATTTCAGCAAAAGTGCAGAACACCATTTCAAACAGTGAACATCCACGTGTTGCCATATAGCTCTCTCAACACATTTTTTCTTATTCAAATGCTTCGGAATAAGTCCACAGGAATCTAAATTATAACCCATTATTATTGTTATAAAAGTGCACCTGAGGGTTATAATTCAGTAGACCGTATAATAGATGGTATAATATTTTTGCTTCATTCAAAAGAACTAGAAAAGTTTTAACATTGCAAAATGTGCACAA
Source organism: Falco biarmicus (assembly GCF_023638135.1). Lineage (NCBI taxonomy): Eukaryota > Metazoa > Chordata > Aves > Falconiformes > Falconidae > Falco > Falco biarmicus. The sequence goes on along the minus strand of NC_079294.1, from coordinate 35,234,298 downwards.
GTCAAAAAATAGCTGTTTATACATTGAGCTTTTATCCCACCAGTACCACTTTGCTTCGAGAGCTATGAGGTTCTGGAATTGAAGCCTACCTTTGCAGTGCGTCACACGGCGCTTCCCTTGTGATTACAGAGACAGAGACAGAAGGGCTAAATAAAGATGTGTTTGAATACAATAAACTCACTAAAATACCTGCTCTACAGTCGGCCCAGTTGTATTCTGCTGGAGGTTACTCTGGTGCTTGACAAAACACTGAGGCACACTCCACACCATACGTAATTCCAGTTGAAACCCTTTTCCTCCACCTAGGGGCTTATTAGCTTAAGCTCCATTAAGCAACTATAAGCTTAAAGTAAGTAAAATACCAAGTATAACTTTCTTAGAAAAAAAAATAAATCAGTAACTTCATTGAGAATTTTGTCCAGGTGAGAAGGGTAAAAGTAGTGTCACATCTGTTTAATTACTGATCTTTATCTATGGGGAGGTATCAGAAGAAAAATTATTCCAAATACCTTTGCTTACACGGTGCAAGGGAAGGAGAAATGTTAACGCAAAAAAAGTATATTCTGTGCAAATCAGAAGTTTCCTTTTCCTAAACCAAGGGTTTTCATGAAAGGGACATGAATCGTGATTGTATTGTCACAAAAGACTTAAGTGCTTATTTAGTTTTATATCTTATTGAGATCAAAATCAATTACACTAAAGCCTGAAGCATGGCTTAAGAGCTTTGCTGGATGCTGATCAACCCGCGCAGTAAACAAAAGATTTACTACTTTTTCAGCTTAATGTACGATTACTGTCACAGAACTATACACAAAAGTAGTATGATACATCTGATAAATCAACAGGGGTTTTTTCCTTCCTTATTTTGTTAAAAGAAAGCAGTTGGCCTTGGTTTTTCAGAACAAAAGTAACTGTTAGAAATACTGTTCAGCTTTGTATCTTTATCAAGATTGTTCAAAAGTTTTTAACTGTCTAATAAGGACAAACCGCTTTCACTTACACCTACTATTTCACTTTTAAAATCTTTTTGCAGGGGTAATACATAAGTAAGAAAAAATTCAAGTGGTTTTCATACTAAAGACAGACTTCCAAAACTGCAGTAACAAATCACCTTTTTCACTTGAAATTTGACAAATTTTATTATAAGCCATTGGGACAGATATGGCATTCCTTAACAGTACTTGAGGGCTGCCTTTTATGACTAAATTAACATGAACGCATCATAGCTGTAACTTGGCATATACTTTAATTTAAAAAACCTTAATAGTGCTTTGAAAGGGTAGACTGATTTGGAGTTAGAAGACAAGGCCTTTTACTTCTTTGTCTTCTTATAAGGTATCCTAACTGCAAGATAAAGCTATTGGGCCAATAAAAACTAGAGCAAACTAATCAACTTTTTAAAAATGTACCATCAGCAGCCTGTAAACATCATGTTTAGATTCCCAATACCAGTTTCTAGGCATCCACAGAAAGAAGAAAAAAAAAAATCCATTATGCTATCACAGTTGTTATTTGCTTAAAAACTGCAGAAGTTCCTACCTGCACTGAACATCGGTTCCTTGGGTTTGCTGTGAAAATAATGAAAAAATTCCATTTTAAAAAGCACGCACATACAGTCTGCATACATGAAGGTATCAATACAACAAACTTTAAAATATAAAAGACATAAAATATTTTTTTGTGTGTACATATAAACAAAAATACTTTTTCAATTCAATTATTTACAAGGTAAGTCCCCAGGCAGACACAGTTAAAACCCATATACATTGCGGCTCCTCGATGGCAGATGTTAAAACTTCAAGATCCAATTCTTATATTCTCAAAGCTATGTATTTTCTTCTTCATAACTTCACTAACTACCAAATCCTCTCCTGCAAAGTTAGTCCAGTTATAGGAGAACATGGAAACTGGTCATGAGCAGCTGCATGAGTTTTGGTTTCCAGTCAGTGAGATTTGTTACTCTAAAGCAGCCTACAACTGTAATAAAAAGCTAGGAATATATTCTTAACTACAAAATCTCTCTGCATATGTGGAGCAGGGGGGGCTACTGCATCAGTGCATGTGTGGGTGTTCACTTACTTCATGTCTTTATTCTCTCCAAATTTAAGGAGCAATCCAAAGTTTGAATCCTGCTTTTCCAAAGCATTTACATAAAACATGGAACTGCCCGACTGTTTCTTGGTGAATGACAGTACTTAGTAAACCCCAGAAAGCACAGAACCATCACGATTACAGTATCTTCTCTTTCTCACTGCACTGCTGCCTGGAAGACAACCTGAAAACAGTTTGTCTTTGCATCTTGAGAAAATTCTTGGCAAAACTTAAGCAGGAAAATACATGAAGCATGCAAAGAAAGAAGAGGCAGAAAAGCTGAGGAGCTCTCTGGATAGTACTACCCTGGCCAGAAAGAGGCAATCTTTTACAAGAAATGGCAGTCATTTGTTTTCTTTGCCCTTTGCCCTTGTACAATCAGGCTTGAGGGTGGTGTTTCTGACGAAGCATAAAAGGGACACAAAGCTGTATTACGCAGTTATTTTTCCTCCCCAATCCATTTTCTTTCTATCCAGTAAAACTTGAAATATCAGATTACTGCTGTACGTTTCTTAGGGTGGTCCCAAAAGGGTTGAAAGCCCTATAATTCTGATGGCAAAATGCTAAAGCATGAAGTATCCCTAGAGCTGTGACGCCCTCTCCACCTCCGTTCCTAGACTGCAGTGGGCAGATAAAAGAGAAACCAAAAAAAGAAATGAAACCAGGTTGAGTTTTTGCACACATTTTTTTTCTAAGCATAAAAGATTATTTCTCCATGACAAAAGCTGTAGCAAATAATTTTACAGTATTTTTCCTTTTGCCTGATTTGACAGTTATATTGAGAATAATATATTTACTTAATGATAAAACCAAAATAAAACAAGAATTCTACTGATCCGACCCCACTGATGTAGAAACTCTTCATCATATCAGCCTTAGTATTAATCAGGCATCAAAATTCATGCTCCAAGCTGGCACACACAGCCAATCTCATCTGTATAAATAGCATGATGTGTTGCCATTGTTAACAGCAAGATTAACACTTTCTCTTATGAATGAAGATAGTTTTAGAAAACAAAAAACTTTATGGGATGGAGCACCAGTCAGAAATGCTGCCACATTAGAGACAAAAGAATCGCTAGCTCTGAACAGACCATGCTGACTTATTCAAGCTAATCAAGCTAATGTGAAAGGCTGATTCATGACTGTAATAAAGCAAATCATGTGTACTCTAATTATACAAACCCTAACCACACACACAGCTGAGAGCTCTGACTACCGTTTTTATGTGGACTTAAGTCAGTTCCTACTTACCTAACACTTAGGAAGGTTTACCCCGGCTCATAGCCATATGGTCATCTCCTTACTCCTTATGCTTAAAGCTTCTTAAAATAGCTTTTTGTAGCATTAAGTTTTTGCGTAACAGCCTACAACTCTATATACTTTGAAAAACAATAATTTCATAATTGCCTTTTTAGATTCCTGGTGTGCATCCTGCTTTAAGCTTCATCTTCAGACCAGACACAGAATCACAGAATCATGGAATACCCCAAGGTGGAAGGGACCGATAAGGATCAATGATACAAGTAATAAGGCTGTGAGTAGACGGTTAAGTAACACCCTCTTCTTCTCTCTTTCATACATACAGTTAACTTTAGGAGGACAGCCTTAGCCCCCAGTGTTTCAGAATCACGCTCGTTCTCCTTCTAGTCCCATGACTCTTGCTTTTCATTTTGCATGATGGCCCAGCTTCAACAGGAAGCATGAGGCAAGTCTTTAGCGAGCCTCTTGCACAGGATAAGGACGCTCTCCAAGCAGGTGAAAGCTGTGGTGCTGAACACCCTCAGGCTGCATGTGACAGAAATCAGGAAAACTCTCTAGCCATACAATGATTGTTCTCATAGTAGCACCAATATCACCAGCTCCAGCTAAGGCAATCCAACATGCCCTCTCGATTAGCTCCTTGGGATACCTGCACATTATTTAAGCACTACATCGCTTGTGTGCTGGACTTTCTCCCTGAGTCCAATGTAAGTGATTTCTGATCAATGCTGTTGTGGCCCTTTGTGGCCTGACAACTGCAGAGTGACATAACCACTTGGCTTCCGTTAGAACAGTATGAAAAAAATTTAAAATGCATCTCAAGTACTGTGATCAACTCTCAAGTAGAAAAAATCTTGCAGATAACCATTAATTACGTCATAATGTTTTTATTTCTCAGCTGTTTTGGAATCCATTTTTAAAGTGTACAGTATCTCTATGTAGCTGCTAGAAGTCATACCTTTCCTTAATTTAAATGGTATTTATTTCTTTAGCAGCTTTAACACAAAGCTAATTTCAGATAATTATCACCTTATGCAGGCAGCAAGAACTCAGGGATATCTTAAAAAAAACAGACTTTGCAAAGCACTCTAGATTTTCACAGGTATATCTTCCACTGCACAACACACACAGAATTCACTTTTCGGGGACTTGATCTAATATTTTTTATACAAGATAAAATACACACAGAGAGAACAGTGCATTATCATCATATGTTTGTTAAGACTTTTCTAAAAAACTACAGTAAATTGGAAAATAATGACATTCACAATAGCTAGGTGAAATATTCCTGTTCATACTCCAGAAACAGGTCTACCCATCTAATTAGAGAAACTTATTTAACAAAAACTCCACAAGAGATTTGTTTTGTTTATATAAGATGGGGTTTTTGACACCAATGAGGTCACAACATAAGGACTGTTGCTATAATTTGATATGTGCAATAGACTAGGAAGTTATGTAAAATAAACAGTAAAGCCTTAGAAAACCCCGCGAGCTTCAAGAGATCAATACAGGAAACAGCAACTCCTTGTTCATAACTTCACTGAGGCAATGTAGCTGCCTGAAGTTATGCACTATTGCAACACTTCACAGAATGTCCAGATTTAAGAGCAAGCTTTTATCTTTTAGCAGCCTCTTCACTGGTCATCAATTTTTTGCTTAGTTTTGCCTTTCAAAAATTTCAGGCTTGCTTGTCCCTAAGAGTGTTGATACTTGGTTTGCTGCTTCAGTGGTATTCTACCGGATGTATCAAGGTATACATTCTCTGTGTTAGAAGGGTCTGCGATGTTTAGTAACAATTTCATCCAAATCTGCACATGCAGAAAGAGACATGGCCTCTAAGTAATCCAATAAAAGATTGATTTTTCTGTCAAAAGTGCTATTTACTTATAGATTACTTAAAGAGTTAATTGCTACAGTAATTTTATTTTCAATTATATTTCAGCCTTTTAGGAATTTTAAAGTACAAAAACCTTATAAACAAAACCAAATCCACATCTATTTAGCTATCTGGTTTTATTATAATTTTACAAACAACTCAAGAAAAAAATAAAATCACAAAGTGAGATAAAGTTGAATTTCCATAAGTACCAGAAAGCCCAGTCCTGCAGAATTCTGTTGACTTATAAAAATCTCATTCACACACAGAGATGCACAATGCCAACATGATTTTAGATTGATTACATTTTTAGATTTGTAATTATTGTATCTTCCTCTATTGTTATTTTATAACCTTTTGTCTGATGGTATTCTTATTTTTTTCATTATTCCCATTATTTGCTAAGCCTTTTACAAGTTTCTCAAACTTTGCACACTTGCTGGCTTGCTTCATAGCTGAAAACACAAGCCAGAAAACAAACTATAAATAATCACCCATATTTAGTCTGTCCATTAGTACACAAAAACCTCAGTCACCCCTTAAATCAAGCAAAGATGCTGAAGGGGTGGAAAGGAAGGGATGTTATGTGCCACACCATCAGCTCATAAGCAGCCCAATGACTCATACGATGGCACTAATGCCCAGAGCGAGCAGGTAAATTAGGTTATTATATGATCTTCATTAAGGCTGTGTTTCTATGGTCACATCATCTGTGAAACGGTACCATCAGCACTACTACTTGCATAGGAAACTGGAACAGGACTGGTCTAGTGAAGTGGCCAGGACTAAAATCTGTCTAGGAAATACAAGAAAGAACCAGTTGACCAATACTGACAATACTGACAAACCTGAATGAATCAGCTATTTGTTCATCCTAAGTCTCAAACTCTTGGATGAAACATTCTCTGTTCTTTGGGCTATCAGCAATACAGAGAAGCATCATCAGAAACACGCAGAGATAGGCTTCGCTTTATTTCACTGCTTTGGATAGCACTTCTAGGTACGCCTCTCAATCTCTCTTCAGCCTGACCCTCAGAGCAAGGCAGTCACTGCTCAGAGACTTGCTGGGCATCACTCTACACCTGGGAGGTGGTGACTGACTGCTTTCCATCACTTTGCTTTTTCTTCCTCCTTCCTTCACTTATTAAAATGCCTTTATCTTGACCTATGATTTTTTTCACTTTTGCTCTTGCTATTCTCTTCCCCATCCTGCTGGGGGAGAGGGAGTGAGTGGCTGTGTGGCGCTTAGCAGCCAGCTGGGCCCAACACATCACAACAAGGAACTTGAAGTACATGTCAGGAAATTAAAGACCAAGCAAAACCACTAAGATAACAGAAAAGGCATGTTTAATAATTACAAATTTTTCCAGGCAACTCAATGTTTTCACAATGTTTACAGTCTGGAAAGAAGGCAAATAAATTTTATCTACATTGAAAACCTGTTTTACTTGAAATGTTTTTAAATATATTTTTTTCCAACCGTTGGAGTTTGCTAAGAAAACCCAACTCCTAATACCTGCTAAACTAGAGAAACTAATTTCACTAAAGAAACTAATTTCATTACTAGGGCAGTAAGCAAAGAAAGAAGATAGATATTTATATAACATTACCTTTCACTGTTCTTTTTACCACTAGATGAACTGCTGGTGGATCCAGTGCGGTTGCGACTCCCTTTGGAATCTCCATAGCTTTCCCTCCGACTGCCTGGGGACACACGCTCAGCTGAACTGGTCCTCTTAATGGTGCTACTAAAAAGAAGAACAAGTTTTACAGTGGCACTTGTAAAAGCACATATCTCTATGACAAATATTTTTGAGAAAGGCATCAAGTAGAATGCTGACCCTAAAAATAACTATAACTTTGTTTTTAATCATAACTTGATTTGTTAAACAGCCTACATAAGAGTCTTGCTGAGTACCTGGTGCAAGAGACAAACATCCTGCTCTTTCCTTAATCACAAAACAGAAGATGGGCTAAACTGGCATCATAGAGTAAGTTGCAATACCTGTTTTCCAGGTCACATTTCAAACCTCTGACTAGTCCTCCACACTTCTGGATTCTCTTAATAAGAAGTGAAAGATTTAAAGAGAAAGCCTATTACCGGACACCTCCAGCCAGACCACAGAGAATGCCAAAACAGGTCAAAATTTGAGCACCAGAAAGCTAACTTTGTGTCTTCATTCAGTATCAATTATTCTGTGGTTCAAGGCTAGTTTTAACATACCCCAAAGTGCAATTAATGGTCAACTAGCCTGCATATTTTTTCGTTAGCTTGTCAAAAATGTATGCTTCCTACTTACATGTATGAATAGATTAGATTCCCCACATCTCCTGACAAGGGGTTCCTCAAAGGCTTAAAGCTTGCCTTACTTTCTCACTCTTCAACCATCCTTCCTGCCAAGACAGCTATCAGGGATCTCTCGTACGACTTTATGGCACCCCTTAGACATCCAGCTCTCTCTGACAGAAAAACGTGAGCCAAAACATAAGTGGTATTGCTTAGTAAGCTAAGAGAAGGCCACTCAGAGCTTATACCTAACAGGAGACAAATTATTGTGGTTATTCGCTAGTCCAAAGCACTTCTCCTTACAGCAGTGCTTCCTAGCAGGAGAGGGAGAAGCTAAGGGTGAGGCCCCGAGCTGGGTGATCTCCCCGTGCAGCAGAGGTGCAGGCAGCGTTATGTGGACTAGGCAAGAGTCACTCCCGCAACAGCGGCTGAATGACAGGACTCAGCGTCAGGGTCTCATTTTCCCCACTCCAGTCCTGTGCTGTTTTCTTCCCTCCACAGAGCAGAAGAAAAATGCTCCCTTTACCCGTAACATCCCCACAACTAAATGACCACCTTTAGCAGCACTCTCACCCCAGAGGCCACAGACACCAATGACCATTTTCAAGGTCAGACCCCTCTACCCAAATCCCACACACCAGCTCCCTCCCTCTGTGAAAACTTCAGTTCTTTCTGTTCTTGTTCCTTCAAGGCCTGGTCTCATGCCAGCCCTTTCACCACCCCCAGCCAGGCCCCCCTTGACCTCCGTACACCCCCAGGGATGCTCTGCTTATCGTACGGCTCATCTCAAATCATCCTTGAGGACTGTTCCAAACCTCCCTATCAGCCCCTAACGACTACCTCTATCCTGATATCTCAGTCAGCTCCTCAGGCTCTGTCCCACTTTGTGTGTGGTGTAAGAAAGAGGCATTGGTTCTTCGTAACTAAAGGAAACAAGACAGACCTTTCTGTCTGGTCAAAAAATATTCCGCTTATCAACTGTACACCACCATTGAGACACTTTTCTTTAAAAATATATATATATTCCTGCTCACTCATGTCTTTTTACTGGTGAGGAGGGGAATGCTTCAATACCTCATCTGAGGCTCAGTTACAGAAACAATGGGAACCACCGAACCGGAGTCTTTCTGCAAAGCAACCGCCCTTCTGAAAGGAAGGAAGCCCCCATCCAGGGGGAGCTCCGCAGAGCAGATGCGTGTTAAGATGCATCTCAGCTAGCTTGACAAAAAACTTTCTGGAACATGCAATGGTAGGACAAGTGTTCAATGCTGTGGTTTTGTATTAAAAACAAGCACAATTCAAATGATTAAGCCGAAATTAAAAAAGTACTATTTCTACGGAGAAAGCGATGCAAGAAAGCAATTAGAATGCAAAGTTGCACACAGGCACAGAACAAAATACATTCATAGGAGAAGGGAAAAGGCAGTAAAAAGAATTTAATTGTCTTAATTTCAGAAATAAGTGTCTCCTACACTAGCCTACATTATTCAAGCCATCTCCATGTCAAATGCATGAAAAAACCTTCTCTAGTAAATTATATAATATACTGTTAACATTTAACTGTTCTCCCTGCATCTCATAACATCATCCCATTTACTATTATTACAGTTAAAAAAATAAAGCCTTGATACTGGAAATGTTTACTCCACATAAAATAGCTTTATTGGCTTTATTGAGTCCTTCCACTGCTTTAAGGACTGTACTGGCAAAAACATCCTCTTTGTGATTTTGCAGGATCAAACCTTTATTTTGGCACCTTTTCCTGGTTAAGGAAAAGACGTAGAAATATCAGCCTACACTGAAATTAAATTAAGGAAACCACAAAATCATATTAATGTTAGAAAAAATATAAGTTACAGAAGCAGTATTAAAATGATTTTACTATTTTTATAGCTATCAACATTCAAAAGATGAACTGGTGAATGGGTGGGACTAAAGTTTAAAAGTGTAATGCTGTCTTCTTTCTGAACAATGAAGTCCCATATCAGTACAAAAACTACTTTTACCACAAGAACAAAATCTTTTAAACCTTTGCTTCTGTCCATTATTGCTTATACTAATTAACAACGCTATCTTCTGACAAATTTTATTTTAAACTTTCAATAACAACAAAAGCTCAGTGAGAAGTATTAGCAGGTGGTTGGAAAAGAGGATTATAACTGTTATATTAAGTCATTTTTTGCATATACACATTTTGGTAGCTTTAGTGTTAAACACCAGTGATTGCATCCACGGCTACAGTAAATATACTGTCACCTGACGAGGAATTAAAAATGACAGAAAATATTAATTTAACTTACAGGTTTGTATGAGTATAACTGGATTCCAGAACTTGGCTTCCACATTAGTGATATGAAAGGAGAGCATTTTCAATTATTTAAAAAGGTAACATTTGGTAACACAATTTTTAACTTGCTTAAGACAGCAGTGTAGTCTAATCAAACACCCCTATAACAAAAATTGTTAGCATGAGACAATGCAGATACCATAACTGAAATTATTATTATCTAATTTTTGCAATACATTTATCAATGATGAGAAAGTTTTAAACATGTACTTCTGAAAATGTTAAAAATGAGAAGAATGATTACAGTTCTACCATGTTAATGCTTGTACTAAACCAGCCACGATCTATGTGTTGAACCGAAACGAAAAGGAAAAACAACTGAGCTTCAATACTACAAAGCTATTAAGGATCCCTCACCTTAGAGCAGGCTTTTTCAGTTTGCATGCATTGAGAAGATTCACAGACCTGCTTAATCCAGATTGAGAGGTGCGTAAACAAAGCAGAATAAAAAGTGAATGCAACAATAAAATGTGGAAACAAGACATTTAAAACAAACTTACATTAAAAGACATAATCGCATGCTTTCAAGATATGAAGTCACGTGCAAGAGTAAACAACAGTGCTTAGCGACTCAGTTAGATGTTTGATCATTTCAAACCATACATTCAAGAACACCAATGTATCTTTGAATGACAAAATTTCAGCAATGCTCCCATACACCAACCATTTGTCAAGCGACTCAAAAAGAAAAAAAAAAAAAAAAAGAAAATCAAAGATGCTATCTGAAGAAACAAGACAAATGATCCAGCTAGAAGACAAGGACTATTAAAAAAGCAACAATAAAGAAAGAAAATAAATCCTCATATATACATACATATACCACTGCATAGCATGAATGTTTCAGATGGTTGCATTACTGAATTGTGGTGAACAACTCTGGCCAAAATTGAAAAAAAATATATACTTAATTACCAAAATTTTTTTGGAAAATAGAAAAACTTTTTAATACAAGAAATTAAGAAACAGCACACAATGCTCTTAAGAGTAACTGATTCTATTAGTAGTATTTTTAAACTTGTCTAGCACTCCTTCTGACCCTCATTTAAATCAATTAGAATAAATTCAAGAATAACATATGACTTTAATTTCATTACGCCTTTGAGCAAAATGTACTAATAACTTTAATTGTTAGAGATATCGTGAAGTGGCATAATAGTTTTGCCACTCAAAGTTCAATGGAGAGGAATTTCTTCTTTCATTTATATTCTGTTTATTTTAAAACATTTTCTTTGAGAGTCAAATGTTAAATGGAAGACTTATTGAAGGTTCGATACAGAGTTTGTGCGTGTGCCAGTTACAAACCATCATGGCCCCCAGAACAGAACACAGAACATTAATTCCAGGCGACTGAACAATTTCCTAGGGGCCATGTGTTTAGAGTTTAGAAGAAGAGGAATTTATCATATTAAAGTATTTTATTCTCCCTACAAACAAAGCTCTTTATGTTTTCTTTGTTCCAGCTTCTTCCTTTTGATCTCCATTGTCAGAGTTTTGCACCATTGTAATACTTTGCAATCTGCTGGGGGAGAAAGAATGACTGATTGTCTCCTTTTGAAAGGCAAAGTATGTGCTAGCCTGCAGCAGCATCCCCACTGGGAAAGGTACTGTCTGCATTCTCCTCCCTTACACTATTCTTTCCCCCCTTTTTCCTGCTCAACTCTTGGAAACAAAGCTATCCTAGACGAATTACAAACCCCTAGATTTTAATAGGGAACACAAAACATTACTACCGTGCACTGGCCAAATTCCAAAGACAAATTTAGTGTTAAGCAGTGAACTTGAAACCACATTACATGCAACAGGAAGAGTGCAGGGGGAAGGGAAAGTTCTGCTCACCATACACTAAACTCATCTTATTCTGAATGAAAATTTCAAATAATTATTCTGGGCACAAAGGTCAGATTAAAAATACAGCAGCATTCAAAAAGGTGGTATTCAAAATAGCTCATATGTCTACAGCATAAAAGTAGTATACATATAAAGTTTAAAACCAAATCCTCTGAGCAAAGGCTTTTTTGTGAAGACAACTAGGAAACTAGTCCATCACAAAATCTCTTCAGCTCTGCATTAGCTGGCTTGCACCTGGAAGCCACCCAGCTGTGTTCACATGGCACCCCATCACCTGAGTGCAGCAGCGCCTGTTGGTGCTCGACCGGGATTTTTGGTCCCAGCATCACCAGGCTTTCTATGTTGCATTGTATTACCACCATACACTTTTATAACCCAACTGACCTGTGTTTTGGATTTGTGCTTTCACTCCATCCAGGTTATTTCATTCCTTAACTTGAATAACTGCGTGTTGACTATGTGAGCTCTGAATGCTGAAGGGGGGGTTGGTGCCCTCAATCCTAATTGAAGTCAGTCAGTTGAGGTTACTCAACACTTTGAAAGATCTGGATCTAATTATCACATTAGGCCCTATAAAAACCTACTGATACCCACAGATAGACGTTTTACATACGGAAAACCAATATGCATAGAGGTTAAATGATTTGCATAAGGTCATTGAGAGAATATGGCAGAACTCAAAGGCCTGCTAGTTCTACCCTTTCAGCCTCGAGCCTTTTTTATTACCTCCAATTCTATATTCCTGCCAGAAGAAGAGATTTCCATTTCAAATATTAAATGGGAAATCAGAAAATGCAGTGAACTCTGAACCACATCTCCTTGGTAATCCAGCAAGGCAGACAAGCTGTACATCAACCTGTGGGTTCAAATGAGTTAACCAACACATTTAAATACAGCTTTTGTATGAAATGAGATTGTGTCTGCAGACATATCAGTAAGTCCACCTATTTCTAAGCAGTGGAATGCACACTTGGTCCCCACAGAGATTATCTGCATGTATTTATATAAATACGCACGACATACTGTTTCAAGGGACAGCCTGATGCCATTTCAATTGGACATCATACAATTCCTAACCTAAATGGTAAAAGTATCAAGGGACACAGGAATCTGAAGTTCGTAGTTTGCTATCGCCCTTTTCATAAGGCTGTTCAATAAAATGTTTGGAAAGGACTCCCATCTACCTGGATGTTTGCCCCTCTTGAAAATATGGTCACAGGTAAGAAAAAATTTGAATATGATATTTTTTACTATAGTAATTGTAGTAGGTATTTGTAATTCCTAACAGCAGAACAAAGGTTTAGAAGATGATGGGGGGGGGGGGGGGGGGGGGGGGGAATAAAAATTCAATTCTTCCTTTCTTACTTTTTTCTTTTTAACTTTTCTTTCACTTTTCAAGTTTTACCTTTTCATATTTTGAAATATTTCAAAATTTTCAATTCTGCACCTATGTTGTATAGGAAAACTATTACAAGCATCCAAGCAGAAATCAAGTTTTAAAATAGTATTTAAAGCTGCTATGCCATGTTACCATATTTTGGATTACAGAATACCTACACTACCAAGTACCAGTAGTTTATATGAAAAGAGCACTATAAAAATACAACTGCTTAGCAGAAATTAGAACTGAAAAAATAATTCAAAATTACACACCATCTATAAACTGTTCAACACTGAGTGAAGCTTCTAACACAAATAAAAAAGCCCCACTCCTTAAAAAAAAGAAGCTCTTTGATCCTGCTGATGTATTTCCATTACTGTTTTATGCACGCACACATACAGTTCCTGAAGGTAAAAGGATCCAGTATAAATACAAAGCATGAATGAATTCACCTTAATGAATGCATAATGAATTAATCTACCATTTGCAAGAAAGCTATTTGGAACACTGAATACATCATCTTTGAATATTGACTACTTGGAGCATGATTTACTATAAAAACATGAAATCTCATCAGTTATTTTAGGTTCATTATCAAATGATAAGAGTAGAGAATAATTTACCAAAAAAAATGTTTGTCCAGTAATTTATTGGTGAGGTCCTTACCATTCGACAATCTTCCTCTTGAAGTATACTTATAGGCAAGGCACAGAAATATTCTTTAATATAATTTAATAAAAAACAATTAAAGAATACAATTTGCATATTAAAGATAACCAATACAGAATTTTAGAGCATTTGAAGGGAATAGGAATTCAACAGCACCTGAATTTAGACTTGCTTTTTTCAGGACGTGGAACAACTCTGCTCTCCTAAGGACTCTCATTAAGTGTCTATCTATTTCAGCAAAAATGTCCGTGTGTATTTTTTCTTTTCCAAAACTGAATATATATTTTCATACTACATATTTAAAGCACCTTCAGTCTAGCCTCTTCAGCAAAGAGAAGGCATAAAATATAACAAAAGGACATTAAATCCTTATCCTGTGGAAACCTTCCTCACACAGCAACCACGACAGTCCAAAAATGCTCACTAAGGATGCTCCCTAAGGACTTTCCCATTGGCACTCCTGGGTATCCAGACTGCACAGGGGTCAGGTGGAAGGGCTGCCGGGTGTAATACAGGGATCCTGAGCTAGGATAATGCCTACAGGCTGCAGGCAATACCTGATGGTCCACCCGAATTACACAAAGGACTCTCAGAATAGAGAAAGGGTGAGTACGATCTTTACCTGCATTTCATCCACCTTACTCCAGGGCAGAAAGTCCTAAGCTGAACCTTAGAGATTTTCAAAATTCTGGTAATGGAACAGTTTATACAGTACCTGCCTGCCTCTTCTTTTCTTAAGGGCTAATTCAGGCCAACCTGCCAAAACCTACAACTGCAATGGGCCCCAGTTCATAGGAGCAGGAGCTCATAGGAGTTCATTTGTGTGACACAACAAACATGGTGGTTTCCAATTTTAATTGTGAACAGCATAGCTTCTCTCTTCTCTACAGTAACAAAACCTGGAGTTTCCTGGAAACTCCATCCTCCTCAAAACACAGTAACAGAACGAATGGCATATCCTTAGTGAGCTCATAGGAGTTCATTTGTGTGACACAACAAACATGGTGGTTTCCAATTTTAATTGTGAACAGCATAGCTTCTCTCTTCTCTACAGTAACAAAACCTGGAGTTTCCTGGAAACTCCATCCTCCTCAAAACACAGTAACAGAACGAATGGCATATCCTTAGTCATTGTCTCTTTAAGGAAAAATTCTCTTTACAAAAGAGACTTCAGATCTTAGCAGATTAATGCCCTCATCTCCACAACTTGCCTTCCTTAAGAGTTGACAGCATCATTACTACAAAAAGCTGAGGATGACACAAAGCAGAAGAAATGTAAAAAACAAAACCCAAACCCAGCAACAGAGTAAACCCCCACACTATTATCTTTCACAGCAAACCATACAGATTAGCACCACTATAATTTTTACAACCTGAACTTGCTGCACCCAATCCATTGCGCTCCTTATCACCTAGGTGTATAAAACATCTAACCCTTTTAAAAAGCTACACACACACAAAGCAAATTGAGACAGAGCAGTAGTTTTTAAAACGACTTAAATACATGCTAATGATAAGATATCTAAAGATGGATGTTTTCATTTGCATAAATATGTGCTAGGCGTAGAATTCTCCTCATCCCTGAGATGCTTCTAACATTGCACATCCAGTTTCTATGATAATTTTTAGTGAGAGAAAACCACCAAAGGTAACATACTGCTTTGTAAAGACAGCAGTTTCTCTACAGACTATTTTCTACTAGCTACTAAAAGAATTCTCGCGCTACTTTTCACATCGTGTTGTGCAACAGCACAGTAGGAATGCCTAATTCTCTATACACTAGACTGTAGTAGCAAGAAAATAACAAAAAGAGTAGACCAAGCATTGTGCATTCGTTCAATATTCATGGTAATTATCTTAATTCTAATTAGAACAAATAAGTTTAAAGCCTTTTACAATGGAATCCACCTCTCCTTTTCTTTCTGAACTAAGTATTTAGACTGTTGCTTCGCAAGTAAGAAAAACTACCTATCTAGAAGTTTAAAAGAGGAGACACATCATGTTTTCAATTTTGCAATTTTAAGGTAGATAGACACATACCTTTTTGCTGCTGGTGATACAGTTTCCTTTCTGGTTCCTGATGGGGAAGGTAAAGAACCACTTGGTTTCTTTGGTAACACAGTTCCATTATTAACAGTAGTCCTTAAAGGCAAGGTTTGTACCAGCGGTCTTGCTGTAAAAGAAGCATAGATGAAATAATTGTTTTCAGTCTTTTTCTTCTTTCTCCAGCAAACAACATTAGAATATTTAAAAATAATCACATAGTATGCCATTTTTGTTTCACTGTTGCCAAATTTACCATAGATAAGGGTTTTAACATGGAGGAAATTTATCATTTTTATTATTATTAATAATAATAATCATATCAAGCAAATCATCTGCATATGGATTAAGCACATAATTCTATAACCTCCCTCATCTGTAAGACTCTCCTAGCTCAAAGAGCTTACTGGTAAGTGCAAAGGTAGTTGTTGCCACCAAAACCAACCCTGCTCTCTCAAAACAGCATCAGTCTTTTGCCCACCTGGATAGTGTTCAGAGTGCTAAAAATGAAGGCAGGTTGCCATTCCAGAAACTCCTGCTTGTCACCCCTTAATATTTTGGCAGGTTTTCCACAAGCAAATTATCTATTAAGAAATCCTTATTCCCCTGCAAAAGGTCTTCTTTCAAACAATGTGGGCTTATGTTTGACATCGAGGAATTTTACCACTTAGAAAAAGGAACCAGCAGAGCAGTGGATTTAATGAGCTGACCTTATCTATGTTCCTTGAAGAAACACTGGCTCAAAAAAGGATATACATGTCATACCCGTAATTAATTTTAGAATAATGGAAAAATCCCATTCAGGTGTGTTAGAAATTAGTTGCAAAAACAAACAGTGGTTAAAACTGCAAGCAGTGAGTACAAACATGAAAACTACAGTGGACTACAGCCTGAAACACAGACACAAACATGACTAGTGCTCTCTCTACAGCACAGATGAAAGCTTGAATCACTTGAAATTTGACAGAACTTTGTATCACAAGCCAGCTTTGTCAAGATGTCAAAAGTCTCTGGGTTCAGAGAAACAACACCTGATAAGGCAGCTGTCACAAGTCCCTTAAGAAACACAAAATTTCACTGAACTTGGAGAGGGTGGCAGACAGAATACCTATGAAATGCTCTTTGAAAAATGACTGCTGAGGGTAAACAACCTAAAAAGTTAAACTGAAACAGTAACAATTGTATACATTCCTAGGTTATGTTATGATAACATTACTGTTTTCCTATACTTAACGAAAGAAAACAGATGTGAAAGCCTGTACCTTGAGGTGGTCAGTAAATACACTCTGCTTGGGGATGCAACTGTCAAGACAAACAGCATCTTGAAACTTTGTTACAACTTTGTTACAACACACACCTTGTTATACATAACAAGTGTACATTGTAACAAAGTTTCAAGACCTCGTTTATTTGTTTAGAGGGGAGAAATTTAGAAAACAACCTATAAGGAAACATTGAAGCAAACAGGCTTATTTGGCTTAGAAGACTGAAGGATAACATGAAAACAAGTCAACAACGAAAAAAAGAAGAAAATGTTCTCCATGCTTACTGAGGATCCGAGAACCTATAACCGCAGAAGATCAACAGGGTGAGACAGTAACACTCTGACCAAGGACAGGAAGAGCAAGGGCTCTCCGACTTCATGGAAAACTTTAAGGAAAGGCTAAACAAGACTTAATAAACCCATGGCACCTTCCAGCCCTGGCTTCCATGATCTTGATCTATTTTAACAGACTAATGCTGTCTTCAGACCTCATACAAAACACCTAAAAGTTACTGTAGTTTGGCTTCTCATGCCCTTTTCTTTTTTAAAAAAAAAAAAAAAAAAAATTATTAAGGGATTCAGATATCGTGATCCTATTTACTTCTACAATATTCATTCTTACAAATGAAATTCTTTCTACAATTTCGTGCTGAGTGCTCTACTGTTTGTTTCCTGACTAAATGCTGCAATGTCGTAATTAAACTGTATGCATAAACCCGATTCTGTTGCATATTACAGAATCACAGATAGCTACAGCTGAGCAGTTGTGGGCTTGTTTCCTGACAAAATTTCTGTAGCTTGCAAAACTTTAATAAGGCTTTGAGGTCACAAATTAGAACAATTAAATTTAAATAAACAAATTATTAAAGTACTTTATTATAGTTATATAAAAATGCCTATTATAAAGTAGCTGGAGTGAACTAGCTGGAGTCTGTTTACTCTCCTAACTTCATGAAATCAAAACTAGCAGCAACCAGAACAAACTCTTCAACCTTTAACATAGATTTGGCTTCAAATTCAGCACCAACCCAGAACCCATGCTTCTGGAATTAGATTTAAAGATCTAGCCCATGGCCAGCTAGTGTAGAAAGCAACACCATGAAATTCTTACACGGCACACAGAAAAACTACACATTATTCAATTAATCCACTATTTACTCTGGAACTATTTAGTTTTGTTTACAACAGCTAGTTCACACCAGTGGTAACTGACATAACCCCAAACATGTCATTGCTGTTAGAAGTCAGTAACTCAAACACATTGGTATTATTGCTTTGTCAGTAACGTTTATTCTGGAAGTTCTGTTGCTTCAAGGTCTTACCTGTGGTAGCAGGACTGACATGTTTATCAGCCTCAGCAGCAGCTTTTTTAATCATACTCTGATCTATGGATTAATAGGGCTGTTAAGTTTACAAACAAACCAATAATTGCAAAAGGAAAGAACAACAAACAAGTAAAACAAAGGCAGGAAGCCATACTGAACTCCACCAAGTAACTGATTTAAATAAGGAAAGGGGGAGGAACCCAAAAAACTCAAAACATCGTTAGTGAAGGAGCTCCACAAATAGACAAGATAAGCAGCTCACTTTCCGTGATGTACACTGCTTTTAAGCTGCCTAGCTCACGTCTAGAATAAGAACACACTCAACAAGCTCAAGCTTTTTTCTATTATAGGTTTGAAAGCCTGAAACTTGAAATCTTTCAATTTTAAATCTGAAGTACTCACAAAAATGTTGTCTTTTTTCCTACGAAGCTTCTTGTGCCAAAATTTCAACAGCACATACGGGATAGTG
This sequence comes from Falco biarmicus, assembly GCF_023638135.1. Classification (NCBI taxonomy): domain Eukaryota; kingdom Metazoa; phylum Chordata; class Aves; order Falconiformes; family Falconidae; genus Falco; species Falco biarmicus. The sequence goes on along the minus strand of NC_079294.1, from coordinate 35,215,432 downwards.
TTTTTCCAAAGGCACAAACCTTCCCCTGACACACACTTAATCCTCATCTACTTCATCTGTAGACCAAATGAAAGCAGCAGCACACACCACACTTCAACCACCAGTTTGCACGGACAAGATTTTTGTGACACTGAGATTAAATTCCACTTTTCACAATCCTAAATGTGGAATTAGTCATCGAATGATGAAAGAAAACAGATCGAGCCATGCAGCCCAAGTTGTAAAATGCAAGAACCACTGCTCCAGTTTCGCTCATGTCTAAGAAAATCCCTCTCCTTACCGAAATGCAGCTTAGTCTTATGCTAAATAATTGCATGCAATTCATTATAAAGTAGTTGTGCCTACTATAGGAAGATGACAGGCCATCATGTGAAATGCATCATATCTGACAAAACCGCTGGAAGAAACAAATGATCAGGATACTTCAGATTCTGTTTCTTGTTATAGAGTATGTTTAATAAGGCTGACCATACACTAATGATACAACTGATATATAGTAAAATTAAAGTACTGTACATAAATTGTTACAGTAGCAATTATTTCCAGGAATTAGGTGGGTTTAGTTGAAAATTATCAGGACTCATTTCAGTAATTTGTAATGGAAAAGTAAGTGACATTTGTAGTCCTTCGTTTGCATTATCATAGCAAAACTTCTTACACTGTCATTTCACACACAATAAGAAGTATCCATGCCATATACACATTTTTAAAAACAAACAAACAAAAAAAAACCCCAAACCCAAACCACAGCTATAGAAGGCAGAGGGATAGGCTTACAGCAGCTTTTCTTCAACATACAATGAACTATGGCTTTAACGATCTGCCACAGCCAAGAAAATATTTCCTGATTTAGAGTTCAATTCTATTCACAGAATCCATGAAAACCTGGTCTGTATTTTGCTAAGTAAAGCCAGCAGGCAAGAAGAACAGATTTGGTTACAACTCAGTAATTATTACTAGACTTTATTTCCTCTGCGCATCAGATAATATCTATTTTATAGGCAACATAAAGCCTCTTAATCCCTTGTACAACCAGATTTGGTGGAACATTTTATCACAGTGGAGGCCATCTTTAGTAACATTTAACTTATCTGATAATTTTTTCTTTTTTTTAAATCAAACAGACGAAGACAAAATGAGAATACAACTGAAAGGGAAGAGAACAGGAAAACAAGATCACAGACATTTACTGCATGTTCTGTCCAACAACCAGTATGATATACTATCAACTAATCTGGCTCTGTAATTCTGTCCCTTTCCCCTTTCTTCATCTCCAGACACAAAACACTATAACAAAGATGACATCTCACTTCAGCAAATTAAGTAGTTCCTTATCTATTCTGTTAAATCGGTGCCTAAATGTATCTGTTGCAAAGTCACAAATAGATAACTGAGATGAAAGGAAGTCTTAATTTCCAGCTAGGAAAATCGTTAATCCATACTTACATATCATACTTCCAATGTGAATTAAGATTTTAATTTATATTAATGCATATCAGGACTCTAAAAGAAACAATTTCTTAATTTAGACAACAGAGAGCCTTTGAAGTCACCCATACTCTCTTTCCACATTTAGGTTGCCACTACTCTTACTTCTAAGACTACCCAAAAATAGCTCATGCATTTCTGCCAAACTGCAGATAGGCAGTCTCCCAGGCTTTTGCAGCCTTACACACCACAGTACATCACCCTGGCTGGGTTCTAATAAACCTTTACTAATACCAAGTGCTGGACATTCAACTCCAACTTTTCTGATTTGCGTACAGACAAACCCATTCTTGCAGAACAGGAACCAAGAGAGCACGCTATGGCACATGGGTGTAGCACAGCATATTGCTGAGTGACAACGGCTGTCACCTGCCACCTTACTGGCTCTGGATCTGCTGCTCTGGAACAGGGTCAGGCAGCAGCCACAGCTCTCCCTTTCCTTCATGGTTAAGCAGCTGGTGTTGCACCATGTCCTTGGTCATGTCACCTCTGTGCCAGCTCAGAGCTCTGTCTTTGGCTATGTCTGCCCATCCAAAGACTCTTAAGACATTTTAAATTAAATTAAAATTACATTTTATTTAAATATAATTAATTTTTTGGATTAACACACACACACATCCCCCTCTCAATCTATTAGGAGTTTCACCACCCACAGAAGACAATGCATTCCCTAAAGAGTTTCTAAACTGATCTTGATCAAAAGTCAGGAAGTGGTAGCCGTGGTTAAACTCAGACAGAAGATTAAAGTACTAAGAATAAACAAATGCTTTCCTGGTTCATGGGAACTGTAGAAGGCTCACAGATCTAAACATTCGGATTTTTATGTGTTCTCTTTAACAGGTTAAGTTTCAGATGTATTTTATTTTGAGTTTGGTTTGTTGATTTTGAATATTTCAAAGATCTAAAGAATGACCTATTTTAATACATATAAAACACTCATTGAATTGCACTACCTATTGTACATATATCTGAAATGCAAACCTTTGGTAGGTCCTTTCTTGTTCTGCATGGCCTGCTGTTCCTCTGTAATATTCAAGCGTCGAACCACATCAGCAAGGGCAGATTTGAGCAGCTGGATGTCATCTTCCTGCATCTGGACACGCTGCTCCAAAGAGGCAATACGATCTGTTACCTCCATACTGCTTGCAGCAGAGGCGCTGTCATCTAAGTAAAACAGTAGAAAAAGATGCATTACCAATGATGTATAACCATCAAGGAATACCTTATAGATTCACAGAATCATATCAGTTGGAAAAGGGCTTTGAGATCATCAAGTCCAAAAGCTAACCCAGCGCTACCAAGTCCATCACTAAACCATGTCCCTAAGCACCACATCTATTTGTTTTCTAAACACCTCCAGGGACGGTGACTCCACCACCTCCCTAGGCAGCCTGTGCCAGTGCTGGACAACCCTTTCACTGAAGAAATTTTTCCTAATATACAATCTAAATGTGCCCTGGCACAGCTTGAGGCCATTTCCTCTTGTCCTATCGTTTTTTATTAGGGAGAACAGACTAACACCCACCTCACTACAACCCCCTTTCAGGCAGTTGTAGAGAGCGATAAGGTCCCCCCTGAGCCTCCTCCTCTCCAGGCTAAACAATCCCAGTTCCCTCAGCTGCTCCTCATAAAACCTGTGCTCCAGACCCTCCACCAGCTTCATTGCCCTTCCCTGGACATGCTCCAGCACCTCTATCTCCCTCTTGTAGTGAGAAGCCCAAAACTGAACCCGGGATTTGAGGTGCAGCATCACCAGTGCTGAGTGCAGGGGGACGGTCACTGCCCTGGTCCTGCTGGCCACACTCTTTTGGATACAAGCCAGGATGCTACTGGGCCTTCCTGGCCACCTGGGCACACTGCTGGCTCATGTTTAGCTGGCCATCAACCAGCATCCCCAGGTCCTTTTGCACCAGGCAGCTTTCCAGCCACTCCTCCCCCAGCCTGTAGTATTATGTGGGGTTGTTGTGACCCCATATAACTGGCTACAGGTAAACCCAAGGTTGTCCTCAGACCTCATGTCCTCTTGAGGAAGAATGCTCTGAAGTAACCAAAAGGAAGAGATGAAAATAAAATAAAATAAAAATATATAAAAAAAAGAAGAGTACAAGACGAGTACTTAAGATGTGATGATGAGGTTGGCTTCAGGGATACTTATTTTTAATTGGGCCCCACTATCAATTATCTACATGTCTGAACTGGCGTGATCCAACCATCACCCTTCACTGTTCTGCGCAACAAAACATCCTGGCACTGGCAGGCGTTCAGGTAGAGAGCTATACTTTCTGATATGCTACACACCCTTCCAGATTTTTCTTTCTCACATATGTGATAGAATGTATACATTAGACATATATAAGCAACAGATAGGCTTACACTTTTTTCAAGTTATTGTCCACAGATCAGAGAATAGATATTAATCCCATCTGCTAACTCCTAATCTATACCAGCAGCTTTATGAGAACATTCCCTCTGACTGAAATAGAAACATTAAATAAGTTCAGAACTACTCAGTAATTGTACTCTTACTTAGCCTGCAAATTCTTAAAAGGGTCATTACTTTGCATACAATTCACCGATTATTTGGAAACAACCCACCAAAACTTGAAGCCTGCAACTCCCTGATGAGGAGCACACGTTCTTTCCACCCAAAACTAGTAATACTTTTCCTAAACGAGCACTTCTGTTCCACTGCAGTTCCTATCACATAGAAACATAGTAATTTCTTACAATATTAAGTTAGGAAAAAGAAGAAAGGAAGACAAATGCAATGCCAAAGATGTCAAAGTCAGTAGCTATTACAGAAAAAAAACCATGTAGTTTTTAAAGGAAATTGCAAGGTTTTATTTAACTAGGTGGATTTGAAAACTAAAAAAAGTTGGGTATTAACTTACTGGATCATTTTAAATAATGTTAGTCAAGTGACGATTGGATTATAGGTTTCATTTGAAGACTTAGTAAGTTATATCTTAGCAAAAATAGATATTTATGCTACTATCTGCAGTTATAATTGACTTCTCCCTCACTCGTAATCAGAGTCTACAGCACACATTTCTTCTGTTAAAGCTGATCTCTTTATGAATAAGCTAGTATTTGTTTTCATTTCTTGTAAACTTAATTCTCCTCCATTCCAAACCAGGTTTTCCACTTCTTTTGTGCAAGAGCATAAAATGAAAGTTAAGTGGCTTGTGCATAATAATAATTAGTGTTGATTTTTAAAACAAAGTAAGTGTTTCAAATAGGAAGACAAGAGTTTCCAAGTGCATTTAAAAGCATGCCCAAAAATGTTAATACATTCAAACTTTTAATCAGAAAGGCCTTGGGAAAAATTGCACTTAAAATAAAATAAAAAGAAACAAACCAAAAACCTATTAATCTCCAAACCACCCCACCCCAATACAAATTGGCTTTGAAATCTGTTTGTAAACTGCATTTTGGCTTCCTTATCCCTTGCACCCCCAACAGCAGTTACCAAAAGTAGAATTAGAAACAACTCAGAAACAAAGACTACAACAATAGTGACAGTCCAAAAATAGCTACAGGCTAATATATTTTAAACTGCTTGTTAACTACGTTATAGGATTTTCATAGCATATTTAAAATACCAGCGTTAGACTATTACTAGGTTGCACACAGTGGTAATGTAAGTATCCAGTTCTGAGCAAACTACATCAGAACTCAAGTTCCTGAAAAATGCTGAAAAACTTTCCCCATGACAAAGCTTTCCAAACTGGCCTAATCAGCTTCTGCTCAGCACAGGACCCTGTCCTGCAGCTGTTACAGGTAATTAATCCCCAAACTCAGATTAGCAGCCATGCTGGCAGCAGTATGAGCTGCCTGCAAAACTTAACCTTTCCCTGTACAAACAAAAGGCCCACGCTGCTCTAATGACTTTACGCTTTAACTCAGCTGGAAATAACATGGATTAGCATACTGGACAATAGGCAACCAAATCAGAAGCTTGATTTAACCAATACAAGCCAAATTCAGACTTTAGCCATTCGGCCAAATTCAATACGATAGGGCATAGTTTTCTTCTGAATTCAGTCAACAAGAAACAGCCAATTCCCAAATTCAAGGCAGGGAAGGAAACCCAGGGAGAAATCAGTTGGTGTTAAAATAATCTAGCTCATTACAACAGAAAACATCCTCATTAAAGTATCAATTTTACTAATTTTTAAGTGTGTAGAAACAGTAATTTTGCCCAAACATAAATCTTCAAGTAGTAAATCAGTGTCGTTGGTTTATTTACAGTCCTGTAAGAAATCCCTCCCACTAATAACAGTTAAGATATACAACTCTCTCTTTCCCCCCCTTCTTCCAGCTGCCCCTGTGACTCTTCCCCTCATCCTCACTGACCAACAGGCACCAGCAAATCCTCTGGGCACAGAGTGCTGTGCTTACTACCATCACTGTTCTTCATGGTCCTTGGGAATGTAACCCTCATCCATGCTGCAACCTACAACTTGCTTTTTTTGTGGTGGTTACCTCTCTGGATGCAGTTCCCTTCCAAGGATGTAGAACAGAATAAAATTTCTAACAACTTTCAGTCAGATCACAACTGAAGACCAGATTTCTTAAGAGTCCAGTCCCCTTTGCACACATATACAAGTAAGCTGGAAAAGAGACGCAACATAATAAAGCCAGGTTTTCTGAAGAATGCAAAGCTCAATTATAAAATAAGTATAACCTGTTTGTTATGCAAGTAGAGCATGGAATGTTCTTGCCATTGAGATCACTACATCCAAGTATATTGAGCAATAAAGCTGCAACTTCAACACAGCCAAATGAGCGAAGTGGTACGGTATCAGAAGAGAAAAAATAATTAATGATATAAACTAACCAAACAACAAAAATATCACAACACATGTAATCTACTCTGCCCACAAGAGCAAAAGATACATTGTTTGCCTAACTTGTCATCTGCCTTTGCAGTATACAGCTCACCCTCAAAGCAAAGAGCATTTTTAGCACACATTTGTAATGCAATTTAGACTCCCAAGTAGAGCAAGTAGACTTCAAGCAAGACCAAGACAAGTATTATTGTTCCCAAGCAAACATTAAGTTCAAAGTGACTATACGTTTTATAGCACCTAGTTCCATGTTTTCTCATGGGTAAAGCATATCCCCAAGGAATTTGCACAGAGTGGGCTGAGAGGGGAGCATAAGAGGTTTTGAGGAAGGTGGTGGTGAGGTGACAAGAGGCCACCAGCTGCTGTGCCTTGGGGTGGTCCAGCCAGGGGTTAAATTTTCCATCACAGCGTCCACACATGCACTCACACGGCAGCTGGGTTACAAGTGTGCTTTGGCTGCACAGTTACACTGAGAGAAAAGCGGTTTATAGTAATGATGTAAGGATCCTCAGAACACTTCAGGTGAATCCAAGGAAATAAAAAGCATACTTTTAAAACAAGTCCACGTAGATAAATTTGCAGTAATAACACACAAGCCTTACTGCAGTTTTAGAATATAATTAGGATACCATTATGTCAACACCTGTTACTTTTTGTGATGCTAAATTCAATAACATTAACAACTCTTTAACACTGTCAACATACGTAGAATTGGTGACCTCTTTGCAATCTGGCTGTCATAAAAGCCACAGATGTTCACCATCTTGAAAGGTGTATGAAGAAGATTACAAATCCAAACAACTGGCCTTGAAGTGCTAGATCTATTTATCAGTGACTACCACCACTTTTGCCCATGGACAGACAGAACAAGCACCGTTATCACCCACATGGGTAGCATCGATAGCATGTCAGAATTCACCATTGCCTCTTTTTCATCAATGAGAGGAAAAAGGACTTTCAAAGAAAGCTCCATTTATGCAACCTGGTTTTAGCAATCTGAAGTGAATCACTTCTACAAGTGGGTTATAATGCAAGTCTAAATCACCGTCTCAAACATGTAAATCTACATCTCATGAGATAAATACCACCTACAATATCCAAAATTAGATAAAGCGAGGAGGTATCAGTTCAGATGCCTGATTTTTCATCACAATACACATTTATGGTAAAGCTTGGAAAGAAGAGTCATTTGTCATTTATGCTTTGCTGAGATTCTGCAGGTTTCAAAGAGAAGACAGCAAAAAAATGGGAATGTTCTTCATGCCTCTCTAAATTTTCCAACCAGCTAAACCATGATCTCATAGATTGGAAAGATTTCTTGTGGCAAACTAAAAGACAATACTGAGTCAGATGATTAATCTGCTTCCAGAGCGTCTTCCAGTTTTTCAGCAATTTATTACTTGAACTTAGCCAAATGTGAAGAAACATCTGAAGCAAAGCCAACAACAGGACATGTATGCTGTTTACAAGAATGATTTCAGTATTATTTCATTGTATGTAGGCTAAAGCAAAACGACAGTTACAGTATTAGTTAGAAGGAAGCCTATTAAAATGCATACTATTTTCTATAGATTTTACCTGCTGGAAAACTTAAGTCTGAATTGTACATTAATGGTGTAAGAAATAATTAAAATTAAAATAGACTTGGCATTTTCTCCCCAGAACTGCTATGTTAAACATATACCAGCCTTGCCTCATGCAAACATTAATTTTGAGGCTATCTTGTCCAGCTCAGGCCATGATAGTTGATTAAGTAATGGAAACATTAGGTACTGATTCTTAAAAGACTAGCAAACAAATTTGAGTTTATTCAATCTACATGGCCTCTTTGGAGCCCCAGTTAACAGGATCAAATTGCACGTGAAGTACTCCCAAAACTTTTCAAGATATATTACACGTTTGTAAAGTACCTAGCACTATTGGGGTGTGGTTGCTAGACACTATTATAATACACTTTAAAAGCAGCATCTTAAAGTCTTTGCCAGAGTTGCCTCTTGAATTTAGACACTGTGCAGGACATCAGAAAAGGACATCTAAGCCTTCTGGGGATACCAAATTCCAACAGTAGTCTCTGGCAAAGCTTGAAGATAACCCACATGACAGAAAACATGGCAAAGGATGGCAGTGAAAATGCAGCATCACCTGCACACAGAGATACCCTTCTTATAACAGAAAAATATAGATTGTGCCAATAAGCCCGAACTGAGCTTAACTGGTAGGAATACTTTCCATCATTGAGAGATATTGGTAAGTGTATCATGCTCTGCACTTCTCCTGAAATTAATTGGTACAAGTATTTACATTCCTTGGAAATTGCTATGAACTTCAGGACTGCTACTAGAGTCTTACGAAACGTGCACATGGACAGAAAGGAATTCTCCACTCCCAGCATGCAGAACATAGTAGCTGCTGAGAAAGCCTACGACACCAAAGGAAAGAAAGTTAAGAACAGCACTTACTAAAAAAATCAGCAAACAAAAAAGCACAATTCCACAGCTGAATTTAGACAGGGAGAGCTATAGACTGGATTTGACCCAGCATACTAGCAAGCAGGTAAGAACACTGAAGATGCTACACCTCCAGAAACATGTTTTCACCCGTAAAGGCCCATGTTTTTCAGACTCCAGTAAGTGCAGAGCTGTCAGATGTGGTACATGTCACTTGATACACATTTGGCAACCTCCCCTTCTCCTGCCCACATCATCACTGAGTTCTCATGCAAGTAATTGAGTTACTTAAACTATTTCCTTCAAGCTCCTGGGAGTCACACTACCAGTAACTTTCAAATGACCTCTCTGCTTCACCTCTCTCAATACCATCTGTTTGGCTTGAAACTCTTTAACAGTGCAGAAAAAAACATCCCTCTGTGACAGGCATCTCCCACATCTTCAAAATCCTGTCCTCCCTTTTTGGTTCATTTCATGCATCTTTGAGTCTAGGGCAGAGAAGTCAACCTATTTGATAGATACAGTCTGCCTGAATTGACAGCAACAGAGAGAAAAAGCAGGCTTAGGAAGAGAGACAACCATTCAGAGTTTAAAGTGAAAACAACTCGCAAAATGAACATAAGCAGTTCGCTGTGGCACACGAACAGGGGAATGCAGCCACGACAGGTTGCCAGGCTTAGATGCAAGATCTGGAAAGTACCAAGTATTCTCATAGCAATTTCTGTGGCATAATGTCAGCGGTCATTTGCAGACCAAAAGACTCTCTGTGCAAGAGAACAATGGGAAAATAAAACAGCAGGTTTAGTTTCCTTTGACAACGCTATGTCAAGCTCCTTTGTTTAAAAGATTAGTGTCGACAGTATTTCACAGACTAAGTATCTTTTCTCCATCCACTTTTCTCATGCAAAACATCGTATGGTACCTGAAACACAGCAGCAGCTTTCCAGGCTTGTCTCCTGGGGACAATGACAACACATATGGGCAACAGCTTATCATAAAGTCTGGTACATACTGGACTGTCTGCTAGACCCTGATTTGACCAGATTAGAGCCTTCCACTGTGAGAAGCAAGTGGATTTAAAGCCCAAAATAATGTTATCCTGTTTAATCTTGTTATTTTGTGTGGTTAGGGAAAAAACAGACTGAAATTTTCAACTACAGGTAAAACTGTAAAAGCATGTTGCTTTACCTGAAGGTTTAGAAATCAAAACTGGTTGCCAGCTGAATGCTAATGGAATGGCCTTTAGAATGTGAAATCCTCTAACTGCATTTTGTTATAAAAGTATATGCAATAGGATACAAATGCAAGCACAATATCTGCTTTTATAGCTGGAAAGCTTTGATTGCACGGAACAAGAAATCACACCTTTTCTTTAAACTCGATAGCTATAGGAATAATACCATGCCTATCTATAAGCTTATATATGTATATATGCATAAAGTCTCTGAACAGGTAGGACAACTTTTCAGTTCAATCCCCATTCTAATACACGTACTTAAGAGTGATTAGCATTGCAAGGAGATGCCCTAGTTCAGTACAATCAGGTACATCTCACAGTAAGTAATCTGAACAGACCAGATTAGTTTTTCCATGTCCTCACAAGGTATATATGTGTAGGAGGAAACGGGAAGACAACTATCTATCCCAACACATCCACCTAATGCTGTACTCTGGACTGCACTGGGAACCTGAGAGAGACATGATCTAAAAGAGACCACAGTAACAGTAACGCAAAGCATCATCTTGTGAGAACAGACCAGTTTCTACCACTTTAATAAAAAAACTGTAACCTAAATATCTATTCACCTACTATATATGGACTACAGATGGTTATTTTTGTGAGCAGTATTTTTCTCTAATATAGCTAGCTATTGTAGTCCAATATTTATAAAATCTTATTACTGTATTTCCCAACATTCGCTGAAGAATAACTTGTCCTTTTACAGTTTTACCACTAGAAACTTAAAGACGAGGAATATAACTTCCTAAAATTAGAGGCAGAGTTTGAAGAAATAAATCCATAATAGCAATCATCACTCAGAGCCTCACAGCTGGGTGCACTGTACTCATTAACAAAATGGGAGAGAAAAAAAATGATCTTAACAGAAAATTCTCAGAAAGTTCCTTGTGGCTAATTAGTCAGCAATCACTGTAGTGAAACCATAAGCATGTGCCCTTCACCAGTGTGTAGCTGTCGAGCTATAACCAGCAGCCTACTATTTTTTTCCCCAGCAGATGGTAGATGAGCTTCTACTTGGAAATCAACCAGTTAAAAATTATCTTCCCCAATACTGCTTAAGTGGAAGATGGAGGATAATTTTGACACATTAATAAATTAGAGGAATTTTCCCCATAAGAGGTCTATCAGTGTAAATGCTTTACAGTTCAGAGTTACTGTGTTGGCTCTGTTGAGCATAGAAATCAATAGAAAACCTTTTAACAAATTATCACTCCTCTACATTATGCTGGGATCAGTTTGTACCATTAAAAAAAAACCAACAATAACAACAACAAAAAAAATCCCAAACATTGTGAAAAGCCAGGAGAATAAAGATGACCTTCTGTAGCATAATATTAATGCAAGAATAGGAGCTTGAAAAAAGCGACACCATGGGATCTGCCTAGAGTTAAAAAGCTGGCTATACAGCCTAACACAAACTTGTAAAGAAAGGTACCAGTAGGGAAATTAATCGAGGTACCTCACAGCAGAACAGCTGGGCTGTGTTTTACCATCTTTTCTTGGTGATGGGCTGAGGATGTGCCTGTATCACACCCTTAAGAACAAGAGAAGAAAAGCAGATTGTAGAACACCGGAGAACATGTACAATGACTCTCATCTCCACATCACAGCTATGGCTCCACATCCACGACATCCTACAAAAGCTAGCAAGGGATGAATTCAAATTCCTCACACAATGTATGCTAGTAAGTCTTCAGCTTTTGTTTAGCACCGTTAAACAAGAACCAACCTAGATGCAAGATTTGCTTCTCCTAAATGTTTTTAAACCACATGCAAGCAAACACCATATACTGGTACACATAAACCATTTTCTTAAAAACATTTCAGTACTTAGCTCAATATATTTTTACTGCCTTTAAAAAACCTGGATGTCTCCACTGGATGCTTCAACTATGCCATCGGCAAGTAAACCAGAAAGATTTACTTTTACTTGCAGTCAGGACAGATGTAAAAGGGAAGAAAACTGATTTGAAACATCTTTTAAAAGTTACTGATGTTAGCCTGTGACAAAGCATTACAAACCAATTTTATTTTATCCTGCTTGCTGTGTACTACTTAAGTGATTTTCCTAGGGAAAAGCTGATTCACACAAGCAAGAACCACTAACATGTACCAGCCACTAGCTGTTCTGCAGTTACACGCAGCCTTTATATTACTGTAGAGATAGCTCTATATGAACACTTAAGAAACTACTTACATTAGCATACATTTCTTCACGTCCCTAACTTCCATATTTGATATTAGAACAGCAACTGATACTCTAATTTTTGGACCATTAACTTTTTACCTATAATTTCTTATGGAAATTTTAATGAAAATTACAATCATATATGCATAAGGTTTAAAAACCAAACTGAAAACATGATTAAACACCAGAAATACATAAGCAAATAAAACACTTTTTTCCAAGAAATTAAGCATTTACTAAAACTGAGAGTACATCAACAGCAAGTAATCCATTTGCTATCCAAAGTTATCAATTTGAAATACTTTGTGCTTTGTCTTATTTCGTAAGTGTATCCTTTGAGAATTAAGAATTGGAAAATCTCATCCTCTAATCAATAGTATTTATTTGTAAGATTAAAACCCCCAAACATCTGCATTTAAAGTTCTTAAAGGCTTATCAGCTTTTTAAATTGTTTTCTGCAGACTAAAACTAAGCAACATAATACAAAAAGAACAAAATATTCCTCCTGCAATTGCAGAAGGGGTTATTGATGTCAAAAGCAGATTTTCCACTTTTGCAACCTCTGGTTACTTGTTCTCAGCTAATGGCTTCACTTTCAGCAGTGGTTTGACTTTTCTTCAGAACTCTGTAGCTCGTGAATATTTTAGTTTCTGAAATTAATGCAATATAACATTAGGTTTCATTACAGGTTGTCACAAAGACAAATCACAATCTAAATATTTAAAGGAAAAAATGATTTCAAATTTAGAAAACTATTTTAAGTCTTCTTTTAAAACCTGTCTTGCTCAGTACTGTCTTTCACAGTACTTAATTTTTTTTTCATTATTGCCAGTTAATCTAGTGCTCGTGAGAAGTACTTAAATTAACTAGTTACAGCCTTTTTTGCATGGGGGAAGGAAAACAAACCTACACATGATACCCACAGCAGACTGGAATTTTTCATGTACTGTCCATCTTCATCTTCAATGAGGGTTAAGTCTTCCTTCAATATATTAATTAATAGTAACCTAATATTTTATTCTAAAATCTTCACATCATGCATTCCCACTCTCCAGCAAAAAACCTTTACTGACAGTAAGGCAGAAAGAACAAACTGGCCTTGCCAAGGACTCAAATGCAGCCAGAAACACTACATTTGATAGAGTGTTAGATGTCCTGGTAAGAACCAGGAAGAAAACTGCTTTAGGGCTTTTTAGGATACAGAGAAGGAAGAAAATCCCTTTATTTCCTATCCTACAAAAAAAAATAAATAAATAAACAAAAGGTTTGTTTCAGGAAACAGACATATATGATCTGAAAAATTATTTGGCTTGGCATTCAGCTCCTCTAATTTAAGACAATTTGCATTCTTTTTATTTTTAACTGGATTCCCTAGTATGAGATCATATTCTTATTTTCACACCGCATGGGGGTGCCTAGCATTGTCACAAATTTCACCCAGCTGCAATGCCATTCCCAGCACACTCTGCAAGTGTGGTCCTGCCGCCCTGTGAGAGCAAAGGAGTTGTACTCCAAGGCTTGCCCCATCCTCTGCAGCATTTGGCAATGCTACAACGATATGTGTGTTGCCTGTTTTTAAAAGAAATTCAGGTTTTCATGGAGGAGGAGACAGAGGAGGAGACAGAGATAATCTATTTTACAGCTTTCATGTTTGTCGAAAAGTTTACAAATATGCTTTGATCACCTAATGCAGTATTATACCTCCCCAAAGCTACACAGAGAGTCCTCAGTAAAAGGGAGGGAGCCAGCAGATGCCTGATCCACCCTTGGCTGGGAACAAGTCCCAGGCCAAGGTCCAAGCAAAGCCTGGCTCATGACCGTTCCTCTCCCTCAAGGACTTTCTGGAACTGATTTCCTTCTGGTGGCAGTCAGTACTTCTCCCCTATGAGTCTCACCTGAGAGATTAGATCAGCAAAGACTGTGCACAGCAAATCCTTTTCTAAAAGCCACTTCCTAATGGCACTGAAGTACTAGTGTGAACAAACCCTGCAGAAAGCCTGGCTGATAAAGCTCTCTCAGCCCCGTGACTACCAGGCATCTGAGCTTCAAACCTTTGTGGATAAGGTGAAGCCTACCAGCACAGACAAACCTTTAAGGCTAATATAGCCATACAGCTTTAAGGCAAAAGTTCTCTTATGCTTCTTTCATTCTGGATGCAGGTGGACTTTGAGCTAGTCAGACCTCTGTATCCAAACATACAGACACAAGGTAGGGCAAGTATAGCCACTTGAACTAAATTAATATAATATTTTCAGGGTTCTCACTCGCGAACCTGGAATTTATTTCTTTACTTATTTTGTCCTCTTCAAGTGTTTTATGGGTGTTTTTTTCTTTTGGTAGACAGGAACTTCAGAAGTCAAATTCAAAATGTGCTGGGACAGCATATACCATTATAGTCTTTATTTACAGTTCAAACAGGTATATTTTTAAAAGCAATCTTGAACCCAGATTAGTCGTCTCCAAGTACATAAAGATTATTTCAGTGATAAGATTTGCCCCAAATGACACACAGGTATAGTAAACCTCAACACAGCACAGAGCAGTGATTTCCACAGGCAGTAAGCTGAGCAACATACTGAACTTGGAAATCCCTAGATTTATGGGAAATGGGAAAAAGGCTGAAACTGACTGAAAAACATTTCTCCCCACTACACTGAAGAGATAGTTCAGAAAACAGTATCTTCTCTCAGCACATGAATTTTGTATGCTGGACAAGGTAAGCAGGAGATGGCTTTTTCAAAATACCCTTCATTTTAGTAGAAGACAGATGACAGTAAAGCCTGGTATAGTAAAGCTTCAGCATGGAAATACTTACATAATAAACAATTTCATGGTCAGATACACAGATCAGAAGCTCATATTCCCAAAATTTAACATAACCATTTAGGAAAACCCCCAGACATCAGGCTCTCTCCATGGCAGAGAAGTCTCACTCCCAGGGCTACAGCTTCCCTGGGCCAGTGACCCAACTCCTCAAGCTCAATGGTCTTCTCTGCAACAAAAACTTTCCAAGTGTTGATTCTTCACCAAAACCAAGTGTTTGATATTTGCAAAGTCAAAAGTTTAAAAGAAATGAAAAATCATCTTGGTTGACCTGGCAATCCCAGTTACACTCAAGCTACTGCTGGAGCAGACAGTGCCACCAAGGCAAAGTCGTCACACACTTGAGCAACTGTATTTTATCCACACCTCTTTTTTTTTTTTTTTTTTTTCAAATGTAAAAAAGCTTCATAAGTACACTATCAAGTAAAAACAAAAAACTCACACACAAAAAAAGCCAACAAACCCCAAGTATTTTACTGAAAAACACATTTTGAACAGTCATTCAGTGTGATTGTTCCCACTTCCATATTCAATAAAGAGAAAAATTTCTAGAAAAATACCAGTATTTTTTATATGCGCATTTTTACCGTATTGCAAGTACTTCAACACCTTACCATCTCTCCTTGCCAGGAAAAAAAAAAAAAAAAAAAAAATGTTTCTGAACTGGATATCAAATTTACTGGCTTTATATTTACTGGATTTCACATTGGCATTAAAGATATTTGCTGGATCTAGTGGACTCAGGGAAAGTCTGTCTTGTGAAATGAATGAGGCACAATGCCTATGAAAATTATAAGAGGTGATGAAGTAATTAAAAAATCTTATAACACATGAATAAAATAGTTTAAGCTTCATCACAAGCCTTAGTTCTAACACTTTCTAACTCCCCAGAGCTTAAAAAGGAAAGCTTAGTAATTTTCCTAATTTTTCCAGAGGTGCTGGAACTTTCTGTCTGCTTGCTACTTCATCCACAGAAACAACCAACAGTAAGGACAGTGTATTAGCATCCATGGGTCTGTACCAGAAAATAAAAAAATATTCTGTTTCATAGACAGCTGCTCACAGCAGAGCAAAGACAAGACCCAAGAAATATGCATTTCCTTACAAACTCTGCAAGGGACTACGCTCTCCTGCTGCAGGTTCTGGAGGCTTCTGCTCTTTAACCTGCTCAGTGGCTGGTGAGACACTGGAATTGATTTCCCAGAGAAGCTGTGGATGCCCCATCCCTGGAAGTGTTCAGTGTCAGGTCAGATGGGGCTTCGAGCAACCTGGTCTAGTGGAAGATGACCCCCACATCCATCTTGGGTAAAATCCAGCCAGCCCTGCCCCTGCAGCCTCCAGTCAGGGTCTCCTTAGCTGTTCTGTGGGGCTAAAGTCAGGTGTGGCAAAGGCTGGTGGATGCTCAGTTGTGCTGCTGAGATCTGCACACGAAGCCTGATTAACGCCAATACTATGAGAGACTGCAGCACGCACAGCAGAAACATCATCTGCTATTTTGGCAGCTCACATCTGCTTTCTGAAAGACTCTCAGCCTGGTAAACAGGACAGAGCAGCTGTGTGGTGGGAAAAGGGTCCCCCTTGACAGCACTGTCTCCTCCAGAGCTCAGCCTGACCTTCTCAAGAAATCAAAATGGTGGTAAAAATTTGCAGAGAAAATAGTGTCTAAAAATTGGCAGCATGGAACAGGCCCTCACAGCTGCCTCCCGACTGCCCATGGACAAGTCCCTGCAATGCAGGCAGCTGTCGCTGCTACTAATTCTATGGAAGAGATTGTCCGTATCTCAAGTCAGTACACGCAGGGACGCAATCACCTCCAAGGGCTGCGCTTGGGAGTCACGGTCCCAGGGCGTGGGGCAAGTGCCTCCCACCAGCAGTTACTGCAGAGAGCTAGCAGCACTGCCCAGCCAGGAGCTCAGGGGGCTTCAGCAGCTAGGAGTGGATCCCTGTTTCAGGAAGGAGCAGGGATACAGGATGCAGGGGGAAAGTCTGGAATTAGGCTCCCAGCAGGCACAGCACCCAGGCATCCACAAAACCCAAAGCACGCAGCCAGAAACACAGCGGAAGGAGAGGGGGCAGTTGCCACTATCCAAACCCAAATCTGCTGTCACCACTACCTTTGACCTACTGACGATACTCTGCCAAATTAAGTCAGATATCCCCAAACCCCACAGAAATACTAAACACCACATATTTTCTTCTGTCTTGTGCATATTGCCTCATAATCCGTTTTCCTGTGGACTCATTATAAAATTCATACACTACAGCTGCATTGAGGCCCTGCTTCATCTTCCCTCCCCCTGTCCATTGCTCCTTCTCCTTGATACGAACTACAAAACCCATCTTTTCCTTTAGCTCTTCCTTCCTGCTCCCTCAACATGATGCAAAGGCAGGAAGGGTAATGCTCAGAATATACAGTGCAAGAAAAACGTTATTATCCCAGAAAGTTAATTTGCAAGAGAAAAAATAAGACACTGGGTGTAACTGGAAGCTAAAGCAAACATTTCTAAGATTATATGCATAATATACTGTATTAAGAACTTCTTACCTAGACAAAGGAGTTATTCAGAAATAGAAATGAGAGTGCTAGTAGGTTTCTCCAGCTTCTCTTGGATTATTTCAAATGGGTACAACCTGTTTTCACTTTAAAACCTCTGCTTTACACAACTGTTTGGAGGGCTTCATCTTCAGCACAACATTGCTTCAAGAAAAATGCATACGAACTTGCATATCATTCATATCTAATGCCTTGCCAACCCACACCTTCTTTTTACTATCTAATTATCATGTGGAAGCCTGTCAAAACTGTCAAAAGCTTTTTTTTTTTCCTTCAAAGCTGCTACTTTTATCATAAGGGGGGGAAGATGAAAAAATCTGAAAGACATGGTCACTTTAACAATGCTCATTTGTTTCCCAAGGTTTGTGCCTATAAAAGGTCGAAAGAACGCCCTGGCCTTCACTGCACTCTGTACCAGCCATCCTGGGAGACTTGAAGAACTGAGCCTATTTGACTGCCCCACATTTCCACTCTAGCCATGCAAGTGGGAATTCAGCTCATACAGATTGCAACATATGATAACTGAGATTTAGTATGCAGCTCATAACCACAGCTCGCTAAAGGACAGGTAACAGGGACTTTTAAGAGCAACAACATGTCAATTCTTCCCAGCTGTGACTGGAAGGGGAAAGATTCCACAACCATCCAAGTTGCTGACTTGTTAAGGGAGTGACAGAATTGGTTTCCAGCACAGAATGATTTTACATTTTTATACAAGTCTAACATTTAATTTTAGTATGACAAATGGTTATGTACAAAGATAAACTGAATAAATACCTATGCATCAGAACAAAAGGTACTACAATGAACTGTAAGTAAAACCAGATCATTTATGCTATTAACATAAATGAAGTTTCTACTAAAAGCCTTACTATTACATTTACAAAACTGATAAAGCTTCCACAGTGCATAGAAGTCACAACAACAAAGATTTTTCCTCTGCTTACAAAATGAGATTTCACTCTGTTGAACATCAGGGATCAATAAGGACCAATCAAACAACTTTGATCCAGAACCCCAACAAGCTGTCTTGCTCAACCCAGAACAAAATGATTCAAATGAATTAAATAAACTAAGGTTTAAACAATATTGGTGCCCCTGCGAATACCATGGGGCACACTCCCCTTGTTGCACAGGGTTTGTGCCCTAGACTACAGCTGAAATGGCACGCCAGGCCGCTCAGGCCTCTGCAGTGGACGAACCCAGACAGCCTGGCAAACTGAGCAATGGATGCATAACACTAATTGTTTTAAAATCACTTAATATATTTTAGCCAATACTAAATCTAGTACTCTTAGTTAATACTAACCTGTGTAGTGCAGGAAGTGCTCAATGCCATGTCTGGCAACACCCAACCAGAAAGACCTTCACCCTGCCACAGTCAAGATGTTTGAAACAGCTTTTTCTTCTCACTGATGTACTTGTCCTAATTCTAATCCACTCCCCTCAAGACACTTCTTTTTAAGGGAGCCAGACTGGAAAACATCAGGACTAGCCAGGAGAAGGTGGCCTATATGTATTTTATCCTTGGGGGAAGATGTACTTCTTCACAGAAAAGTAGTGCTGAGAAAGCATCTGAAGAGCCTTGTTAGGAAAAGCAAAGACAGGTTTTTCCCATGCTTGCTGTTTGGGATATAGACCACCACGGACTTTGCAAACGATTGCTTGCCGAGCTGAGTATAGGATGGGCAGACACTATGCAGAACCAGAATTACAAAGGTCCAAAAGCTTGTGTTTTCCCAAATACATTTCCTCACCTTTTCTAGTACTTGTCAGTCAGTGGTCCATGGGGTCTTATACAAGGAAACTAATAAAACACCTTCCCCTTGAATCTCACATTCCACTTCTTAGATGGATAAACCAGTTCCTAATGCTAGATATCAAAAGTCTGACAATAATACACATGATCTTCCCCACCACTGATTTTAGTGATTGTTCCACATTGAAACTAAACCATAAAAGAAACACAGTCTTTGCAATTATGTCATTACAGGGACTTTACTAAAAATAGCCATTTCACTTACTCTTGTGTTAAAATATCTACATGCTGGAAAGAAAGAAAATGTCAAAAGCACAAACTTTATTATCTTTCTCCCTGCCCCCCTGGTTCAGCCAGGCAGCAGCTACTTCAAAGCTTCACATCGCACATACCTAAAGACTTAAACCAAGAGAAGCAACTGCCAAATTCAGGAAGCAGTAGAGGGCTCCCCGAGGCTAAACATTTTTTTAAATTAAAAAATCAAGAAGAAAAAGCTAGAAAGAAGGAAAAACCCTGAAGTCACCCTCTCCTGGAACAATATGCACACAAATCTCTCATAACCTTCTGAGTCACAGCTACCAGGCTTAATAACCCAGCACCAACCAAATGCTTTCTGGGCTTCGCAAAATCCTACAGAGCCTTGCAGGAATAACCGGAGCTGCTTCGGGCTTACTTCAGCTTCTTGGAAGCGAAGAAGAGCAAACAAAGGGGACACACAACTGCTCTCTCCAATGCAAGGCTTTTAACCCAGCCTTCCTACGTGGGCCCACTGAAGACGACTGCTAGCTCCTGCAAGCGTATTTTTGTTTAAATTCCTCAACGCACAGAGAGATCTTGCGGACCTTCCTCTTGCAATGCGCCTGCTGTAGTCAAAAGAAATGCTTCAGCTGCAGTCAGCCAGAATTAATTCTGAGAACAGAGCAGCAGCATCACACTGATGACGTTAATTACTGATTAATTCTGGTTTTAGGATATGCCTTTTCCGGCTAAATTGTAGAATAATCTGATAAACATGCCCCTGATCCAGTATGTTCCCAAGAAAGACAATATAAGAAAGAAGAGATCATTGTTCTTTTATTAGAAACTTTACTTCTTTCTAAACCATTCAAAAGAAAATTCTAAGAAATACATAGTTGCAAAGTTTGAAAGTACAAGAAAAAAAAAGTAGATTATATGCAATTACGAATTAAAATTTCTGTGCATAAAAATATTGTGAGTACACCTGTGCACCTGGGGCTATTTATTTTTTTTAAATCAAATGTGATGTCACATTTTGCAAAGTGCCTATGAAGAATTACAAAAAATACTGAGACTCATAGCTTCCAGGGAGGAAAAAAAACCCAAAACAACAAAAAAACACAGACACACATGAAAGCAACCACAAATGCTAAACATGCACCAAAGAAATGCAGGAATCTCAATGGTAAAAAATTTATGTTAGTCCACTCTGCTTTGAATGGGTGACTGGATGGAAAATTAAATTTATGATGCATATGTAATTTTCCATCTCTATGAACTTTTAATTCAATTATAAATCATATTTGTAGCAGTTAAAAAGCACTCTTCCTCTCTATTAGAGTCTTCTAGTGGCTGCCTGCCTCTCCCCTGTATCGCCTTACACATTGCTTTAAAATTTTGCCTACCACCACTACACCTGGCACAATTACAGAAAACAGGGGATCACTTCTACCTGCTACAATACAAAGCAGATGGGTGTCACTTCTAACTTGGATTAATTTATTGATGCCATGCAACACATGATGCCACAAGCAGCTGCAATGACAAAAGCAAGGGTCCAGTTCCACAAGACACAATGGCCAACCCAGCAGCCCCCAGTCTGCAGCACCCACTACTCCTATAATTTATCTTCTGCTGCCTCTGGAAGCTTATTTAATTCTCCAACCTGGCAGAAAACTAACCTAGCAAAAGCAAAACCAAAGTACCACATACAAACACTGTGCAGGTTTGGTCTGTTGTTGTGGGTTTTTTTCTGTTGGGTTAGTATGTTTAATTAACTCTGACAAATTAGTCTGTCAAGTGTTGAGTGGGTAAAACTACAGTGAGCAAGAGAGGGAAGAGGAAGCAAGACCTTCCTCCCAAGCAGACCCACGGTCTGCGTTAGCTTATCTGCCCGAGCTATTGTAGCCTGAAAATGGGAACGGATGGCTGGTGGAGGCACCAGGTTTGCCTCCAAGACCAGAATCCACTTAACCTCAGTCTCCTGAATTTTACAGTACTATCTTCCAGCTCTCACAGTTCTCTGGTTTGTTAACATTTACACCTAAGCAACCCTATACACCCTTTTACCCCATTATGTCTGAAGGACCAAGCCTGTCATCTTTAACGTCCCTTATTCAGTTGCCCCAGCTCTGTTACATTGTATTTTTTCATTTAATTGAAGAAACTGAAACATCATCACGTAAGTATTACTCATCTTCAAAGTTACTAGTTAGAATGACTTTATTACATCAATATGGATCAGAAATAAGGCAAATTTTATGAAAAGAAGCAGATAAAAGGGAAAAGGGTTCTTTCAGTTTAGCTTTGCCGGGGAGCAAGGTGAACAAAAGGGGGGAAAAAAAAAACGAACAAGTAGTAGGTTGCCCTGGTATTGACTCTCCCTGTTTAAACACATTTTAGAAATAAGCATATCAATGACCCAGGGGTATACCTTCATGTAGGAGGTTAGGGTCCTGGCAAACATCTCCTACCTAGCAATGACAGCTACAGAACGGAATCTCTCAAATAACTTACACATGAGACAATGCTGGAGTAAACCACACTACCCTGTTCGCTGCTGTAAAGTTTCACCTTAATGCCTTACAACCGTGAACTCCATAAAAAATGAGCAGATACAGATATACTGCTCTTAGGAGACCATACCAAACAACATATTTTCCAGCTTCCATGAATTTTAGTTATAAAGCATTTGCTTAACACAACAGCAAACATTTTTCAATTTCACAGGGGAACATTTAATCCCACAACTCTTTTTTAACTGCTTCCAAAACCCAAAACAAAGCATCCAGGTCATAAAAGACAGCTGTAATACAGTTCACTTAATTATTTAATTAACAATTAAATAAACAATTATTTAATTCAGCTATACATTTCTTCTGAAAGACTACTGCTGTTGTAGTCAGAAGCATTTTTTCAGACTTGTGCAGATAATATCCTAAGTCTTTCAGATAAATACACTATCAAATGTAGCAACAACCTAAACAAAATTCACCATACGTTAATCAATAATACCGGGAGGGGGATGGGGGGTCGGGGGAAACCCATAACCAAAAACCTTACTATTTGTAGCCTGTTTATTTAGCTTTAAAAACAGAGGTGGAAACACTGAGCTATTAAATAATAACAAGGCCAGGTAAACCACTACACCCGTATTCCCCCTTTACAATGAGCGGGCTCAGACCTTTCAATAAATCAGAACTGTTTTAAATGTAAAGCCTCGATTTTAGATTCATCAGATCCATTAAGCTTTACTCAAAAGAAGTCAAGAGTTTTTAATTTTCAGTTCTAAACATGATCAGTGTCCAGAATGAGCTTTTGATAAACCATTAATAAATCATCAGAATTACGAAGTGCTCGAGCCCAAGTCCTATGGTCCCTTGTTCATGATATTAAGAATCTCTTCTCAAGAAAAGCAAGTAGACAACTCTTCGGAAGTATTGTACCAGTCATCTTTCTTCCCAAATTAGAAAGAATGATGGTAAGTGACTGAGAGACAATGTCTCTCAAAGAAGATGACAGCACAACTGGCCCAGCTCTAGGTGCCACAGCAGCACTGACTGCCAACCACTGGCTCCCTAATACATACCTCAATTTAGACCCAGAGGGTGCTCGCACATCATCACCACTCACCCCTCTTTGGTTCATATTGTGGCCAAGCCTTGGAAGTGCATTCCTGCTGCACACCAGGAGCGCTCAAGTGCTGATGTGTGTTTGGCACACAGCATCAGATTAGAGCCAGTCCAGGCAAATGCAGAAACCTATGGATACCTGTCCTCACCACGAACTGTTTTGCTTTACAGATTTCTTCCTCTTGTTCCACATTTCCTGCTAATGTAGGCATAGCGCTAAAATACAGGATCTTCGAGCTAAGGCATCTTAGATATACCTCTTTTAAAGTATTCTGCCCTTTGGCTGCAGATCCTGCAGCTTACTATTTGAGAAAGGCTTACCTGTATGCCACTGGTAGCTGACCCCAACCTACACATCAGCCAGACCACACACCAAAGCACCAAATTTTAAAAAATGGATCTTTTCTCACTACTCAGTAAAAAAAGGCCTCCAGCCGTGCAAAAAAATATAAATGCTTAACTTAAAAATTGTATGTATAAAATCTTTTGTCCCAAAGGATCCCTAATCAGCTCATTAAAACATCTGAACACAGAGGAAATTGCTTATTTCTAAACTGAACACAGTCACCACAGGGATCTCACACACACACACACGCGCTGTCTAGCACAAAAGGAAGAAAAAGAAAAAACCTACCGTCACACCTCCCTCAGTGCATAACATTATAGTTAGCTCTGTATTGCAGTCCTACTGAAGTCCACAGCCAAACTTCTATTGCTGTACAGCATCACGATTTCATCTCTTACCCCAAATCACATCAGTAATTGCTTACTGTGTTAAACTGAGCTATTATAAACATGCCTTATATCCATGCCTCATATAACCCATGGGCAGGAACTCCTTTAATTAAATTTTAAAATTCAATTCAAAATTCAACTTCTAGGTTCACAGTTAGGAACCTAGAAAAGATGGCCTGATTTTTCAGATTGCTTGAGCACAGTCCTGGCTGTCACAGCCCTTTTATTTTGGCCTATATTTGGAAAACATAAAGCAAAAGGGCAGCAATGCAGATACTCGTTCAAGTCTCAGGCTATGTTAATGCCTGTAAAGTTTTTATCAGTTTAGATAAAGACCCCGCTGCCCCCTGCAGCCCAGCCAGCCTCACCAGACCACCCACCTAGCTGCAGACCTTGCCCACCTCCAAGAAGCCATCCTCCACCAGCGTGCAATTCATTAGACACTGAGAAGCAGGACCATGTCGTGTAGCACACTAAGCCTGATGTGCCTACTTCAGGGTCAGGAGAAGGACCCACCTGCAAGACCCTGCGAGCTGTTTAAAGTACCATCTCCACTGGGAAGATGGGAGGATGCTTTCCAGGCAGCAATAGCTCTGCCTAAAACAGTTTGGGAAATGTTGGACGGGGAAGGGGAAAGGAAGCAATGAAGTGGTAACTGGTTTTAGTAAACATAAATACGAAACTGCCCATCAGTGTCTTTTTCAGGGTTCAGGATGATTTTGTTTTTTCCCGCAAAGGAAAATAATAATAACAATAAAAATGAGCTGCTCCTAACTCTTCCTGACTTCAGGATACAAAAACTTTCCGCAGCCTCAGGGAAATTCTCCACACCACTGCCCAGTCATCTCCACTTGGGTGTACAGAAGCTGCAGTGGGAAATCTCAAAAGCTGTTTCTGTTTGTTTGGCTGTTCAACACAATTGTGTTGAAAAAGAAAAAGAAACATGTAGTTTTCATGCAATACAAGGTTATTTACAAAGTTTAAATTAAAAAGTATTTGCCTTTACTAGCTCGGAACAATGACTGTTTCTCTCTCTTTTCTATTTACCTATTGAAATGTGCTCATTATTCTGTACCTTAGGAACCTTACATTTTAAAGCTTAGCTTAGGTGCCCATTCACACACAATTCTGAGATGACCATAAGCCAGTAGCAATGTTTCATATACTGACCTGCAACAGATTATAGAAGTTATACTTAAAAACAAAAAATACTTCTTCTTTCCTGTTTGCAGGAAGCTTACGTAAGTTTCCAGTCAAATACAGGGTCTATGCTATCAAGAACTGCAAACTGCTTTTATCACAATGAGGTGTTTATTTCAGATTTTAAATTCAAAAAGGCAATTAGCTGATACAGTCCACAATATCTAAAACACTGCTATAGACCTGCAATACTGGTTTTCAAAAGAATATATTATATTTATTCAATAATCAGTCATTTCAAAGCAAGACAAGAAAATGATGGACCATGTCAGATTTTACTCTTTGGAAGTAATGGAGTGTGGACAATCTCACTTAATTACTTTCCAAAGAATTAATTTAGTGAAATCATGTTAACATATCATTATCCCCACCCCATCTCCCTAAAAAACCTCAGGGAGCTACTTCCACACTTTAATTATGTAATGGACAAACATTTAAAATTGTGTTTCATGGAAGAAAATAACCATCCGTAGTTCCTTCTGCACTCCCTCTAAGCTTTCACAATCCCTTATGGTTGCACAATTAGCCTCATTTCCAAACAGCAAGCACCACTCAAAAAATTCAGTCATTATACCAATTCAAGCAACCTTCCTACTTATTTTCTCACATCTTTCTCGAGATTTTAATGATTAAAAGACAGGTTCTTCATTACAGCGTCACACAATTTCTCTTGACAAAAGAACAGCAGCATCAACTTTAAAATCTGCATGTTAAATTTCTAAGGAAAGGAGAAGCGGAAGGGAAGTCAGGAAAAAAACTATTAAAATGTATGTCACTGACTGGTGTACTCCCTGTATCCTCATCTATTCACTTTTTAATAATGTAGTTCTAATACAGTTTTAATCCTTATTTCAATTGTTTGCACGTGGCTTAAGTTTTAATAAAAGAATCTTGAGTTTTGCTAATCTTAATTAGAATTTAAAACACATAATCTATCAACTCTGTTAAAGTACTATTAATTTTTTTAAAAACTCCTTCAAGATCAGATAAAGCATGTTTTTCTGCTGAGAGCCCAATCCTTTAATTTGCAATTCTGTATGTTGTTTTATTCATGATAAAATACTTGATACTTGTAGTTTCTCTCCATACTGCTAACACTGACACAGATTCTCTATTGAGGTTTGACTATCACCGAAGGATTCTCTCATGACTGGTCTACATTTTCATTTGTTTTTAAAAGTTTAGTTAACAAAAAAAATAAGGGAGAGGGGGGAGGGGAGCAAATGAAAAATTAAATTCCAGTAACTACAATTAACACTATCCATGACTAAAATGAGCTTTAATAATTCATTATTTAGAAATACACAGCTAATTAAAGGGCAACAAATTCATTTTACTTATATAGTGTCTTATTAAAAATAATAGTTCGAGCTTTAATAGGCTAACAATATATATTGTGAAAGTGTCCATTACAGCAAGTTATTTTAATTTCATAGTGTACTGATTTATTCTGCATTCAATTACTGCACATACCAAAAAATGTGTGTCTCTATGCCACCCCTCCCCTTTATTCCAGGACAGAAGAAAGTAAGTTCTAGAAGCAAGCTGACAGAAAAAAAAAACCAAAACAAAACAACAAACAACCTTATATTCTATAGAGCTTCAAAATGTGTGAAACAGATACTTACTGCAAAGTCCAATCCAGCATTACATTTAAGAATTCAATTGTAAGAGCCAGAACAAATCTCAATGAAAGAAAAAACCAGAACTGCTTAGACAGCATTTTCTTAGGTAATAATATCTTCTACTGTCCTACAAAACTGATAGAACCTTCATGTAGGGTATCTCCTCCAGTGCTGAGTTCAAAACACGCTGCTGTCCTGGAGGGAATAGGTCTAGAGATGAAACATGAGAAAGCCTTGTTTGTCTGCTGTTGTTACAGGACTTTGAGAAAAACAACAAACATGAGTAATGCTATTAACATGTTTGCAATAGCTTTCTGAACATGCTTGCAACATCTTTTCATACACACAGTATGAATCTGCCCACTGAGAACCAAATTAAATACAATCTTGCTTTGCATTATTCCTAGGAAGTGATCACAATAAAACAAATTACAGTCTCTTCCAACCCTGGACAGATTTGAACTAGTGACCTGAAAGCTGTAAGGCTCGATTTACCATTGTTCCTTCCCTAATCCATCCTACATTGTGTGATTTTGGTCCAGCTGTAGGAAAAGGGTAACTGGCTGTATTTCAGAACATTAGGGAGAGGAAGCATGAGATTCAAATGGGAAAGAAGAGCCAGCTGCCAGAATAACTGTCCAAAAAGGTTTCCTGTTTGTGGTGTTCACTTCCTCGCTGACAGGGCATCACTCCACTTGTAGATACACAAGTCAGAGAGAGAAAAGGTACATATATTCAATTTATTTTCAGTAATGGTGGATAATTACAGAAGCGGAAGATTCAAACTGGAAATAAACTGACCACAACTAGTATATGAACTGATTCACTCTATTTACTTTTCATGACTGAGAGTTATCAGAACTATTACCTGTCAAAAATCATAATAATATGATTTAGTGATTTTGGGGGGAGGGAAGGAGCAAAATGGAACTGTTACTTTTTAAAGAGGGTATTTTTTATTATTCTGTGTGCTTTTTTTCATAAATGTTAATATAGTTATCACTTCAAAATTTTCTCAAACTCCGAATTTTCCTATTAGCAATTACACTTATTACACTTCAGGTAATCAGTTTTAACAGAACGGTAATTACTATTATGAAATCCCTTGCCAAAGAAATCAATTCCATTAAGAAAGAATTTGCTTCACACTTTTTTTACTGCTTTACCCAGATACTCTAAATTTGAAGTTTCTGTCAAACAAGGAACCTGTAATTGCAAAAATGGTGTTTTGACAGCTACAAATCTCCCATTAGCCAGATGAAGGATATTAAAAAGATGCTACAAGTTGTAAACAGATCAAGGATAAATTGTCACTTCCTTCTCTAAGTCCAGACATGCATTTTGCAGAGGACAGGAATCATAGATTTCACCCTTTACATTATTTTATATGCCTAATAATCCTGCCCACAGCCATTAGCATGAAGGCCATGTTTATTAGGTCGTTATTATGGCTATAAATGGATAAGGAATTGCGGTCAGAGGACCCACAAACCTCTGCCCACATTCTACGTGCCTCCCCAACCTGCCTATAATCACGACTGATCACTCTTGCAGCTCAATAAATCAGCTGGAGGCAAGATGAGCACTGTCTAGAATTCCAGTACGTGCCTTGCTCTGTAGTTTCATGTCCAGCATGGTTCTCTCCATCAGTTTTTAAGCAGACGCTAAAAACCTCGACGCTACCTTGCCTTATCAGGATCCTACCACTTTTACCTTCAGCTTAAATAACACATTACTAACACCCTGATTGACTGCAGATAAACATAATGGCTTTCTACCTAAGAACTCCATAAAAGCTACATCAATAGCAAGGAAGGTACCTATAACCAGGCACAGTTAAACAAACTTTATTTTTCAACATGCAAAATAAATCAACAGTATTGTTCTTTACCTAGAAAGCGAGATGTAAGTTGAGAACTGCCCTTAGACAGGCATGAAAATGAGTTATTTTAGTGTCTGTCTTAAACAAACAGAATAGGCACAGCCACTAGCAAAGCACTTTGTGTATCTGAAGAGACTGTCCTCTGAAAGTTAAGAGGGAGATTTCAAACAAATGTGATAAACTCCTCCAAAATAGGTATGTATTTTCCTCTGAGTTTAGAGCTAAGGAAACTAAGGCAACAAGAATGAAATAACTTGCCTAAAATCACAGTGGAAGTTAATATTTCTTGCTTTGATACTATCTCAGACTGACACTTGCGTTCATTAACACATTTCTCAAACGCCAACCCTACCCTTACTGCTCTGTAAACCAGTTGAAGAAAGTAGGTGTCTTTGAACTAGCTGTGCTAAATATTTGCCCTAGATTTTAGACAGGCAGCTCAAAACGAACATATTTTCCTCACCTCTTTCTTCTCTTCCTTCTTTCTTCACTTAACATATTTAAAATACCTTATTAAACAATCATGCAGACTAGATCTGCATATGAATAAAAAAGTGGAGTGGGGGAAGACCCAAATTATTCTCCTGAATCCAGAGCCCTTTCTAGAGCGAAAGGGAAGCTTGGGGTAAGTTTGCCCTCATATTACTCCTTTGCAATCTGACTAGGTCCAATAGCGAAGATCCTGTCTCCCCCATCACAACCTCCTGCCCACCACTGCTCCCTTCCTCCTCTATTCCTTCTGTGGCTGCCACTCTCCCGAGCAGGGAGAAGGGACCACTAACACTTCAGGAAAAAGTTCAGCCATCCTTGGACCCAGGCTAGAGTTCAGTCGTTACCCTACAGCTGATCCACAGTTATTTTTACAGGAGAACAGGCTTTGTATCCTGGTCTTTCCAAACACAATACGTACAAGGCAGTCTCTTCATCGTTTCTTCAGTTTGAGACCATCAGAAAATTCCATCGTGTCTTTATTTGTAAAACTAAAATGAAATCCTTTCTTCTAGGTTCAGAACAGCAAACCTTACAACGTACAGCAATGACCACTTGGAGTGCTTACCAGCCATTTCTGTATTTCACTTTACCCTATATCAAAACCACATTCTCCTTTACATCTCCACCACTTTCTTGCTCTCTGTTTGGTTCTTCTTCATGCCTGCTCCACTCACAACTTCACATCATCTTTCATACTACCCATGACACTTACAAGAGCTTTCCACTTCCCTGTAAAGCAATTTTATTTTCCTTTTTAACCTCAAAAACCTCACTGGCATCCTCTATCTGTACTTTCTTCCTCACAGGTCATGTGTGTCTGTGTGAAGTATCTGACCACCTCAAGGCAGTCTCCAAGGCCTTATTCGCCTTATTCTCTTGTTCTTCATCTCTTCTAATACAGTTTCAATGAAGGCTAACACATAAAAAGTTTCTGAATTCAACCAGTTTCTTTCATAAACACAGAATAATACAAGTTTACAACAACCCTTGAGCTCACTATCTACAATGAGATGACAGCTAGGCAAGCAATCTTGTAACACATTCTAGAGCATAGTATTTAAGGATTAACAAAGATTTTAAAACCTATGTACAGCACAAATACATATGGCTTATTTCCATCATGTGTAATAGGTGCTCAGAGTTACAAAATCAATGTGACAGTTCTCAGAAATAAGCTACTCTGCTTATTCAAACTATTCAGAAAGTGTTGCTACTCCTACTGCTCCCACATGCATGCTACAATCATGCAAAGTATGACGTGTGACACTAGCAAAAGCAAAGCCCAGGGATTTTAGTAGGAAGACAGCTTGCTTATAAATGGGTTAGGGTATAAACTCTGAAATACATTGCTGCATGTTTGGGGGGGGTTAAAATACTTAAATGAAATATTTACTAGGTTTAGGCAAAACAGGCATCTGCTATTAGCGTACAACCCCTGTACAGAGTCATAGTTTTCCCTCCTGAAAAGCTCTGAGAATCCGTACGGCGTCAGCACACAATGCATAGCCCCCATGCACCACTCATCACGCACTGAAAAACTGCTCCTGCAATCTCAAAGTCTGCACGTATTAGTTTTCTGCTAACCTGTCCCTTTCTCGCTCCACACGACAAAGAAAATCACGTGGAATTTATCATCTTCATTTCTTCCAAGAGAAGAGGCAGCTATGTTTGATGCAGTTGCTGTCATGATGCAATTTAATATGAACCTGACTCCAGCAGCTCAGACAGCAGCAGAAAGCCAGACCACTACTAAAATCTAGAGGAATAAGAGCTCCAAAAATCAATTTTCAATGAAATATGGGATTACAAATGCTCGCAAGTTTGCTGTTAGAAAGCAATAACTAGACTCAAAATAAGGTGGTTTTGAGCATAAAGTTTACTATGAAGAACTCTTTGTAACATTTACAATACCAGATTTATTTCCCCCCAAACAACACTAAACACCAGCTAGCTGGATAATCCCAAATACTATGCAGGCCAATCCCCAAATACCTCCTCTGAGGATCCTGGCAGCTCCTCGCCTCCTTCTTCCTTTTTTACAACCTGTCACTGCAGCCCAGCAGCTCCAGTCACCCCACCACCCTGGCGATGCCACCACCACCACAACCCCCACCTTCCAAGAGAACAGAAGGAAAAATCAGTTCAGGTCAGCTACCTGAACTCTGCAGGGGGATCAAGCCGGCCAAAACCTGCCCCTGGCTGGTGCGGAGGGCGGCGGGGGGGTCCGCGGGAGGGCGCGGAGCGGGGCGCGGGCGGAAGGACACCTGTCCCCCGCACCGCCGGGACGGCCGCCACTGCGCGCCGCAGGGTCACCGGCGTGCGCTCGCTGCTCGGCTGTACACACACACACACACAGACAGACACACAGACATGTGTGTGCAGGTTGGCATAGGCGCAGCGGGGACACATAGCGGTGGGTGATCGCTCGGGCTACCAGACCTGCCTCTGAGGCAGGCACACGCGTATCTATGATACATACACACGTTCGCACACATATCTGTACACATCCCCGCGGCGGAGGCGCAGAAGTTGCTCGCAGGGGCACCCCGCGCCCAGGGCTGGCAGGTTTCCCGCTGTATAACGGGGGAGGCTGAGGGGGGTGAAGTTTCCTCCCTCCTCCTCCTCCTCCTCCCGCCCCTCTCCCCGAGTTACGCCGCGCGGCCAGGC
Source organism: Falco biarmicus (assembly GCF_023638135.1). Taxonomy (NCBI): domain Eukaryota; kingdom Metazoa; phylum Chordata; class Aves; order Falconiformes; family Falconidae; genus Falco; species Falco biarmicus. Next base: position 35,183,613 of record NC_079294.1, on the reverse strand, counting down.
TGGCCCTGGGCGGCGGGGGCGACGCCGGCAGCCTCGGACAGGCCCGCTCCCGGCGCTGCCTTCCCCGCGCCGGCCTCCGTCTCCGCCCCGCCGGGGCGCCGGGACCCCGCCGCTCGCCGGGGACGGCCGCGGGAGGCGGCCCCCGCCCCTACCGTTGCAGAACTGGAGCAGCGAGGAGGTGTCGTAGAGGCTGCTGTAGCTGGAGAAGCCGTCCTCCATCCTGCCGCTGCGCTCCCGGCCTCCCCTCGGCTGTCCCGGCGGCCGCCCGCTGCCTCCTCGCCCACACGCTGAGGAGCGGAGGCGGCTGGGGCCGCGGCGGCCTGCTGCCTGCCTCACTCAGTTGCCATGGCAACCCATTCACTCCGCCGCGGCTGGGGCGGCGGCCGCTCCGCCGCTGAGGCGAGGGGGGAGACCCGCGGGGCGGGGCGGGGCGCCGTCACGGCGCGGCGGCGGGGGGGCGGCGGGCGCGCTCTCCGCACCGGCCGCGGCGCTGCTCCGCGCCCGGCGGCGGCTGGCCCGGCGGCTCTGCGGCAGGCGGCGCGGCCTCCGCCCCGCGGCTCGCAGGCGGAAGGGAGATCGCGGCGCCGCGGCGGCGGGGCCCTGTCAGAGCGGGCCGGCGGGGTCTGGTGGGAGGGGAGCCGCCGGGCGGCGGGGAGGGCCGGCAGCGCGCAGCGGGGAGGCCCGGGGCACCGCTAGGGCGAGCGGGGAGAGGCGCCGCGTCGTTCGGCGGCGCGGCCATTTCCCCTCAGCGGCTCCGCCGAGCCCCCGCGCCGGGCCGGGCCTGGCCGCCCCCGCGCCGCCAAGCCCGGCCCTCGTCTGAACGCGGGGCGAGCCCCGGTTCCCCGCGGCGCCGAGGGGCCGTGCCGGCCGCCTGCCCGCGGGGCGCGCCGAGACGGGCTCCCAGATCGGGGCGAGGCGGGGCGGAGGCGCCTCCCGGCCCTACGGGGGGCAGCACCCGCCGGGCGCGCAGCGAGCGGCACGGGGAGCGCCGCGCCGGGCTCCCCGCACACGCTGCGCGGTAGCTGCCGGGGCAGAGCGCCGCGCCGTGAGCTCAGCATCCCTCCTCGCTGCAGCCACTCGCTGCTTGCTGCCAGGTCGGTTCAAGCTCCTCTCGCCGCTTGCACTGAAGCAACAGCCTGCGTGTAATAGCACCTTCTGGCCTCCACCGATTTCGGTGGCGATTCGGCTGGCTGCCGGATAGAGTTGTCAAGATAATGCTGTAACTGATACTCTCTTACAATAACACGCACACAAAAAGATACATACTGTAATTTGTTGTGCCGTTTTATACGATTTGGGCTGTCTAGTTTGAAGAACGTTATACATTTTTCCTGTACAGGATACTAAAATAATTCCAGCTGGGTTTAATACATTTATCTAGGTTTAACATCCGTTCATGGTGAGATGAGGGTAGTGGCACAAAACCGGTGGCTAGTAATACTGTAAAATTACCTTATGCCTTATGGGCTTCAATTTCTGTGCTAGGGATGTTGGAGTGTCCGGTGACTGAAAGGCGTTTTTATTTCAAGCTCCTCAAGGGACACAAGAAAAGTAGTGCATTGCTTATCTTTAGCACCTTTGATCTTAAAAAGATGTCACAGCACTTTAAAAAGCTTGTCTTCAGGTCTCAGTCCTTTCAGGAGCTTTTTGCAGGGGAGTTCCATCACGCAGATCCATTTACAGGCATGGGTTTGGTATATACGAGTCTTTTCACCAACCACTAAACCATGGTAGTGCTAACACAAAAATATGCTGGAAAATTAGGCAGAGATATCAGTTCCATATTAAAGCAGAGTGCAAAGTGCTCCCTCCTGAATTGCCAGTGCCAATATCGGTAGAGCTGATGTCATCTCCAACACAAGTACTTACCCAGCCTATAGTGCTTAATTTGTATCTGACAAAAACAACGGCATTTTATAGCTATGGGCAATAAAATAACAGAAGTTTGTGGTAGTTTAATTATATAAAAAGGCATGGAAGAGAGAATTGCTTCAATGATACTGAAGACAATAGATTTTCTTAATGTTTTAAATGAGCCATGATTCTTTCTCATCTTTAAAATTAACACAGGTCCCTTAGGTTTTCTCATGACCTTTTCATTCATAAGCCATCAAACTTTTCAAAGATGTCATAATCTAAAAAATTGTACACACAGAAACACATGCATGGGATTTTTGGCAGACAAGTTACAACAATAGAAAAATTAAGCTTATTTTGAATACAATTTTTAATGAATAATTTCCTTCATATTAAAACACTATTACCATGATTAAGTTATTCTTTTTGAGGTTGAGAAGTGGCTTAATATGCTGATTTTCCACTAGCTGGAAACAGTTTCAGCACAGGTGGTGTGCATGACATAAGATATCAATGTTAGCTTAACCTGTACCTCCGTCAGATGTGCAAGTTTTGGCAAATGAGTCTATGAGGCCTATGCTGTCTAAAAGTATTATGTCTGTAGTAAAAAATGTGTTGACAGTGAAAGTGCTACAAAGAGTAGTAAACACCCAATAACTTTTATGATATCTGCCAAAGCAGAAGAAAGGCCAAAAAGGGGCAATGCAGCTCCACTGCAAAAAGCAGAAATTAAAAGTCACTTAGAAACTCAAATCTAAACCTGATCTGAATGCAGCATCATTAAAGGAAGATACAACATCTAAAACCTCATGATAGATTACCCACCAAAATTAGTTGTGAAGGTGTCGGTGAAGCCTATCAGCTCACCATGCTGCAAATCAGCTCAGTGATGGGACAGAAATGATCTCAGCCCTGGTCTCTAGGTGCTGTTATGATGCCATTATATTCTGAGAGCAAGGATCAGAAAAGGAAACCGGTTTCATAGTTTAATTGCAATGATTTCGAGACCTGTTGCAATCTTAATACACTAAACTGCCCCACAAGGCACAAAATGAAAAAAAAAAATCAGTCTGGCTGTGGGAACAATGGGACAATGGATAAGGATGCACTAATGCATCTCTGGGAATTCTGCCGGTATAGTGAAACAAAGAAAACACTTCTTTTTATTGTCCATTTTTCAGTAAACTATACATTTAATCATTTGTATAGATCAAAGCTAGTGCACCAGAAAATGGGAAATCATGCAGATGGGAGTGTGCCATCCCATACACAACACAGTGGGACCGGTGTATCTGGAAGGGATTTGTTGCCATATGTTTGCGCATGCTTATTGTTGGTAGTGTCAGAAACTGTGATGTTACATTTTTGAAAGCTGTATTTTGTAACTAATGATTTAAGTTTCATTTCTATTCAGTAGTGTAATACAAAATATTATTTGCTAAGTGAAAACAAAAGAGCTTTTACCCATCCCTAGCTGAATTTTCAGGTGTATAATTCTCCAATTTTAGGACAAAGAAGCCTTGTTTTCACTCCCTGTTAATAGGCTATAGTCAAATAATTTTTATGGTCTTTGTATTCCTGTTCCTTTTTTATTTCTCTTTCTTTTGCATTACTAATAAATGAAAAAAGATACCCTGCAGCAGGTTCACATCAGAAGTGTCATAGTTCATAACTCTCAACAGTATAGAATTGTACAGTGTTATAACTAATGATACTCTCAAGTCAAGAGCAAGCTGTCCCAGTCACCATGTCAATATGAAACAAAGAAATCTAAGTTACGGTATCCTTTTAAAATTACTAGAATAGCAGACACTGATTATATGAGTCTTATACCCATACTGTTTACATTTAGCAATAATATTGAGGCAAAAAGCCAAATATAAGCACATTTCACCTGGCTGGTAGAGAAGGACTTTTGAAGAGGGACTTTCGCTTCTGGGTCATTTCTGTGGCTCTGTCATTTGACAGCATCAGGCTGGTTTTGCCATTTGGTGATAGCTTGGACGGCCTGCTCTCATACCTGACAACTGTGCTGAGTGCCATTCATTGCCTTCTGCAGGCTTGTTCAGGGCCTGGGATGATGGCACTCGGTAAGGGATGGACATTGGGATTTGGATGTCGGTGGCAAAGCCTGCTGTGCAGAGCTGCTAATGGCAACAGGTGTAGTGGGTCCTTCACAGAGGTTACGGGAGATGAAGGCTCGGTTCACCACCGGGGCTGGAAGGTTCTTTAGGTCAGCGCAATGCATGTGTGCTGAACAGATCAGGAAAGCTTGGATGGCGGCTGCACACACTGATCTATTTTGTAACTAGAGAGATCTTCATCTGGCAAAGCACCTAGCACCATCAGCAAATGTGCTGATTTTGCTAAAAATTGTCAGTGGATATAGCATCTATTTTACCATGACTAACTTCTGAAGACCCCCTCAAGCTCTTTAGCGATCATCTGATAGGTCACCTTTACTGCAGCATGATCAAAGGGACCTGAGCTCAGTTCTGCAGCTCACCATGTTTCCATCTAAGATTTAATCCATTTCACCATTTACAGTCTTACTTAATGCAGCAGTCAGTATCTGCTCAAGCCTGGAAGGTTTTAAACTGCATGTTTGTTCAAGTTTTGCTTTTCCTCTGTGAGTCAGAGGTTTCACCCATTAAAAAACTGAAGCACTGCAACACTCGGTGCCTGGCCTCAGACTGCGTTCCGAAACACAAGGTACCACGCATGTGCTTCTCCCTGAATCTTACATCACTCATTCAATCCAGAAGAAATGGGCCCCTCTTCCAGCCATTCATTACCAGCACTGGGAGTTAAGTGGGCTGAAGGCTGGAGTCAGAGCACAGACCACATTTCACTGATGCCTTCCTCTGCCTCAGCGTTGGAGGACACGGGTGCTTCGGCACGGGGTCCAGCGCTGGGCAGCTGCAATGGCCAGCAGCAGCAGCAGCAGCAGCAGGCTATGCACCGCAGGAGCCCTCGAGAAGGAAGAACCAGTGCAGTGCCTGGGGTTTAGGCACTTGCAGGATGAGATCAGCATTTAGCAGAGAAGGGCTCTGGGATTAAGTTTTGTGTTTACCTGCCTGAAGTCTGCTGAAATCCTGATTTAGACAGATATTTTTTTCTTCTGTTTTGTTTGCCCTTTCTCTTCAGCAAGCAGCAGTAGAGATTGATTGTTTTTTTAAAGAGAATTTCATGTGGTGAACAGATTTTCATTCTTCAGAAGTAGCTTTTCCTCACGGCTAAACTATCTCCAGGTATTAGAGTGGGGGTCTCTGTCAGGATCGTATCATAAGCTCAGATAAGGATTTCCTCTCCTACTGTGGTGTAGGAAAGGAAGAAGTGCCTTGCCGCCCAGTCTCCTTTGTGAAAACACTTCAACCACTGGAATAATCGTTCATTCTAAATAGCAGAACTCCAGTGTTTCAGCCGCAGCAGGGGTCTTCATGAATGTCACTACAAAGCACGCTTCATGCATGTGGGAAAGATGGGGTATAAGGGGAGGATCACCGTTATGCCAGCACAGCCTGAGCGCATTAAATATACAATATAACAAATGTGGGATGAAACCATCAAAGGTATGCATGGTTTACAATCCAAATGAAAATATGTTGCAATATATCTGTATACATCATGTTTTGAATGACATATATTGGAATTGTGGAAATTTCCCTATAATTAGTAAGAATATTCTTAATCATAATGCCCAGAGGAAAAAAAAAACCCAAACAAAAAAACCCAACAAAACCCAAAACATATTGCTTTGCAGATTGATTCATTTGTAAATACAAAGAGAAGACTTTGAGGATGAAAAGAATAATCTATGACTCTCCCCATTCACAGATGGGAGGCTACTCAGCAAACAGCAGTGCTTTCAGACTTGCACCACCTTTTTGAATTAAGTGTTGTCTTTATTTTACTTACTTGGAAAATGAGAGGGAAAACATGAAACAGCCAAAGTCATGCCAGGAAGTTAGCGACAGAATCAAAGTAGAATAACTACCAGTTGAGTGCACTAACCATTAAACTACCCTGCCTGCAAACACTGAAGGTATTTATTATTAAATGCTTTCAAGCATAGTGCCTGCAATAGAAATACCTTTATTTTTATAAGGTCCCCGAACAAGTTGGGTTCAATGCACATCAATGTATGTAATGGCCAACTGCAGACTTACTACATCGATAGACAGAACATTATGGTACTGAACTGATGAGAAGCGAAATACACTACAGATACACAGGAATGCAACTCCTTTTCCACCTTCTGTGCAATCTGTGCTGATGGGAATAGCATTTCTGAGATATTAATACTCTGAGAGGTGGATGTGAAGAGGCACAATGATGCATGGCATCACATGAAAAATGATCCATCCGCTCTTGAAAATTACTCCTTTAAAGTTTTCAATTCTAGCTCAGCACTGCAACCCTATTTTAGGTGGCTTTTGCCCTCAGTAGAGGCTGAAAGCTTCCTCTAGCAGAGCAGTTTGAGATCTGTGTGTTCAGGGGCACAAATCCTACCTCGTGTGAGAGTGGCTTCTCTGATTTCATGTACAACAGCTTTGGCACATGTACAACAGCTGTGGCACAGGGTCACCAGCTCATCAGCCAAGGCACAGGAGGGCCATCCCTACAGGTCTGTGTCATTCCCCACTGGGAATTCCCTCTCAGCAGAAGCATCTTTTCTGCACCCTCTGAAACCTCAGGGAGCCCCAGGCATGTAGGTATTGAGAACTTTTCAATAAGTATGAAAAAGAGATGCTTTTGTGTGTCTAGCACCACATTGATAGTTCTCCTGCACATGGCTGAGATCACTGGTCTTGTTTTAATTTTTATGTTATGATTATGAAGATGTTATTGTGACAATAAATATTCCACAAGCCTATTTTATGCATATATTTAAGTCATATTTTGTTACGATTTACTATCTGGTTTATACAAAGCCATATACAAAGTGATATAAATCTATGGCTTCTGAGTTCTATGACAGAAGAATAAGAGTAGAGCAAACTATAATGTAGATATTTTTTTTTTAATGGTGCTTAAATAACAGCATAGCAAATTGACTATTCAAGGTATACACAAAAATCGCCATTTTTAAACAGTGGTACTAAAGTAGTCCTTCTGTTCAATTTTTAGAATAAGCATTTTAATTTTACTGTAACAATTTACAAGAATGTGTAAAACCCAGAGGCAGAAAACAGGATATATGTCCAAATGATATATGTCAGCCACGCTGTGAGAGAGAAGTCTCTCTCCTCTGCAAACAGATATTCACAGCACCTGTGAACAGAGGGAGGTATCTCAACATCACTTTTTATGTTTCCTGGTCAGTAGGATGGTGGTTTAAACTTGTGCCTTATCAGAATGAATAGTAATATTTTTTCACCTTCCCATGTCACTGTTCCACTGATTTCAGGATCCAGCACAATTAAGGGCATCTCATGGGAACCAATGCATACTAGGAAAATTTACTGTCAGCCATGTAAATAATAAAGCACACATAAAAATGTATGTGTAAGATGAAGCACCACATCCGTTCAATATATTAAAGTTAGAAGGGCTAGCTAATCTCATTTATGTCACTTCCTACATTTGCAATAAGAGCTAAAATTGGTAATTTATGTTTCTGGAAATTTGCCCAGATATGGAAAATGAACTATGGCAAGTGTCTTCTGAGAGGTAATCGGAAAAAATACTGCATTTCTTCTAGTGATTTCATATGTTATTCTTGCTTTTAGTTAGCGATTTATTGGAAAAGCTAATTTGTGCTGCTAGACAAAGCATAGAAAGTAGTTCTGGAGAGTTTACCTGTAATCTTAACTCCTGTCATCACATATGCCCATTTACTGCCTCAACTAACTTAGCTTCATGTTTTGCTTATCCATCTCCTGCATCTTTCATCAAATACAATATTAATTGTTCCAAAAGAGGTAAGGGAAGAAAGAAGACAATATTCCATTTCTACAGTGTGGGTTATTTCTGCAATGGACAATAGAAATTCCACTGGTTCAAACTCATTGAATTTCCATGAGCTTTTCCCAAGTGCGTGGAGGAGCAAGAGGGTGGAAGGCAGGATGACCTACAAGGGACAGGCAGGACATTCAGCCTACTACACTCGCAGATTCCTTTGATATCTGCCAAATCCCAAGACCACCTACATTGAGACCTTCATCCCTCCACTGCTTTTGCTGCCTCAGCCCATTTCTGCTTTCCCCATACAAGATCCCAAGACACAACCTCGGCATGGAATAAAACAGTTAAATCATCAGCTGATCTAAACTTGGCTGGCTCAAGAAAAAAGCAACAGGGAACAATCCTTTCCTACAGTTTTCAACACTACTTTACACTAATTTCCAGCATGGGCTGTAGCTTTTATTTTTGTGGATAACTATAGTTTTGTTTTGAATTAAACATTTTTATTTGCTTTGGAAGAGAATTTGGCTTGGAAGAAACTTTTTTGTTCTGGTCTGTGCAATCACCCAAGGCCCACGATGTGATCAAAGCAATTTTGTATTGCATGTGTTTTTTCAATGTAATTTCTTTCTACAGATTCATAGCAAGTGTATCCAGAAATTTAGATAAATTGTACTTTTCATCTCCTTTTGACATATAAAACTTCAGAAATAAAATGCAACAAAGTAAATGGTTGAACCGAAGAAGCCTTCACTGAATTGCCCAGGGATGTCAATAGACATAGGGATTTAAATTGCAGGATCAGGTCCATACAGTAATAAAATATTTGGCTTTTGGGAAAAGAATGCTGGTTGTTCTTAAAAGACCTCTGCCAGCCAGTGCCAGGTGTAGGATTACTAATCCTCCTCAGGGGAAGCCATGCGTGGCATTCTTCTCTTTGGTGGTGGCATTCAAGAGAGTCCTGGACAGAGGAAAAAGTAATAGGGGCAATATAATGACAGTCTCTGAATGAAGCCCTGAGAAACAGCCCAGGCCCTGCCACCCGGCTGCCAGCCATCCAAGCATGAAGAACAATCGTGCATTTGTTTTGGATACCGAGTTACCTAATTTTAAAAATGTTTCCTGATGTAGCCCTTTAATTCTTAAGTATTTCACCACCTGACATCTCTCTCTCAAGTTTTCAAAGAAGCAAGAGAAAACCAGAGCTACAGATAAGGGGAAGGATGGAAACTAGAAGGATTTTGCTATTAGCACAGTCATAATTCAAGAAAAAAAAAGGGGGAAGAAGACAAGATCTTTTCAACTTTCTGATGCCCAATAGCCCCTCCTTGCCCCACCACTCTCTGACAGAACAAATGCTGGAATAAAGAATAGAATGGATCTCAAAAGAAAAATATGTACTGTGTGCCATAAATTATACAAGCAGATGCAGCCATGAACGAAAGAATTAAGAACATAAACCCCCTGCAGTGTGCACTGTCTTATGAAGGGCTGGAGGTTGCCAAGGGACACTGCGTGACCACCGTGCAGTCCAGGCTAGGATCTTGCTCTGAACATCAGCCTGCAGCCCTGTCATGCAGGCACTTGCTGCCTTTTCCTTCAGATTTTTCCTCTTAAACAGCTCTTTTACATATAAGTACCTGTTTAATGAATATTTGGCCATAACCAGCTTATGGTATGTTTTACAGATGTCTGAGAAATCTTGCAATGAAGAATTTTGCATCTTTTCCCCAAACCTTCCCTTCAAATATTCCCACATGAAGGTAAATGAGTCCCGCTAGACTAAAGGATGGGTAGAATAGGCCAAGGGCCAAGTCTTCATCTGGTGTAACCTGGCAGAGCACTGTCAGTTTCAGCTGAAGTCTTGATTTCATTACTTTCTATTTGTTAGAAAAAGTGTTATATAGCTTTATGGTGCTATATACAGCCATAATCAACAAATAACCTAGCTAGCTGCTTAATGCTTATCAGAGCCTTCGTTCAACTAAACAGGTTTTTGGCAAAGTCAAACCTCTGGATCCAGATTTTTCAGATTTACACATCTAGAATATCTCCCCATTCCTTCATGACATCTTTTATTTCAAGACATTAGCAGCTATTTTCTTATTCAGCAATAATTTCAGCAGGGGAAAAAAGGCTTAGCAATACTGATGTAATTTAGTGCCACGTGACCAATTAAGAAAAAAAAATGCATTTCAAAGAAGTTGACGGCATTCATTTCACATCAGTAAGATGTTTTAAAGCAAACCCATATAAAACTGTGTAAAAGGACATTTTTTCCAACATCACTCTTTTGAATGTCATTTGGTGACCATCCAAGAATAAGGAGTTAAATACTTTATGCTGGAAAAGAATATATATGGCTCATGATTTTTAGCTGTCGTACATGTGAACTTGTGGAAAATGATGCAATCAGAGACCAGAAGCACAGCAAAGTATCTGTTTATATTCAGCTCTGCTGAACAGATCAGAACTGCTGGAGGACTGCAGAAAAAATATCCTTTTCTCTCTTGCTCATGCCCTCCATGGTCTACCTCCTGTTCGGAGTTATATCGTATTCAAGCAATACGATTAGGGGACAGTCTTGATATGGTTTAACATTTTGTACTTTTTCCATTTATCTGATGAAGAGATTTTGCTGTGTCATTCATTCATCATTTCCTTCCATGTGAAATCAGGAAATATAGCATATGAAGACTGAAACCCAGGGTTTTTCTATCCCTGCATGTTTTCCCTTGAAGCTCAGAAGCTCAAGTTATCCCGGTGTAGAGGAAGGAGAAGGAAATGCGGTAATGAAGTTCCTGGCTTCATCACAAGCCCCTTTCTGACCTGGCCAGAAGAAAGTATAAGGAAAGGGATTGAACTCTTCAGGATAAATATGGATGCACAGCAAAAATATGTTGAGGTAAAATCAGAAAGATGAAAGCACCAAACAAGATACAAGCAGGGACAGTGAGGTAACAAGATGTCATTCTACAAATACATACAAAGAAGACCAGGAGAGTGCTGGTCCGCTACTCAGGGGTGCAAGACAGTTATTGATAGATGACATGGGGGAAGTAGAAGGGATTAATGACTGGTTTGTATCTGTCTCCATTAAAGCTGTATTTCAACAAACGTGTTGCTGAAAAATGTAGTTACACCCTCCCTGCTCCACTCCATTCCCACTTCCTCGTTGCCCTCCTGCATCCCACTGCCACAGTGACTTGTCAGGGCATGCAGGGATCCAGCTGGGGCAGCTGATCCAACTGAAAATTAACCTAGCGAATAGATGATTGTTACTAGGATCAATTAGTTCTGCAGTTCGATTCATCTCATGGCTGCACTGTATTCAGATGCCTTTTTTCAGATTAGCTAGGCTCATTACCTTCATCTTAGGATGCTTAATGGCCAGACTGATCCCAGGACAGGTAGTTATTGTCTCTGAGTGACTAGATGTATAGGGTGTCAGAGGGTCAGAAATAGGAAAGCATGGTGCCTGTCTTTAAAATGGGGGGAAATAAGATAGCAGATTATCAATCAGTCTGTAAATCCAATTCTTGCTGCAACATTTAGGATTTTTTAAACAAACTATTTAGAAGATATAGGGGAGACTATCTAGAAGATAAAGGGGAAGTGGGCAGCATTCAGCTTCAGTTTTATGAACGAAGTCCGTCAAGCCAGTCTAGTTCTTTCTATGACTGTATTGTGCTGTGAACAGGGGAAAGGCAGTTGGTGTTGTATAACTCAACTTCAGTAAGGCTTTTTGCACACTCATGATACTCCCATAAGCAAATAAGGAAATGCAGCGTTGCTGACCCTGCTACACCTGTTCTAACAGGTATAAGACTATTCAGGTAATCATACCTAAAAAGTCACAGAAAATAGAAGGGTCTATGAAACATGATTCTGTACAGTTTTGTCCTTCGTCCCATTATAGCCCACGTTTTCATTAGTGACTGAAAAGGGAGCAGAAGACCCACTTAGTAAATGTGCAGGTCACAGCCTGGGAGCTCTGCAAGTATGCTAGTCAACAGGCAGATTAAACTTTAAAAAAAGGTCTTGGCAGCTTGAAGGAACTATCTGTAAAAGCAAGATGAAATGTACTAAGGACCAGTCCAAGGGACTACATTTAGACAGGCATTATCTGCTGAAAGATGAGTAATAACTGGTTGGGAAATAGCCTGACCAAGGGTAGACCACAAACCAAACATTGAGTCAGCTATGTTATGCAGAAAGGATAAATAATCCTGAAAATGTATGAAGAAATCCTTCCAGCCTATTCAGCATTGATAACGCCTCAGTTGGAACATTAAGTCCGGTTTAAATTGTATCAAGAAGATTCTTATTCAGATTAGACATCAAAATGAAAAAAAAATATCCAACTGTAAGGGCAGTAAAGCACTAGGATAAGTTGCCTGGGGAAGCTACAGAGCATCTGTGGAACATATCTAAGATCATTTTAGACAAATATGTATCCTGTTTGATCTGATATGTCTGGTCCTCCCTTGGACCAGATTGACCAGATGAACTTTCAAGGTCTTCTCCAGCCTAGTTTTCCTGCGATTCACTTCACCATGTTATTGTCCATCCATGAAGCTTTCTGGGGAACAGTAGCTGCAGGCCCACTTCCATGGGCATTTTGCTGTTGTTCTTCTCATCTGAGGTTCACAAGTAATTGGCTGGAGTGCCTCAGATAATCCCATTTTGCTTACAAAATCTCTCTCTGTTGCTATCAAGCTGGAGTAATATAAATTAGGACATCGCTCCATTTTTCTGTTCTGAGGAGATCAAATCTTGCCTCCGTTTAAGTCATTGGCAATACGTTCCTACCATCCCCAAGAGCAGCTGATGAAGAAAACAGGTTAGTTTATGTCGTACCAGAAAATAAAGTGGATATACCAAAAAATCAAATCACTTTCCTGAGCACTCATCTACAGTGCTTCTGTTCTGGAGGCTACTGATGGAGAATCAGCCTTTCTTCTCACGGTCACTGGTGTGTGTCAGGTCAGGTCAACACGAAGCAACCACAGTCCACTAGTGCTTGTTATAAAATGAGCTAAAGCCCTGCTCCCTCTTATGAGAAGGTACAAAGCAGAGTCAAAACTTGACAAAAGATCACTATCGCAGTTGCAATAGTGAAATGCCAAAAGCCTGAGCAGGCATTAGGACTGAGGTGTCCTCACTGTCTGCTTCCAAAACAGCAAGTGGGCTGCCTGGAATCTCTTTTTTCTACTCTGTTCTCTTTTTTGGATCCACTCCTATAATGCTCATATGGACAAGCTAATGAAGTAAAAAGGCTGTTCACACTGACTGCGGTATTTGCTTTCAGTTAAAAGTGTCTAATTGCTGTTCAGCAGGCAAACACGTACACCTACAGAAAGGAGAGCTCCCTCTGGGTTTGTTGCCCCCGAGCATCTTTAATCAGCACATCTGAAAATATTTTTAAGTGAGCCCAGCCTGTATTTGCCTTCATATCACAAAGATCTGCTAGGGACAGAATCAAATTTTTGGGTGTGTTTATGTTATTCCCTTGTATGAGATTAAAGGTGTTTATGCCTCTCTCTTCTCTGCATTCACAGACACCTACACTTAAAGGCATTCTGTACAAACTGTCTTCCCTTTCCCTCATAAAAGAGTGATAATCTAATATGATTTATTTCCTAGCGGCACAACCTCCTAAACAGGCACTGAAGATATCATTAACCTTGAAGGCTAGACTATCTGTTTTCTGGACTTGCCCTTCACAGTGCTAACAGAAGTAGTTTCTGCAAGAGAAATTTGACTTTTACATTATCTAAGACATGCATTTAAATCCATAAAATATATGGGTCTCTTATATATTCCAGAACCTAAACCACAAAGTTTAAAATGATATCTTCTCACTTACGAAACTCGGACTTGCCATTGTGCTTAGGTGTAATAGTTTGGTATTTGAGAAAGCTGTGACATTTGGATCTGTGTCCAACAGAGGGAGGTGTTCAGGAACACAGATATGGTCCAAAATCTTTTTAAGTTTAAGGAGTTTGACGGAAGTGAGAGGGGCACACAAATGCCAGCAAGCAAAACATACTTTACTATTGCAATTCAATTAATTTATCTGCTCTGTGAGAATTCAGGTGTGGAGTCACTGCCTGCTCGCACAGCCAGACCTACTCAGAAGATGTAGGATCAGACCAAAGGGGATGTTTTTGTGGGAGGACTTTTACATCAGAAAGGTGACAATATCAACTCTGTGTCGGAAAGGAACTATGGTTTTCTTAAAAAAAAAAAAAAAAAAAAAAAAAAAAAAGCACTACTTAGTTCATACCGCCTGCTTGATGAAAGGCAAACTCAAGCAGAGGTCCAGTCTGGTAGGCAATTTGGTTTCAGTAAAAACCTGAAGTTATTCAGCTGCGCCTTCCTCACAGACAGTCACTATGGCAATGGGAAAATATTGTGAGGTATAGGAATTATGGGAATATGACTCAGAGAGTACAGAAAAAGGAACGTTCAAAAACATAATTCCCAGTAGGCACAGAGTACGCTTTTTAAAAATACATACAAATGGAGGATAATAATCTGGTACTGCTTTGCACTGCTGTATTTATTGGGGAACACGGTTAATAAATATGGAGCCACAGTGCTGCATGTTTTCAGCCCCTCTATTATCAGGGGGAAACAGAAGCTGGCGGCGAAGGAAACGGCGGCACTCTGCTCTGCTCCTTCCAGCCCCGCACCTTTCCCCACAGGACCGCCGTACGGCTGGAACTGCTTTTATCACTAAACGACATGTTTGGACAGGCTCAGTCAAGTCCGTGTGTGACTTCCGTGTCTTTTAAAAGTGGAATGACTTCTCCTGCTTGCAAAGCTGCAGAGGCTGGTGAGAGTCTCCTGTCTCACTGACCCTGGTCCCACCAAACTGGGATTTGCCCAAATACAAAGGAAGTAGCCCAAGGCAAGAGCCACCCCACAGGGAGACATCCCTGCAGAACATCACATGAACAAGGACTACCAGGCTAACCCAGCCCGGTGCTCTGGCTGGCCCAGTAGCAGATGGGCTTCAGCTTGCCAGACAACAGGCATTTGAAAAATAGCTTGTCCTCGGGAGAATTTTCTCCCCAGTTTTGCTCTTTAGTTACTTAGTCCCAGGAAGCATGGATGTAGATATTGATATATATATATAAATTGGTTTTCGCTGTGCTTAAAATAAAATTCTACCTCATGTAGGTAATGATGAATGCATGGCCTGGGTAAGTGGTAGGCGCTCTCCCAATCCTTTATGCTTTTGGCCTCAGTAGCACTCTGATGTAGTTAGTCCCACAGGTCAATTATGGATTGTGTAAAAGCCTTTCTTTTAATCAAATTTATGTTCTGCCCTTTACTTCACTTAATGTCTCTTCATCCTTGAACTCTGTGAAGCGCCAGATTAACTACTTTATAGCATTCCATTTTCCCGTACATCTCTCTCAAGCTTCCCCTTCAATTCACTCAAATCCTTCGATCATTTCTGCCCTGAAGGAGGTGAGAGCTTCCTTCCTCGTGGGTTTCTGGGACCTGTGGAGTTTGGGGGCTGTCGCCAAGCTTCCCCTCCTGACCTGCAAGCCGCTGCTGCTGCATGAGAAATTCAGTGAGCTGAAGCAGTCCGCTGTGCCCTTTGATCCTGCTCCCCTGAGTTTTACTGTGGGAGGTACAACAGAGCCCTGAGGCATCAACATGATTATACTGTATTCTTTCACGTTAAAAATGCTGGCCACCAGTATTGTTGCTCAGCAACATGAAACTGTGTACCACTGCTGGCTTCATTAAACTTTAAAAATATTTTTCCTTGCCAACTGAAATAAATAATTGACGATGATTTCAGTGTATATTTAGCATGTCCTCTGGAATTCCAGTAAGTAGGTAAAACAGTTTTATATATCTAGAATTACGAAGAAATAGCTAACACTGGCTGTAAAATAAAATGGATAGCTGAAAAATACTTGCACTTGCATAGCAATTTCTAAATTGCTCAAAGGTACTCTATCAAATAAATGTCAAAACTCTGCAATTATTTCTTTACTGAACATGCTGCACATTCTTTTTTGCAAAGATCATTAAATCTTATTGTATAGTTTCCTGCTAGAAAAGACCACAATAACTGATCTTCTAACTTCTTTATTATATATATTTTTGCTAATATAGGCAATTGAACACATTAAGTATGCATAAATAGGGAAGAACAGATTTCAACATATGTGTTTTCTGGTTGAGTGATAATGCCCAGGGTTGTTAAAAAGGAATGGGTTGTAAAACTCAAGTGTACTTTTTGTCGTCTAACTGATGAATTGTGTATTATTCACCTCTAGTATCGGTCCCAGCTAAAATAAATTGCTGGAGTCCTTATCAGCAGATTCTTTTCTATTATCTGCATGAAGTCCCAGTTTTATCTAATTGTTGGCATTACCAGTACGATTTTCTGCAAATATAGAAACATCTGGGTAAATGCAATTGCTACTTTAATCCATGAGAGGCGCATTTAGATGCATATCTGTGAGCAGAATGGAGAGAACCTGAGCTAGGGAGCTTTGGAGATCTCCAATCTAAACGACTGCCAAAATAAACATGAGTGGAGATAGAGGGATTAATCCTGTAATCCTTACTTAAGCAAAATTCCTGCTATCTTCAGCGAGATTCTCACTAGGGAACAGCTGTGGAAATTGGCCTAAATGAAGCAGAAATGGAAAAGGCCAAATTCTGCCCCTGGGTGTGTGCATGTGACTTCTGTAAAACCTGAAGTGTGACACCCTGGGCCTGGGATAATCAGCACATAAATTCCCACAAAGCTCTATGGTACCAAGGCTTTACTCGGTATAAATACCAGGCACATCCATACCCTTGCAGGGAAATGTTCCTATCCAGGCTTCACTAAGCAGCAAGAAGACAAGCGCAAACTAAAACTGACATTCAGAAAAAAAAATGTGCATTTTATTTGAAAATTTCTTCCATTTTAACCAATCCTAGGAGTGTTTGGAGCATTTGCCTTCACTGAACTCAGAGTTATTGCCTCTGTTTTCCAGCTGGGATGGAAAACCAACATGCAAAGTTAAGTGATTTTCCACAGACCACACAGCAAGTGATTAGTATCACGGGGACAAATTAATCTTGGGTGTAAATCCATAAAGATTAATGGAGGTCTAACAGGGATTAATTTGGCCCATCATCTCTAAGGATAGCAAAACCAATTAGGTGATGTCATTAATCTTCTGGTTAGTACAGGACTGTTTCTTAAGCAATACTGAAAGAAAAGCAATAGAACAGGAATGACCAAAGGGTCCACTAAAACGGATGAATTGGCCATTCCTTGGCAGAGGATTCGCAGCAGGAGCCTTAAATAGTGACAGCAGCCCTGATGTGCCCTCAGGCTCTCATCCCAACTGAGACAATCTACGACAATCATTTATTTGAGGATTGGAGCATGTCAGCCCAGATTTCAGTCACTAATTAGGTTTAAGTCTTTTCTTAGGGCAAGACTTCCATGAAACTGATTTGGAGTCAAATATATTTATTACGGCCCTGGGATCTTCAAATATTTGGAAAATATGAAGTAGTTAATGCCCTATAGACAGTAACATTTGAAAGACTCATAAATTTTAAACCTTCCACTTTTGGCCTGACAGAATAGAAATAAGTGTATAAGAAGGAAGTATTGCAAAATCTGTATAACTGACATGTTCTGAGATTTGGAAAAAAATATTTCCTTATTCACTGGTTGGAACAACACAAAATTTCCCATCTTAAGTACTGAAGATGTTCCTGATGCTTACCAAAGGATCAAAACTGGCCCACAGCAGAGAAGGATCTTTCTTCTGTTTGCCTCAGAAATTTTATTTTGAAGAGAAGCTAAATTAGACAGAAAGGTTTTTGTTAAAGGGTAACGACCAGCTATAACAAATGCATACAAAGCAGAGATGAACAGAACAATGAAAACTATGGCTTCCAGACCATGGTTGATGGAATTTATGGAAAAAGAACATTTGTGTCATTGGCAAAGTCTAGTGTGAGAACATTGAATAGGAGATAGTGATTTTGTGCCCAAAAGTTCTGTGCGTTACCTAATAGGCCTGGTAAAAATGTTCCACTAGGATTTTGAAAGCAAAACTTGGCAACAGTGAGATCATTAAAACACTACAGCACAGAAGCCCTCATTCAAAATGTAATTAATATGTAGCAGGTTTTTCATTGTTATTAGGAGAAAAATATTCTAGCTGTAATAGGGATCTTCCCATCCACAGTTCTGTCTGAATAAGAGTTTCATGGCTGAGATTTCATAATCAGTGAAATTACTTAAAACTCCTTTCATGGGGATGTTCTTGGATAGATTAAAACCTCTTTCCTCATTTTATATAATGTAGGAGTTCAAATGAGGTGACGTGCTCAGGCTGGTAGTATGGCTCCACTCAGGAGGGAAGATGTCATGATGCTCCCTTATACTGTGGTAGAGAAGCAAAGCTTTGCAGGGCAGGGCTTGGCAGTTCCCTTCCCACCACAGCCTTCAGAGCACTTTTTAGGAATGTCATGACACACTGACACATCCGTCTGCCAACAAAGGATGCTAAAAAGAGACATGGAGCAAGCACCTAAGAAGAACATGAAAGAAACTTGGATTTTGGCAGGGTGACGAGCACAGAAGATGGAGTGGAATGGAAATTTTTCTGTGTCGATGCCGATAGTATGTCAGCATAAATACACTTAGGAGTCAGTATTTCTAAATACCGATGCTCATAAGCCTAGGAAGTGTGGTGTGGAACATTCTGTCAGCCAAAAATGGTAAATAAAAGTACCCAGGGGTGTTCTGACATGGTATCGTCTACGTTTCAGAAGGGCAATGAAAACAACAGGAAATGTGTTTAAGAAAAAGCTCCCAAATTAGGCCCACAATATATAAAAAGATAAAAGAACATCTGTTTTAATATCTTCCTTTGACAGATGGATCTAAAGAAATATTCTGAGAAATGTTCCAACACAAGGCTCTGTTTCCAGAAGGCCTTTCAGACTAAAATGAAAATGTTTCTGTTTCACTGGCTGTTTCTGACATACATATCCAGTGATTATTAGAGAAAGACATGACAAAAATATACTTTTTTCATAATAAGCTATATATATTGAACATTATAAATTCTAGGCAAAAAGAAAATATATAGACATATATGGACATATATGAATAAAGACAGCTGTATTTCAGTAGACTAGCTAGCTTGATACTAGTTTCCCTTTTAAAAAATAGACCAGCTTTATTATTAGTGATTCGGGCAAATGGGCAGTGACCACGTCACCGTTTATCCAGCCTTTCTGATGTGCAAATACACCTGCAGCACAGTGCTACAAGCGCAAGGCTATGTAAAACCAGACCGTAAATGTAAAACTGTGCAAGACAAGTAAATGAACCAGTTCATGCTTCCAGCGCTGGTACAACCAGGGTAGGATCTGGGTAGAGGCACCTGACCTCATCTTCTGCAGCTAACGTTTGTTGTAGAAACATACAGCAACCAACGCAGCATCACAGATGCTAGATGCCTGCAAATAAACTTATATTAAAAATGGTATTAGGTGTTCAAGGGGACAGAATCAATACTTTAGTACTGCAGGAACAGCACAGTAAAAATACCCGATGTTCAAATCCAAGTTACTTCGTAAAAAACAACCCACACAAACAATATACAGCCTGTCTAGTTCATATATCTTTGTTGCCCTACTTAAAGCCTGTGTGCCAGAAATAATTTATGAGGGAAGATACATGCATATTCATAGTAATTACTGCTTCACAAAGCTGAAAGATCTTGGAGAATAACAGTAAGAAAAGTAGTGATGGCAACTGCTTCTAGGCGCTGTGGAGCGCAGCAAAGCCCAGACTTTGTCCTGTAAACACTGTGTTAGCTGTTTGCTGATCATCTGATTGGTATGGTGACTGCTGATTTCATTGGCAATTGCCTCTGGTTCTGTTTTAAGAACAAAGTAACAGGCATCCCAAAATGCATGTATTTATGGAAAAGCCTTTTTATGTTCTAGTGTGGGTATATTTGACGCTATTCAGAGGTTTACTGGGTTCTTTGTTCCAGACTACAAACACAATAATGGAAACATTTGTTCGTTGGCTTGTGTACACATTTAGTGCTATCTCTTGCGCTTGTAGACACGAATGAAAGCTGGCTTACATCACCGGGGATATGTCATCTTAACATCAGAGTAGGAGAACAGATTCCATGTAAGTATGTGAAATTTGTGTGGTTATTTTCACATACCCATTGTACTTCCTATTTATGTCAAATTAGTAGCAAATTAGCTCCTTACCATGTCCTTGCTAAGAAGCAGGAGTTTCAGCTGGGGTAGTGGCAGCTTGCCCTCATCAGAGGTACAAGCTCAATCACCTGCTACCTTCCCACAATGTCCCCCTGAGGGACATAAAAATGTAATTTCTGCCAGCCAGCATGCCTTAAAATGTTTTGGAGGTTGATACCAGTCTGAAGCTGATGGTACAGGTCTGCCCCTGTCATCTCCCTAGGGAAGGTACCACCCTGAGCCCCGTTTTGGAGGGAACACAGGTGCAGTGCAGCATGTCCAAGGGGACTAAAAGGTTCCTGCTCACAGAAAACAGAATATAGGTGCCCCAGCAAGTCAAGCTGGACATAATCCCTTTGCTTTGAGCTCACAGCTGTTGAGGGGGTAAACAGGAAGGCAAGACTGACCAAGGTCTGAAGTACATCCCACAGAGTCAGTGTCATGAGCACAGGAGCAGCTGGTTAATCTGATTAAAGGAGATGGAAAAACATCTTGAGGATGGCATGGCTGGGGGGAGAACATCAGTGTGCAGTAAAAGCCGAAGTGCCCAGGTACACACGTGGCTCAGTGTCAATACCAGAACAGGTACATATGCCCTTCCCGTGCATGCTGGGCGATGTAGACTCCAACAGTACGATTAAAAGCAGTATCATTTATCCACATCTAGCTATCTTATCTCTTTATTTTGCACAAAGAAGAACCCATGAGGATGGATTCCTCATTCAATCTATTGTAGACTACAGGCAACCCAGGATCTTCTCAAGAATTGTTGTTAAGAGAAATATCTGCTCTTCCACAAACACTGGGAATCAACCTCCCAGCAGATAGTTTGAGACAGCTTCAGAGATCTCACTGTACTTCTGTCTTTGAATAGCTCCTGGATGTCTGACACAGACCTATGCTTGGCTTGTACAGGGAGGAAGTGCCTTGGCTCCTTAATGCATCGCCTCCATCTTCAGTGTACATCAGCCTGTTCCACAAGAGCAAGCATAACATCTTTGTAATGCTCTCTCTGAACAAAGCAGCCAGCTCCAAAAGCATCTTTCTACTTGGGCTGCCTCAGCTGCTCACAGTTAATGAGTCACATGCTATATAATACAGCGATGGGGCTGTCAGAAGGGTTTTTGAACCTATCCTCGCTGTGCAGAGCCCAGGTCTGATACATGCATAACTCAGATAATACCGTTTGCTGCTGTGATGCCAGTTTCTGGACTCGGGCAGCTTTGTGGGATTGAGCTCTTTGAAAGGCAGGACTGCTGAGGGCATTGGCAGTGCACAGCGATGCTGACAGCACCTCCCGGGAGTACACCTGCAGACCACAAAGTCCCTGCCATGTGCAAACAGCAATCCCTGTGCCCTGGTATGAGAGAGCTGCTATTTCTGGGGCTGGGCAGAAATGCAACACACTCTTCTCTTTTAAATCTGGTTTTGTTTTGGGGGTATGCTGCCAAGCTGTACAATGCAGGGAGAAAAACAATACAGCTATTTAATCTACGCAGATTAGTCTCTCCGTGAATTCCAGTCCCAGATTTTCTTGCTAGATCTCAGGATGGGGATTACTTTTGTTAGCTAATGAATAACATAAAAAGATCTACAAGTCTACTCCTTAGGAAAATGAAATATATTTAAAATCAGTTATTCTGATTGCTATATCTTCTTTTTTGTCCTTACTGACTGAAAGCACAGTTATTTACAATCTCCAACTAGTAACAAATCCTTTCTTATTAAAGTAACTTAAACCATTAATGGCATTATATCTTGCTTTAGATTTGTTGTCCTTTATTTACTGCCACCTGTCTACTTCCCAGACTGTACTGAAAGAAATGGAAAGCTATTTTCTAAACTCACACTAAAACACTCACCATGAACAGGTAACACTTAAAAAGAAACGAGTCTCTAGCACTGAGTCAGAATGCTTTTTCTTGCTGTAGTATGCTATTTAAAAACACACAATACAGAAACAGATGCTATCTTACAGTATCATATTCAGACCACAGAAAACATCAATGCAGTAACCCTGTCTACTCACTACTTAACACCAAGCCACCATCACACTTAAGGAAAATTAATTACTTTGTAGATGGAATTAAAATCCCAGCTGTTATAAAATATACAGTAAACCTCCTGTCAACAGCAATGCAGAATCAAGTAATGGAAGAAATGAGTGACCTGCACAGAACTCTGGTGCTCCACTGTGGTCTGCCTGGGCTGGTTCCTCAGGGATGGACTTCATGTTCCTCAGCGATGCCCCCAGACCAGCTGGTGGGTTATGTCCAGGACTCAAAGGGCTCTGCATGAGAGGCAGCTGGGTGCTTTATCTTCTTTTTATTTATGTGAAGGTTGCAATGGCAGCAGACAGCAATGCATAGACACCAAATTAATTAAGCTGTTTTTAAGCCACAGCATTAAGGTGATGTCATAAGAACCCGCTTAGTAGGCAAGGTCACTGAAAGGGAGAGTACGTGTCCTGCAATAAAAAAATTTGTAGTTTGGAGGGCTTGTGTTGGATGCCTTGTGTGGAGTTTTGTCAAATGTGGCACCACCTGGAGAAATATTTTTCTATCCATTGAAATATCCAACAGCATCTCTCACTTAAACAGGATAAGAGAAGATAAACCTGCTTCAATTGTGAGCAATACTCAGAAATGCATAAATTAGATATATTTGGAAACACACAGAACTGGGAAAATATTTTGGTGCAAGATAACATAGTTCATATAACTTATGCCACACTGAATTTGTGTTTGCATACAAGCATGCTCAGATAGGCACATGTCAGGCAATCACAAATCTGCTCAGCGCACCATTGCATTGACATGGCATTGTATTGCCGTTTTGCATTGGTAGTTTGAATATGTTGTAGAACTGAGCCTGAGGGTTTTTTCCTCTATTTCCTAAGTAACTAGTTTTGTAAAAATCACAACCAGCAACATTAATTTTGATTTTCTTCATAGCTTTCCAGAAAAAAAGAATTAGAGAGACTCTTAACAGAAGAAATAATACAGATGCTGATATATTGCAGGAGCTTAATGATGCTATTGCTTCATTGTGAAGTATTTCTACTAGGAAACGTGAAGCATCCGAACTGTAGCCATAATCCTCTCATACAGAAGCCTTCTCTACAGCTTGCACAGAGTAAGTGCAAGCCTGTGTCTTCAGCATTAATGGAATCAGCTGAAGTGAGTAATGCTTTGTGTATCCTAAAGCTGTGATCCTGTAAACGTGGTAAAAAGATGGCAGTGTTGGTTTTTCAGTCCCACACGAGGTGAAGTGAGTCAGAGCATTTGAGATGGATGGGCAGCTCTCAGAAAAGAGCTTTTGTTCCTTGTTTCCAGTCTCTAACAGTCACAGTGAAATCGTCTCTACCATCTACCTATTAGCATCAACATCACTGGGGCTGTTTGTGTGAGAAACGCTTATGAATATAAGCAAAGGTCACGCAAGGAGACTCCTAAATCAGGATCGGTTTTTTGTACCAAGCTTAAAATGACCACGCTGATGACCTGCGACTGCCTCCCATAACGAAAAGCTAGAGGCATCTAGAGACACAGATGGGGATCAATTTGTGACTGAATGCTTTACAGTAACAACTATTTATCCTTGTCTGCAGTATTCATACAAACAACTGAGGAGAAACGTTTCTATTCACTACATGGCAGTCTCCTACCCTTTCTTTTCCTGATAGCTGTTACTTGTAATTGCAGCAAAAATAATATCCTGAGGGCTTTATGCTGATCTGCTGGATTTGAACATCAGCCTCTCAACTTACAGCCTCTATATCCCCCACCGCCAGACAAGTACACACTGTTTCTGCTATCCAATAAAAGCTTATGAAACAAGCTTAGACTTGTGTAGATTTTACCACCAATTTCATACAAGGAATTGAATGTAAAACCCACTTGGTAATCATGCAAAAGCGGAAGGCGGATGAAATAGCTCTGTTCCACTCTCAATGCCACAGGGCACGTTGTGTCCTGATCTGTGTGTGATACAGCAGCACTGAAGGCAACGAGCTGGACGGGGTCTGAAGCTGGGCAGTGTGTGCCAAAGAGTGGATGCACTCTCTTAAGCATTCCTTCTCGTAGCATCTCAGCGTTTCTGAGTGCTCGGAGGTTATACACTAGCTATGCTTCAATGGTGCGGAAAAGCACTTACCATTCAAAGTGAATAGTCATCAAAGTAATAGAGAAAATTGTTAAGTGCTGTCAATGAAGACATCTTTGTTTTTTTATAGATGCATTAATGGAATGCCCTGCCACAAATGGTAAGGGGTTTGCAGCCTGTTACTTCCAAATGGTGAATATAATGATAAAAACAAATATTGTGTTACTTACTGGTTTCCATTATTGGGCTAAATTATTGGATTAAATCATGATCCCTAGAGCTGAAGTCAAAGGATTTTGCCCAGAGCAACAATTAGGATATCATAAAACACAATCTCCCTGATCCCTACAGAGGAGCTGAGGGGAAGCATGAGAGCAGGGGGGTGACAGCACGAAGGGTGCCTGAGCACCCCTATTCCCTCCCCACGTGAGTGCGTATGTTGGGAGGATGAATTGCTTCTGCATGGACACGCACAGATGCACAAATGCATAGATGTATATCTGTGGCCCCTGCTGCACAGCTAAGCTAAGGGCACTTTGAGCCCTGCCCATCCAAAGAATCCCAGAATTGCTCTGTATGGATTTTTAGTGGCTCCTGTAGCACTTCACAGTTTTCTTGAGGTAAAAGGCAAAAGAAACATAGGAACTGCTGCTAAAAATAGTCACTTATGCCCTCGATGATTCATTTGTTGGTGGGGAGTACCCATAAGTGCCTCTATCTAAGCAGTCTGTTCTCTGGCTCAGTATCTCCCATGCCAGCTTGTATATGCCTCTCCAGTCTTGCTCAGTCTGTTCTCCTACGGGTTATATCTTCTTTAGCTAAATATATTAGGACAGTCTATTTATCTCCTTCCATGGCAGCAAGACTCAGGCATAACTTCCTCCTGCTCTGGGAATTTCATAAATAAATCACCGTCTATTATTTTTCCAAAAGCATACAGCATTAAGAAAAAAAAAAAAAAAAACAAACAAAAATCCACCATACAAAACCAAGGAATCATCCCTTTCTCAGGTTAGAATTGTTGGAGCAATAACGAAACAGGAATATGCTGTTAAACTTCAGTGGCAGAGCTCTTTGCATTGCCCTGATTTATGCAAGTAATAAATAATTGTGCTGAATGACTTCTTGAGGTACAGCTAAAGAAGACTGTGTGAGAAGGAAAGCTTCATGTGATTTAACTCCCCATCCCCCAAACATGCACACTCAGGGTGATGACCAGGATTTAAATCACAGTCCTGTAAATTGCTGTGAATTGGGAGAAAATGAAATTGGACCCTTTGGTGACATCCTTGCAGTGCAAGTGATTGTTTATGAATGTATAACTGAGCTTATTGATAGGCATTTGAACCTGAAACGAGCTCTGTTTGGAGCTGTTGGATTTTTTATTGCCTGTTACAATATCACTAGATTTCTGGAACTACTCTGTTTTTTCTAAGCAAGCTCTACCCACCACTAACAAGCCCTAGGAAGGATAAAGAAACAAGATGCTTCTTCAAGTGCACTGCAGGCTTCTTTATGTCTGCTCCAATGCAAAGGACAGGTAAACCAGAGATGGTTTAGCTGAGAGAGCAGGGCAATGAGTGTATATTGGTGTTACTGACATAAGTCCCAAACATAGAGAAGCCAAAACCTGTTTTTCCTCCAGAGCATCCCTTCAGCTGCACATGGCTGAGTCCAGCCTTTACCAGGATTGAAACCATCACTCGCTACTCAGTGTGCTCATGAACACTGGCTCCAGGGGGGACAAATCTGGGATGCTGTGCTTAATGGTTCTTTCCTTCCTTTTTCTTTCTTTTTTTTTTTTTTTTTTTTGCTATGGGGATCTCATGTTTGACGTCTTTTATCTTTTGAAGTTGGGACTTGCTGGTAACTAATAAAATATAGCTGGTTTTAATTTTTGCTGCTAAGGGTCATTTTGTAAAGTATTTAAGTGACAGTAGGATAACTGGGGAATAATAAATAAATCCTTTGGGTGGTGATACTTAGTTACTGAATATTTAGTCTCCCCAGTTTAGACAAGCCACATAACCAGATTGTAATGATTATCTTTTTTTTTTTGGTAACAAGATGATATTTTCTTGATACATTCACTGATATTATTTGGCAGTCAGCTTTTTTATTTTTGTTTGTAGACACAATCTGTCTTTGTTAGGAAATGTCGTCACCACTGATGAGAGTAGTGATTTCTTTAGGCAGTCTGCACATAATACTACGTGTCTTTATTGAAGCACAAGAGATACCAGCATATTTGTCTTCTCATTTGCAAAAGTTTCCCCAAATACTTTCTTTTCCAACAGCACAATCATGATGCATACTGCACATGCTTAGACTACACATATCATGTTAGCAAGGCAACATCAGCAGACTCGGGATTTATCCCTGTTGTCCCTCAAGAGCCAGGCATGCATAGTTCCACACTGGAAGAGGAAAGCTGCTGGCTCGCAGCAGCCAAGGAGCACAGCAAGACTCGTGCTGTGGCTCCCTCTGAATGAGTAAGCAGCTGAAAATAATACCGCTTACATTTTCTTTGGCAATGGGGTTTAGAGACAATATTTATCCTCCTTTTCAAATTTTCTGTGAACCAACCAGTGCAAGATCACGGCTAACATAACCGGAATACAGACTCAAGTTTGTACTTTTGTAGCTGGCTTCATCTCCAGCAGACCAGCTTTGAAATACGAATAAATTCATCCATGAGATACTCTATCTTCTGCGTAGCAGTGGATTTTGCAGATAGAGTTTCTCTTTTTATATAATCTGACCCTCTTTTGGTCCCACTCTTAATGCTCCTCACTATCGTCCAAGGCATTAATTTCTAGACTGTGTCCTAAATCCATTCCTGGAAAGGCAATGGGACTAGGCAATGATATTTTTCAGTTTAACCAGTACATGCCATCAAGTTTACATTCATGCAAGACACAACAGGGAAAAGATACACTTGTCAATTGATGCAAACATTAAAAAAGAAAATAAATAGATGAGAACCTGAGATTTTAGGAACCTAAGATCAGTCCTAACAGTCAATCCAAGCTGAGCTCCCTGAAATCAATGAAAAGGTTTGAATGAGGAATGAGACAGACTCAGGGCAAATATTTCCAGATGGGACTGCAAAATACCTTCAGGTACTTTACAGCTGATAATTTCTGCTTGTAGCAATGGCACTTAGCACTATTCAATGGCCTTCAGGGGTTCATGCTTATTCATTAATGATCACTTGGAGTACACCTGCAAGAAATAAGCTGGGTTTGATTTCCAGGTGGTGGAGTGGCAGCCAGTCCCACTGGAGGGCGTTAGGAGGAAAGGGCATCAGATGGGAAGAGAAACAGAGATCCAAGCAACTCCAATAGAAAAGAACAGAACTAGGAAGTGTCTGTGAATTGGGCTGCAGAATGCATCTCCTTTAAACATGGACCTTCATTGCCCAAGTCCCCAAAATGAACTCTCTAAATTCTGATCTTTGAACCTCATGTGATAGTGTCAAAGTTTACAGCAAATGAAAAATCATTTTTCAGATTGCTGCTCTACGTGTCTGGCACTTTTGCAGTAAGTTCTTTGCAAATAAAGAAGATCACTACTGGATGCATTTTTATATGATTGTTAAGTGAATAAGTGAGCTTCATGGGCACCTTTGTTTCCTCCCTTTCCATGAAAAAGAAAAAAATTCTAATAGCCTTGTAAAAGTTGGACTTTTTTTCCAGCTGTCATCAAACACAGGCAGTGCAGGCGAGCAGGCCGGCAGAGAGAGCATTAACATCTAGCACCACAGACAAGCCAAGTAGGGCTGGGGCTTGGCAGGAGACCAGCAGTCCTTCCCCTGCGCAGCCGGACGGCACTGCTAGGGAAAAGGTTGAGGTCTGTCATGGAGGGTCTGGTACTGATTTCTACACTGCTTCCTAAATGCTCCTCCACACCGCCTGTTCACAACGTGGCAGCCCAGTTTGTTAGGACACCCTCTGCTAGAGGATTTGAATCCTCTCAAGGAGCTGTAGGACAAGCACCAGCACTTATCTGCTCAGCAGTGTCAGCACTCAGGCATTTGTGCGTGCACACAGAAGCAGCAAGTTGGGCTGAAAAGTCTGAACTGGCACTTATATTGAACCTCCAGTGCTTACAATAGGTTACCAAATCTTTGCTCCTTCTTGGGAACCTGAGCTTTCTGTGGCCTTGAAGTGGCTTAGCAGCCTGTGATTCACTCATGAACCGTGAAAGACCTCAGAGGCTAAATTCCAGCCACCCTGTGAGATCCAGACTGGGACATGGGCCAGCTGGGCCACCCTTCGCCACTGACTGGAGCAGGGTCTAAGTATCTCTAAAAATGGGCCTCTGTCTTTATTCAGGGAAAGCTCCCTTTCATTTCACATATTTTATATCTAAGGGCTCAAAAAACCCAAAACAAAACCAAAATAAGGATTGGATTCATTAGCTATTAATACTATTCATTACTGGTATTTCTACAGTAGCGTTTGCATGCATGAAACTTCAGTACAAATGAAAATACATCCCTCCTTCACATAGCTTACGAGTTCATTTATATGCAATGTAGCTTACAAGAGACAGCAAACAAAAGACCTGGGAGGAAGAGGATTTACTCTGAATAAGCCGATAGCTACAAATGATTCTGAATCATATTGGAATTAAGTGACTTAGTGCCACTAATGCCACTGGCTCTGCTGCTAGCCTTGACACTGCTGAGGGACTTAATCTAAGAGGTTCTTTTGATTTCTCAGAGGCTCCTAATGGTTAATTTTCTATTCCTTTTCCTTTTTTTATTTCTCCTTCTTTAGGACTTGTCAGACAGAAAGGCTTATGTGTGAAAGGATCTAACCTAGTCTATGCTTAGGTTATGACAGGCAGGAGATGGAGAAACAAAAGAGGAGCAGGACAGAAAAAATATCTCGCAGTTCGGCTGAGCCACTAATATTTGCTAATTGCAATAAATATGATACAGCACAGAAGCTCCTAATGAGCTTACATAAAGCATTTTAATGGGACACTGTCAGGTTAAACATTGTGTTTAAAAATACAGATGTCCTTAATAATTCCAGATTAAAATAGACTGAAGTTTGAATACCCAATTAATTTTTCCCTCTTTGTATCAGAGTCTGAACTGTATTTCATGCAGCTCAGCCACCAAAAACAGATGGGGCTTTATTCTGCTGCTTTCAGGCCAGAGCACACCTACATCCTAAGAGAGAGTGCAGTACACGGATGTGCCAGGCAGCGCTGGGAGCACAGCTGCAGAGAGATGCAGAGGGACTGTGTTATGTCCTGGCTCACCAGGCTGCCCAGGCAGCTCTTGTTAACTTTGGCCCAGCCTCGGTCTCCTGGGACACCAGTTCTGGGGCTTGCATGAGTGTTTCCCCCTAAGGACAGCAGCTCTGGGACTTGCATGAGGGTTTCCCCTGCCAAAGGATGGCATCTCTGGGGCTTGCGTGAGAGTTTCCCCCCCAGCATGGCAGCTCTGGGAATGGCACGAGGGTTTTCTCCAGGACAGCAGCTCCAGGGCTTGCAGGAGGGCTTTCCCTGGGCATTGCTCTACGCAATGGGGCCATTGCAGCTCCACCAGGACCAGCCCAAGGGTCCTCACACAGCACTGGATCGCACCATCAGTTTCATTTTCTTGTTTTAGTGCATGACTTAAATGTTTCCATGTTTAGATTACAGGCCTTTCGGAGCAGAATTTAAATCCAGAGCAGTGACTATACTGAGTTTAACTGAAACTGAAGGAAAGAGCCTGTGGAAACTTCTTCACAAAGTTGTGTAAATAGTGATTTGATACTATGGTGATGGGTCCTTAGAACTGCCGACAACATTTTTCTTTCTACTTAATCCTTCAGTTTTCTTCCAAACAGACCGTAGTCCTGTCCTACATGGCTGTGCTGATTGTGTGGTTTTATGCATTAAACTAGTGCCAAGGAAATCATACTTGGAGAAGAGCGATGCAGGATCTATTTCCCAGCCAAGCCTCTCGTAGAAAGTGTGGGAGGGGGCCAAATGCATTTCCCTGCCTTGGTATCTCCAAGGGCCTCTGGATGTATGCATTTACCCTGGGTTTTGGTAAACCACAAAGGATGGGCCGAATCTGAGATGGGTGTGATGGGTCCTGTTCAAACAAGAAAATACGTCCACAGACTGAAGAGCTTGAGCATGTTGCCATGTGGAAGCAACACCAAGGACATGCCTGAGGTCATCACCTGCTGCTGAAGCCACCCTTGGCGCTGGCCCTGCAGCCCACCCTCCCACAAGAGTGAGCTCTAGGGTGGCCCCACTGCTGCCTGCTGTAAGAGGAGCTGGATCATGCTGGCAGCCTGAGTTGGCCTGTGGATTACAGGGTGTCTGACCCCAAAAGCCCCTGGGCTTCAGGACAGGATCACCACGAGTTGATTCCGGTACATGTAGCCTCTCTCTAGCATTTGAAACACCCAAGTATATTCATGCCTACCAGAAAGACACTGCAGGAAATTTAGCAAGCTTCTGCCTTTGCTGTCTAGCAAATTCTCCTCTCCCAGTTGGAAAGATCTTCTGCTTCTTTTATACTGAAGAAGCAGAGAAAATCAATGCTTCCAAATAACCCACAATCTGGATGACTTCAACAGAAGCAAGAACAAGCACTTAGAATGTGATAGAAGGATTACTGTCGCCACATAGCATAATCTGGGGGAGAACAAGCCCGATGCTCTGGAAGCTTTTTAAACGTCTCAGACTACTTCAGGGAATCTGCAACACAAGCTGAAATGTTTGAAAATGTATTTTTCCTAAGCCATGCACTTCCCAAATGAGTAGGGACAAATTCGGGCCTGGAACAAGTCCAGTGCACACGATGAACTACTACTAGGGAAGAGCAGAGGCAATTGTTTTGTGTTACTCCCTCCCTCCCAGAATGATGCAATATCTTTTAAATTCAATGGGAGGGAGGAAAAAAAAAAAGTCTATGCAATATAAGGAAAAAAGTTTGTTTCGATTTCCTCAGCCTCCAAGCCTGCTGGGCACAAGTCTGTGTTCGCTATACCCCGCAGTCTCCTGGTCCAGCCGATTGAGCAATTGATTGTATTCTCTGTTTACTTCTTTTTCCAATCTCTTCCATAAGCCAAAGATAAAGCCAGTACAGCTCCAGATGTACTTTTGAACCCATGTTTATATGGGGTGGAAATAAATCTTAATGAGATTGCCCAGCCCTATTACCTTAAGTAGTATACCTCGAATGAACCCTGCTAAAGGCTGTAATTCCCTCCTGAGATTTCAGTGACATGGGCAGGTGGCTCATATTTCATGATTGTGGTTCAGGTCATCATTGGATACTTGGTAGAATTCCACCTTTATTGTGTAAGAATTGGAGAAACCTGCCTTTATTAAAGATGTGAAAACAGTAGAAGATGCTTTCCTCTAATGAGGGCAAAGAAATTTCTCCTAATCTTCACTCCAAGTAGAAAATTACTTTTGCATTTCTACTTCATGAGTATTCAGATGCAAAAACTTTACTCCCATAAATTCTTGTGACTGATATTTTGATGCTTCCTATTCCATCTCTGGATAAAATCAAGGTACTTTTCCAGGACTTGCTGCTGGGCAGAGCAAGGAAGGCAGCAGCAGATGGGCAGGACTGGAAGAACTGTGAAAGGGCCAGAGAGGTCACAGACTGGGTGTCTCTGGGGGGCACTGTACTACGGCAGAGACATCACTTGTTTAGGGTCTCTTGAGAACCACATACACAGCTGAAGAGAGACAACCTTTAAGAAGCACTTGCCTAAAGCAATACGTAAGAAAGAAAGGGTAGTCCTAAGTCTTTGGAAACCTGCAGCAGCATCCTTCAGGGCACAGGGCATATGCCCTTCACATGAAGGGCATATGGAGCTCTAGTAGTTAGCAAGGAGGGATAAGTCTTCCTAGCTCAGACCCACTTGGCTATGTGGTAGATGAGATTTTTAGATCACATTGTGCCCACATCAGGCAATGGGTAACCCACAAAATGAAAGTCCAGATGAGAAATCTGTCCTCCTTGTCTAAATTTGGCACAAGGCCTTGAAAACAGAGAGAAGGCAGCCAAGCATCATCAGTAGCCAGAGAATGTAAACAAGAACTGAGTTCTGCTAAGTGTCTTTTGAGAAATAATGGAAGCAGAAATGGGGTTCTAATAACTTTTTACTTAACTAAAATTGACCTCCAGCTCCAGGCAGAAACCAAGGGCTGTCTCTGGCCATAGACCAAGTTCAGTGGAGAATTAGCATTCCTGCTGATTTTTCACCCCTTTTGTAGATGTTTGATACTGGGTCAACACACAGAAATTCAAACACACGGGCTCATCAGATGCTATTAACTGCTGAAAGGAGAGGTCTGGGACTCATTGCAAGTAATGAGTGATGTTGCACAGAGGAGCAACACCAGCCCTGAAGGACACTGTACCAGAGGTGCCTGCCCAGCTGCATCGCTTCTTGGTGTTCTCCAGGCAGCCAACTTGTAAACAGGCTGGCCTGCAGCAAGGCAGCACATCCAGTAGTGGAAAGTAAATTTGATCCCGTGTGCTGGCTCCTTACTCCAGACAACTCCATTTGAGTATGTTCCCGAGAACGCAGGCACTCTCAGTGGCAAAGACACAGCTGTTTGAGCGGGCTCAGGGCCGTGCTGTGATAGACTCATGCTACAGCCTTGTCTCGCTCTTCACGTCAAATCAGTAAAGTGTCCAGTTGCCTCCAGTTCTCCCCTGTCCCTGAAGGCAGCTAAATTAACGAGGCAGATTGTCAATTGAGCAATCACCTTGGAACAAGGAAATCTTTAAAGATTTGGCACCATTATCTAGGATAACCCAGCTGCTGAACTTCATTAGAAGAAAACAAATGCTAAACATGCACTCAACTTTGAGGCATATTTCTGTGGGAGAGAGTAAAACCAATTTAGGAAAACAGAATAATTTCTAAGCCTGAATCTCCCCCTTGGACAAAACAGAGACATTAATCTCCTGGCTACCATCGTGTCTCATAGTTCTAGAGTAGTGAGTTTTCTCATGCACCTTGGGGTGCTCCTCTGTCTCCTCTCCCCTGCACGGACAACTGACCTTGGCAGTGAGGGGCATGGCACAGGACCACAGGTGCCACTCCAGGAACTGGCTCTGTCCTCCTGAGGTCTTGATGGCAGCATGAAGCAAGGAGATGTTCACACTCAGGCTCTGACGGTCCTTCTGCATCCCCAGAGCCCACAAGGGTGCTGAAGCCTCGCTGGCCTTGGTTACGTTTTGATTGATCTGAGCAGTGAGGCTTCTACAGTAGGGAGGGGACACTCATCATGCCTTGACAAATATGTCTCATCCAGTCACTTTTCAATGGTAGTTTCCTTCCAGTGTAGTGGGAGAAGAGTGAAGAGCTGTCTTCTTACTCCCCTTGCTTTACAGGACATCAGAGTAGGCAGTGCGACGGGCAGGGAGTAGGTAAAGGACAGCAAAAAGACTCTTCAGCTACTTTATGTGCAGGGAGGCTCCCCAAAGATCTGAAGAAACCAAATAGTTGCAGGAGAGGAGTTTGCTGAGAAAACAAACACTCCTCCTGTTAAAAACTGTGAGCAGATTGAATGCTTTCCCTGGAGTTTTCCAATTTTCTCATTCAATGACTCAAAATGAAAACACACAAAAATGTGGTTGATGTTTAAAAATACAGCTTTTGTTAAAGAAATATTATTCTCCAGCCTACACATGTGAACACTGTGTGCCTCAGCCTGCCATATCTGTTCCAGACACTGCATGTTCTCTTGCACTTTCCCACATGATGCTTCTCCCTATATCTTAGATGTTTAAATACCTGACCAAAATGTCTTTGGAAAAAAATCCTCAGTCTCCAATGGCATAAGACTCCCCATATGTTGCTGACTGGGTGAAAACAGATCACGCATAGACATCTTGACAACCACCAAAAACTCATGACCCAAGAAACCTGGCTTTAGAAAAAAAATTAAAACGAATCTTATGAGGCTCATGATAAACATCAAAGAGCTGGCAGCACTAAGACAAATCAAACAGTTTAGGTGAAATTTCCCAGAGAAACTGCTTGCATTGCATCAATGCACTGTCTGTTTTTGAACAGTTATGCCTGAATATACTATTTGGAATTTATGGTAGATGCAGGAAAGAATAGTTTCCTTCTCAAAATCCTTTCCACGTGCAGCCCATATGCCTGCAGCACAAATGGATTGCAATCTCATGCCTGAGTCAGATGGGTGTGAGAAGGCCAGCTGGCTGTTGTAGCTACAGAGTGAACCTGGGAGTCTCTCATTTGGGGTAGAAGAGCTGTAGGAAATGATATATTTAGTGTCCCAGGACCAAGCTGCCTGTATCAGAGGTGTTTGTGTGCAAGGCTATCGACACTGTAGAGTATCTCCAAACAACTGGTAAAGTATCTAATTATTATAACAAGTATGCTTATTGCTAAAGATCTAGTTATGAGGTGTCAGAGTATTTTGTATTTTATGACATATGTGTTTCCAATAAGCTGTTTATAACATCACAGCTTCACCTGCTGGAAATGTTGAACATGGTAAAGAATGCAATTCCAGGAAGAACAAGCACAATTTCAGGCTAAGTCAACTTGAAAATCTGGATGCTGGGAACTGGATTGTGTCTGTGCCTCAGCTTCAGAGCAGTTCTCGAAGGGAGAATTGCTGCTCCACGAGCAACTGTGAAACCCAAGATTTTCACAAATGGTCACTGATGGCACATTCCTCATGTCCTCATTCTGGACCAGAGACCATGGATCTGATTTACAGACATGCCCAACACTCAGAGCTGTCAATGAAGTTTGAATATATGCAATATGGTGCTGTGTGCTCTGAAAGGAGAGCTCCTCAGCATCTGCGATGAGACACCCTCATCACTAGGAATTGGTTTTGGCTTAATCTTGATGAGCCTCAGTCCCTCTCATATAAACTCTGAGTAACACCAACATGTGGCTGTGACTTAGTGCTAAGTCATATCTAGCAGTGATTCAGTAGGGGAAATACAAAACATTCACTGAGTTTTAATTAGGTACAAATATAAACATATTTCTGTGAGCAATCATGCTGGGATGAAGTATGACTGATGGACAGTGCTTCCCACGCACCACGAGAGCGCTTGCTGGTGAGGTGTCACCCAGCAAAGCTCACCAGCTGCACTGCACAGGGCTCAGGCTGTCTTGAGAAGAACTGAGCCGACCCAGCCACAGTCTGTACCTATGGATCAGGTGGCTAAAAGTATTTCTGAGATTTTAAGAGTCCTGATCCAAATTCATTGGAGTGAATGGAAAGGCTCCTCTTGACTCCAAGGGGTCTAGATCAGGCTTCTAAAGCTCTTCCTTCCCCCAGAGAGGAGGAAATGCACAAATTATAAATTTAACCTGAAGTTAGGTCCTTCTTAATCCCTGTGATACAATCAAGTACAATCAGGGCCCCTCAGCTTGCTGCCACTTTTTCAGATTTTTGAGTATCTGTGGAAAATATTTAGGTGTTCAGACATTGCGTGCTTTTACTTCTCCGTTGCATCAGCAAGGCATCTTCAGGCAATTTGTCTAGCTACAGCAGTTTTCACCCAACCCCAGCTTCAGGCTGGAGACCCTTTGCCCAGGTAACTGGCTGCCTGCTGGGGTTCAACACGGTTTTACAACACAGGGAGCTGCTGAAGTGCAGGGTCATTCTCTCATCAGAGCTTCTGGAGCAAAGCAGGAATGACCATGCCCATCCGAGGGGACTGGGAGGGTGGCCATGCACACAAATATGCCTCAGCCCACAGCCCTGGGGCTCCTCTCACACTGCTGGTTGCAGCAGCAAGGATATTACCATTTTCACAGTCGTTTTATTGGTTCCTGGGAAGTGTTCTGGGTGCACTGTATGATTAAGGGGGACTGGCAAAGCCATGGTATATCCTGCAGCTCCACAAAGAGCACATCACAAAGGATATGTGTGCACGTGTGCTGTGTAGGCAGCAAGCAAGTATGTTTACCTGCAAAATAGGTGAAAACCGCATGAAATGCCAAGATTGGCCTGTGGATTTATGAAGGGATTGTGGACCTAAACCTTTCAAACATCTCTCCAAACTCTTCATTTCATGTCCTCACACTAGGTGGTGTGGATGAAAGCCTTTGCTCTCCCAAGGAGCACTCAAGCGATGGAAACATAAGCCATGCAAACGGGTGCCGAGAGCGGTGATGGGCAGCTGGGGGGTTCCTGCTCGAGAGGTGGGGAGGAGCTGTCTGAGATGACCGAGCCATTGGCACTTCTCTGAAATGTTCCTGTTACCTGTGATGGAGACAACATTATACTTTCCTAAATCTTCTTGGGATTTGTTGTGACTCCTCAAGGGCCACAGTCAATTTACTGAGCCACAAAAGTTTGGAGTCATCTGAGGCTTGCTTTCAGAGGCAGGCTTTTCCTCCAAAAGCAGTTTCTGTGATTGACAGCTCACATGCAGAAACAGAGAGCAGCTCTGACCAGTTCCCACATCCCCCACTGACTCAATGGTGACTTCAGCTGCTCTGTGAAACCCAGGTCTCCTTCGGGGAACTGATCCTGGGCACTATCAACAGGTCCATGCCCAGCGCTTGGCATCTGTCAGGACCCCACTCCTCTGCCCCAGAGTTTCTTTCCTGAAAGGAGGAAAGCATTTGGGGGACCTTGCCAGTCTTTTAGATGAGTTTTTAGAGGAGGTTTGAAATCAAAGGGAATCAAAAATGCTACAAATTTAACTGTGGAAACCACTAGTGTGTGGTGAGGGAGCTGATCATAGACAGTAAAGAAAGAAATGACAGGGACAGAGAACCCACTGAATACGGGGATGAGAGACTGGGCACTCACCAGGTTGGTGGTAGGGCAAACTGGACATGTAGTTTGGAGTCTGAACGGCAAAATAAGGGAAGGGTGCACCACCCTCTAAATTACTGCCTGTAAAACAGGTCTGTAGAAAGACAGGGCTCCAGATAGCAAGGAGCAAATATTAAATGCAATTATGGCTTCTAAATGCCAATGGCTTAACACAGACTATGTTGGAAATGCTGCAGATGTTATGAGGCATGGAGGAGAGGAGGAGGAAAAACACATCACTTGTTTTTTGCATGCCTTATGTTACTGTAAACATCATGGAATGACACTGTTCAGAAATGCGCCGTAGAGCCTGTCCAAGTGCTCTTGCTCACAGACCCTACAGCTACAGCTTCCAGCTTTTTCTACAGATAAGCAAAATCCTCCTGTCAGTAATGGGGGTGGGGAAGAGGAGCACCTGGGAGCTATGTAACATCTTCTGTATTTCCTTAACTAGATCCTCAGCCAGCATCCCAGCTGCAACCTTTCATGTTGACTTCAGCTGTCTCTGCCTGCCTGAAGGAGCTCTTCTCCTTCAGCATTGCCCCTCAAAAAAAAAAAAAAAAAAAAAAAAGAAAAAAAAGAAAAGAAAAAAAAAAAGAGAGAAAGGAAAAAAAGAAAATAAATCCTCTCTTACTCCTAGATATGATTTCAGTACATTTTTGCAAACTCCAGCTTCTGAAAATGGGCGTTAATGTCTCTGCTCACTCAAATACCTGCCACTTGGAGCCCCAGTAGCACTTAGCACACATACATTGTGCTGTAGAAACACAGCGAGCAGGCACAGCCCCTGCCTGCCAGCCAAACATTTAGCCTAGTCCACAGAGGGACACCTCACCCGCTACGCTTCAAATGCAGATGCTCAAGATGCAGCCTAACCCTGCGCCTTTGCTCAGGACACTCCTGGAACACAGTCAGCTCCCACCTAACTACTGCCAAGACCCAGGAACAGGACACTCATGTGCCACTGCTGCCACACTGTCTGCAGCAAACCTCTGACTGTCACGGGGGGGGGGGGGGACACCACTCACAGTCTCCGAGCCTGGCCCACTCAAACTGCTCATCCTGGCCACCCGGGCTGCCAAGCAGGGCAGGGCTGGGGTTCCTAGGGCTGTGCTTACTCCTAAGCAAAACGTCGGGTGAGAAAAAGGGAGTCGGCAGCAGAGTTAGTCTTTTTCCCTAATTCCAGAGGTTGCAAAATTTGAACCTAGTTTGAAGAAATAATTTTATGACTAGCGGATGGGGCTTGTACTACACAGCTCTGTACAGGTATGCTACGTTTGGCTGAGCTGGGCTAAACCCTTGTTGAGAACAAGCCTGGCTGTGACAGAAAGCAGCTCCTTCCCTCTTTGCTTTTGATGACAAAGAAGCAGCTTTGCCATCTGTGGCCTTTTACGCAAGTGCAAATGGGGAGTTGCTCTGAGCCCTCCGACTCTCCACTTTTCCCAGCACTGAAGCTACTGCTGTGTGGGTTTGGGAGGCCTCAGATTTCTCCCAGATGGAAAAGCACTTTTTTCCCCAACAAAAGATCTGAGAAGGTGGAAGGCTGGGCCACTGCAGCCTCAGGGCTTTGAAATCCATGTTTGAACCTGGCAGTGCCTCCTCAGCAGGGAGCCCTTTCACCAAGGCTCAGCCCTCACCAGCCTGTGAAGCAGGAACATTTAACTCAAGTGATTTTAACTCTTTAAGGACTGTTGGCTTAATATTTTGGATCGTGGGGCTGTCTTGAAATGCCTCATGGGCAGAGAGGGTTTTCCAGGTGTGCCTCTGGCAGGGTCCCAACCCTGTGTCTTAGTGGGGCTTGCTTGTCACCATAAACCTGCTCCTAGGAGGTTTCTTGCAAAGCATAAGTTCCTGGGACACTAGAGCCACTCATTTTACTTTGCATATTTGCCTGATCCTCATGTTCCAAAACCTGTTCAAAACCTTTAAAAAGTAATGCTTTCTTTGTTATCATGGGTGTTTGCCCCCTCAATGCACAGCCTCGGCTGTTTGAGGCACTGCTCAGGCAGACCTGGGAGCCACAGCATCTCCAGGTGGAGCTGCAGAGCGAGTCAGCAGGAGAATTCCCAGCTGCCAAGAAAATTATGGGAATTCAGTTTCATTTGCATCAAACTGGGCCAAGGAACTCAGATATTATATTTGGGTTTATTTTACCCAAACATTCCAAGAATTCTTGCCTTACTTCCCATTCAATTTCAGTTTTCAAAATGTAGTTTTTAAAATTATTAATATATTGAAGTTGATGTTGACAAAATGTTGTGTTTTGATTTGGTGACCTCTGCATTTTGTGATGGAAGAACTCTCTAGTGGAAAATTTGTGACTGGTTCTAAGTCTTAATGTTTATCTTCTGACTTGACTTTCCAAATGTAAAAGGAAATTAGTTTGCCAGGGGGTACATACATGAAAATAGGAGTTTCTGTGTCATGTTCATCAGTTACAAACCCTGTTAAATAATAGTGTTCCAGGTTCTCATCACTTTGCAAAATATTTTCTTCAAATACTATGATGATAATCATCCCCATGCACTTGGCACTGGTGATGCTGCATCTCAAACCCCAGGTTCAGTTTTGGGCCCCTCACTACAAGAGGAACATAGAGGTGCTGGAGCGTGTCCAGGGAAGGGCAATGAAGCCAGTGGAGGGTCTGGAGCACAGGTTTTATGAGGAGCAGCTGAGGGAACTGGGGTTGTTTAGCCTGGAGAGGAGGAGGCTCAGGGGGGACCTTATCGCTCTCTACAACTGCCTGACAGGAGGCTGTAGGCAGGTGGGGGTCAGTCTCTTCTCCCTAATAACAAGTGGTAGGACAAGAGGAAATGGACCCAAGTTGTGCCAGGGCAGGTTTAGATCAGATATTAGGAAAAATTTCTTCAGTGAAAGGGTTGTCCAGCACTGGCACAGGCTGCCCAGGGAGGTGGTGGAATCACCACCCCTGGAGGTATTTGGAAGATGTGTAGATGTGGTGCTTAGGGACATTGGTGGACTTGGCAGTGTTAGTTTTACAGTTGGACTTGATGATCCTAAAGGTCTTTTCCAACCTAAACGATTCTATGATTCTATCCAAAACTGGAGCAGCCAGAGAGCCTGGAGGCAGAGAGCAGGATCCTGTGGGATTTCCTCTCCGTCTCTCCCTGGAACAGGACTTTCCCCACACCCAAGCTGATGGAGGACAGGCTGCTGGGTCTAGTGAGCATGGCAGAGAGCTCTTGGGAAAAGAGGGGGGAGCATGCAGGCCATAGGAAATCCCCTGGGATTTCAGCCAAACCAGATGAAACTGCCTCATGGATAGGATGCTCTCCAATGGAAAGTCACATGCAGAGATGAAATGTTCCCCAGTGAGCCGGGATCAATCAGTAGCTGAAGCAAGAGCATAACCCACTATTAGGAAAAATTTCTTCACCAGAAGGCTTACCAAGCACTGGCACAGGCTGCCCAGGGAAGTGGTTCAGTCACCATCCCTGGAGGCATTTAAAAGATGTGTAGATGTGGTGCTTCGGGAAATGGTTTAGTGGTGGGCTTGGCAATGCTAAGTTAAAGGTTGGACTTGATCTTAAATTCTTTTCTAACCTAAATAATTCTGTGATTCTATGATTCTAAATGGGGTAAATGCTGGCATTTGGAAATGCTTCTTTCTTGAAGATTTATAGTGACCATCAGACATTTTTACCTTCCCTCTTTCAGATGTTTGGCTCAGTCATGTCCATTGCCACTGCAGAGCATCTTTAAATGACTTGGCATGCAGCAAGTTAGCCAAGAGCAAGACTGAACTCCTATACCTTGAGCTGAAATCCCTAGACAGACTTCAGGCAATCCTCTGTGGCACCTAACTTCTGTGACCTGAGCAAGGCTGCACAGCTTCAACGACAGTGATTCGGTGGTAGTCATTCACAGTCACTCTTCATTCAGGTTTCACCCCATCCTTTCCCAAAGCTGAAAGCTTTATATGTTTTTTTTTGTTTATAAGTGTACTGACTGCAAGATTGCTCATGCCTCGCTGTGCAAAGCTAGCTCTGCAGGCATGGGAGCCCCAGAACCCTGTCCTCACCTTCCCCTTGGGGGATGCTCCTGGGGGGCTTCAAGCCTGCAAGCCAGTGTGCTGGGGGTTTTAGTGGGGTCACAAGCTACCATTCATCCTGCAGACTGCTCTCTTGAAATGCTTGAGATGTGCCATTACCTTTCTAACCTGCAGCAGGTAGCTGGGTTGATAGACTGGGGAAGCATTTAGACTCCCCTGCTTACCCCCAAGCACTAAACGCAGCCTGCACAGCAGTTCTGCAAGTGTTTTCAGTGTGATGCTTTTACTTAGGGTCTCACCCTGCAAACAGTAGTTAGTGCTCAGTGGGACCACTCACATGACATTAGTTTCTGAGTCAAGACCGTTTACCTAAGGTCTAGACTGCAAAGTAGAATCAGTACTCCAGCCCTAAGGGGAACAGTTTTATCTGCAAAAAGCTGGACAATTTTTACCAAATCTGATGAAAGATTAATTTAAAGCATAATCCTATTCTGAGTACTTGAAAGTAGGGCAATTTTATTTGACAGGAGTACTGCTCATGCATGTGCTGAGTCATTTCTAATGATTTTTTTGTTACAAAAATATGTTTATGCCGTATTTTATTCCCAGTGGCTGTCTAGGGACAGCCCAGCATGGAAGACAGAGGTCTCGCCCACTAGCAGCCTCTCTGGCTGAGCCAGATGGACTCCCCGTGACCATGCAGAGCATGTGTTGAATTTCAGGAAGTCTAAATTCCTGTAGGCTTCTGGGATATCCTGATTCTGAACACACCAATTTTAACAAATTGGGTCCAGCCTGTCTTAAAAGCATGTTTGAAATGTGTAATTTTAGCTTTGAAAGGAAGTACTTAGCTAAACAGGCAGGAATATACTTCAGATGAAAGGTCTTGTTTCCTCCTCTATTGAAATGAGGCCAATAAAAGTTTGAGAGGAATTTTAAGGAAATTGGGTTAGATTCGCATGCCACCTGCTGCAGAACAAGCTACATCAATTCTGTTTCTTCCCTTCTTCGCCCTGTTGTAGTGAATAGCAGGGAAAGTATGTACACATGAGACTGCCAGTGTCTGAATAG
The DNA here is from genome assembly GCF_023638135.1 of Falco biarmicus. Classification (NCBI taxonomy): domain Eukaryota; kingdom Metazoa; phylum Chordata; class Aves; order Falconiformes; family Falconidae; genus Falco; species Falco biarmicus. The sequence continues at coordinate 35,141,573 of NC_079294.1, read as the reverse complement.
CTAGCTACTCCTTCTTCAACAATATGATCTTCACCTATTACAGCCGAATACCTTGTATTATCACAGCACTGATGTTATCCACAAAAAAGTTACCCATGCCTTTCAAAGTTAGTCTGTGGCTGAAACAAGAAACAAGACAATAAGGAAAGAGGCACTTTAGGAACCTTTGCATGACTTCAGAGGGTTTGCTGAAGTCAAAAGGATTGTGTTAAGAACCAGAACCACCATGACTCCTACAGTCCTAATCAAAATGCTGGGTGCGTGAAAAGCTGTTCAGTTGTACAGAGACTGAATTATGTCTCCTTACAAGAGAAAAACAATACACACAAGAGGAAGCACTTAAATAATTGATGTACTTTTCCTTTATCTGCATGTAGGAATGACAGGAAATCTATGCAGCTGGCACTAATGGATAGCATCAGTATGTCAATAATTGCTAACCAGAAAGAAATAGGAATGCATTTGTCCTGAAGTGACTGATCTTTCTTCTTTATCTCCCCATGTTACAATGGGAAATTAACAGTGTAAATTTTAGAATTCTGTTCACTAGTAGATCATTTTGATAGTGACACTTTCAAGTGCCTTTTTTGGTATGAATTCAGTCCAAAATGACTGTACACTTGCTTGCATTTAATCTGCAGTCTGACATCTAGGATCCTTTTGTCTTTTGTGCTACATTCAAACAACAAAATAAAACTTTGTTTGTATCACATGTTTAATTTTCCCTTCCACATCAGCAAAAGGGTGCAGCCATGCTGGAATTAAACATAAATCAGAGATTTAAAAACACCCAGTACTTTCATCCTGAAAAACTGCATAACAATTTCCAGCTTAGAAGTAGGATACTCTTACTGAATAAAGCTTCTTGTTGAAAAATTATTGGTATATTGACCCATTCATATCCAGTTATTTAATTCAAAGGTTGTATTCAGAAGTTCCTTCTGAGTTGCTTATCCCAGGGAACAATTCCGCAGCTGTTCTTGCTACATTTTTGTGTAGGCTGAAAGTAGTCTGAAAATTCTGGCATTAATTTACTGCAACTGCAAACGGCAGTTCTCCAGGTTGTTCAGGAGGCATACACTTTGCGAAAAGGTTGGTGAAGCAATACATACACTTGCCACTAATATTGTGCTTTGGCTAAATTTCTTTATAGCTGTGTGCATGTGTATACACAAACGCCTGTCTACATCTGTACAGCAGGGCTCTGGATTCTAGCCTCATTGTGGTGCTGATGATATCTGTCACTGCAACAACTTTTTGCAGCTATATTATCCGGCTGCATTCAAACCCAAAGATTTTAAAAGTACACCACCAGCCTTACTGCGCTCATTGGATTCAGCAAAGTGGTATTTCTGCACTAGCAGGCACTAATGATTATTTTTAGAAAGCTTAATGCTGATTTTTTGCATCCCTTTTTATGGAGTTTTTACTGCTAAAGTTTTAAACTCTGAACTAGATAGTATAAGAGCAATAACCACAAAGAGCATGATGTGATTTCAAAATACCTTAACATGAAAAGCAAGCTATCAGCCACTGGTTCACTAAAATTGCTTAATAAATGCACAGGGGAGCTACCATTTCTATGCCCAGTGCTGGTTTTGTGTATATTTATATACACATATATGCACACACACTTCTGTACATACATGAACCAGAAAATTATGCAAGGTCTGTGCAGCAGACAACCACTTGGCTTGACTGGCCGTCCGTGTCAGTGCTCGGTGCGGGGCAGGGCGGCAGGAGGCAGGGTGAGTCCCGCTGGGCTGGAGGCAGGGTCAGCTCCAGCTGGGGGACATGGGAGGATTATTGGGGGAACAGAGAGAAATGAGCCTTTCCCCTGTGTATGCTGGCACATTTCCGATCCACGTCCACATCTAAACATCACTTTACCTAAACTTTTCATTCCCACCCATAACAAACTGCTTCGTTCCCTCAAATCATGCATCTATAAACGCTTTTCTGGAGGAAACTTCCTTAGTCCTCTCAGCAGCAAAGGTAATTGAGGTGTCAGTAACTTATGCACACAACATGCCATGCATGCACAATATCAGTTTCATCATTAATACCAGATGCCAGCTAAATACTGTCACTGTCACCCTGAAATACCCAACCCCCAACTCAGAGTGCTTAACAAGCAAACTGAAGTCAGGCCCTTAAAATCAAAGCCTGAAGAAGGGAAGCTTTGCTGGTTAACAGATCAGCCCTTTGAGAAGGGAAGCGAGAAATACTCATCTTCATCTCTCCTCTCTTTAGACAACGATAGCAACAGCACAGGGAATTGCGCCTGGTGCAGTTCGCTCTGCACCATATACATAATTTACAGTTTTCCACTCTGGTTTTGAGTGTGCATTTGTGGACATGAGATTGTTTTTGTAAAAGGAAAGCAGAGAGACAAGGGAAAAAAAACCACTGCAGCAGCCTTCTTCCCCAGCCTCACTTTTTAGCCCACATCCTCATCTCTGACACACAGCCTTCACAGGCCAGTGAAATAGGAGTGCTGCACAGTATGTGTATGTATATATGTATATATACACATATGAGAAAAGAGAAATGCTTGCCACAGTTAAAGGAAAAAAGAAAAAAAAAAAAGATGTTTTCAATGGTCCATCTCTTTATTAGCAAAATGCCTTGGCACAGAGTCACTCTAGCATTTTGACAAGTTTCCTTTTGTGCAGTATAGTGAGTGTTTACAATTCCTCTAGAAGTTAAAAAAAACCAACAACCAGCTGAGAAACATGCTTCTTGCTCATGTGTCCTCCTGCTCAGTGAAGTTTGACATATACAGCCATCAGTGCTAGTAAAGGACTCCTTCCCAGATATAGGCAAAACATGTAAGGCACTTATTTTGAAAATAAGGTACATTTCTATTTCCTTTCAGCAAATAAACCCTTCAAATTACATTTATCTGCCCCTTGCTGCGTCCATTACCATCCGGGAAGGTTTATCAAGGCATGAACAGGACACGTACACAGCGCGCTTGGTGCGGCAGGACCCATCCCCAGAAACTCTCCTTCGGGAGCTCGAGACTATGTACATCGATACCATCATCTCTCCGGACACAGGCACTTCAGACCATCTGGCTGAATTACTAAACCCTTCCTCCTTTCCAGCCCCTGTGCCTTTAGAGAAAAACCAGGCGTTACCACCCACTCCAGCCCTCCACCATGAACTCTTAAGGGACTGCACCAGGATCTGCAGTGGTTGCAGGGAGTTTCTCCTCTCCCTGCTGCGGCTCTGACTCCCTTCAAAAGCAAGCAGCTTCGCGTGTGACTTTGCAATCTGAGAATGTGAACTAGTCGACAGGACACCGGGGTAAATATAAATCTGGCGCTTACCCACAGGCAGTCCCTCGCAGTCTGACATCGTGCAAGAAGTCCTCCTCACCGGGGGCTTAGGAAAACCACAGCAGGACCGCACGCGTGGGTCCTTCTGCTTGCAAAGGCGGGGGGAAAATAATATCTAAAAATTTACAGCTACCCTTCTCTTACACTGTACATCTACCCACCCAGAGAGCTGTAGCAACCGTCCCGTCCCTGCCTTCTCATTATGGGATGTAAAGATAAGAATGTGCTTTTGTGCCAAAAGAGTGTGCTATTGGTGGATAAATTTGTTGTCATCCCTCCCCTTTGCAGAGTTTCCTCTTTAATGTCACAGAGGCACATTACCCTGTCGGAAAGGCCATCGAATATTTATGAAACGGCTTTTAAGAGCTAAGCCGCAAATCTGCGCTGGAGAACTGGGCTAATTGCTGTGCAGTGGGGTTGGTGGTGGGAGCCACACTGCTGGGGCACTCCTGCTGCCCGGGGGGGCTGCAGTGGGGAGGTGGTGGGCTGGGGGATATGCTCTGGCATCTTGCTCTGTACCTTCTCTGTCTGCAGGTTAAATAAGGGTCTGAGCAGAAATACTACTGGAGAGGGGGCAGGAGCCAGGGTGTATCTGTTTAAGAGGGAAGGAGGAAGAAAATTATCTTCTGCTTATAATGTACTACCCAAGAAATAGTTTTTGTGATGCTGTTGCTAAAGGCTGCTTCATGGTATATAGTATTATTGTGAGTGCAGCTTTCTCTGTAACTTCATGACTTTTGCTTGCTTAAAATATGACACTTTAATGCTGCCTTAGTGAAGCATTTTGTGGCTGCTTCTGCAAACTATTTTTTTAATCCTTGGGAATGTTTATGTGGGATTTGCTTGCAATGAGATTTCCAGACTGGTCCAGTCAGTAAAGAGTACCCCTGAGCACCGGTCTGTTCATTAGGCACCTTAATGAAGTGCAAGCAAAGGCTCTGGTGGCGTTAGAGCCGTGGTGGGCTTGGCGGGGATGTGCAGGACCTGGTGGGTGCCCTCAGCACCCAGAGGGTAGTTTGCTGCCACTTTTTCTCCCAGGAACAATCTGGGACAGTCTGAACTTAACCTGACACAGATCTTTAGTGTCTGAGCCCTTCACAAACGTTGGGCTTTCAGACCCAGAGCCCGTATGAGGGCTGGGAGGAGAGGGAGGCAAGGGGAGCTCTGATGGGGGGCTCTGGGAAGTGCTTCCCTGTGGCCAGACGCAGCCCCTGGGGGAAATGAGCCATCAGAGCCCCAGGGGACACCTTTCTTCAAAATGCCTTGAAGGAAAAAAGGCTTATTTTATATGAAGTATACTAGGAGCTCCATGTGCTCAGCACCTCTGAAAAATCTGGGTTGGTTTTACTTCAATGCTTCAGTCTAAGCACCCCTAAGCTGACACTGCTGGCCCTACCTGCTTTCCCTCTGAAGAGAAGCCTTTTAATAGTCTGCTGGTTACTCAGCAGCATAGCTAGCCAGGATTCAATTCAGGATGACAGGCCAGTGACTAAGCAGCTGAAATAGCTGCAAATGTAGACAGTTACACTTTCCCAAAATCATCCCTCAGGCTGCCTGCGTAGAGTCAGGCAAGCGGGGCTGGGGTGTCCCACAGCCACTGGTGTTTGCCAGCATGAAGATTGGTGCAACAGGGATATTCAGGGGTGTAAGGCTCACCTGGGTGGCAGCTCTGAGGAGAATTAGAGCCTCAGGCTTTTTGCCAAGGTGCTGTACAAGAAGTGCAAGGCATCGTGCTTAGCCTCTCCATCCTGCTGCCACCCACAAATCCAAGGAGTGGTCTGTGGCTATTCTGGAAGACGGGGAGATTTGGAGATGTCCAGTCTGTCTCAGTCTCAGTACACATCTGGGAAGGGAAGAAGGCCTAAATCAGACCGGAGGACTTTTCTTCCAGTGCAGTTTCACTGCAGAAACATATTGCTCCAATGTGTGTGAATCAAAGCTTCCTTAGCTCGACCCTGTGCAAACTCAGTCTCCCAGTTCTGCAAGCATTTATGTGCCAATTTAACTTCAAGCCCCCACTGAAGTTCCTGGAACTACTCAGGGCTACAAAGTTAAACACATGCGTAAGTATTTGCAGGATCAAGGGCTCGCCATTCCTGTATTCATGGAGCAAACAGCTGCAGCTGATTTTGAAGTTACCTCTCACAGCTGTGTGCTGGTGCTCCTCCAGTGAAGGTCAGAGCCCTCCAGCAGAGCTGGACAAGTGCCTGCAGCGAAGGCATGCCAGATCACAGACTCATGGCTTAGCTCTAACTCGTCTTCAAGAGCAATTTAACAAAACCTATGCCTCAGTCGCCTCTGTTACATGTCTTTGGCCAAGCCTGCTACAGGGGGTCAACATCTTCTGGAAGAGGGGCAGAGAAGCTGGCAGACAAAACTGAAGGGGGAGGACAAATACATCTTAAGCTATTACAGCAAAGTGGGCAAGAGCTTGTCTGCCAGAGCCGTTATTAGGATTTGGCCTTGGGAGAGCTCTTCAGTGCAACACTAAAGCATGAAGTTATCCACGAGGTCAAAAGTTGAATATATCAGACCTAATTCTCACAGTGATACTCACAAACACTTTCCTTTGATGAGGAGGACTCCAATTAAAAAATTAGCTTTGATCCCTGGATACTTTAGTTATAATGCTGGGTTTTGAGAGGTTATAAGACTTTTTTTTTTGAGTAAAACTAAGCATTTCTTTTAACTCCTCCTGTTTCTCAGTCTGAAAAGAGCCATGCTTGCTCCTGGAGAAAGGCCAAGCCTGGAAAATTTAAGTCTGAAAGGAGAAAGTTTGGGGAATTTATGAATAAGCCTGGTGTCTGTCATGGCAAAAAAATATAAAAGCCAGAAACTGAACTAAACAATAAAAGGTGAGAAGTAAAATACATATTATTTTAGGAGGTATTAAACTAATATAGGAAATGTGCTAAATATCTGTCAATAACTGCTCTCACTTGGGCTTTCCAAAGAATCTGAAGGATGCTTATCCCCCAACACACACTGAGAAAGAGTCATGAATCTTTCTGCTTCATACTACTACCCAAAATAGTAAATGTAATATATGGAAGGGGGTCACTGGAGTATTTCCTAAAGGTTTGCCTGGACTAATTTGGTCTGTTGTGGAAGGCAGTTGCATCACCCTGATGCATCTTGAAATACTGAAGCACTTGCTAGAGTGGCCATGCCCCTCTCTGGAGCTTTCCAGCAAGAAATACAAATGTCTCAATTGCTGTTTATGCCACAAATCCTGCAGGTAACCCGCAGCCTGGACTGTGCAAAGGCCTTTTGAGATGCCAAGAACCTGAGACTGAGCTGCTGTGCCTGGGGAAAAAGGACATATGTGGGGAAACCTGGGTGCAGGGCACCTACAACAGGACAAGTACACAGTCACCCTAGCGCCCAGATACTGTTTGTCACCTACCTAAGACATGCAGCAGGCTTAGGTTCTAACCTAAGATGTTTACATATCCTGTTATGCTACTGATGTAAGTGCCTAAATGCCTTGGAAAACCTGGTCTTTAAGATTTTGAATACCATGGGAGGTCATGATTTTCCCCACAGCCTGTCAGGCTCAGCTATCTGACCATGCAAAGAGCCAGATCCACCCAAAAGCTCCCAGCTGGACCAGTGCTATTGCTGACTGTCCTCTCACTCAGCCACGGATGGAGCCAGTCTTGTTCAAACCTCATAGGAAAAGCAGGGAGCTGCACTTCTCACTGTGGGATCTCAGGCACTGCCAGACTCTGGCCGCCTGCTAACATCACTGGTGGAAGGGCTTTGCTAAGCTCATCACTACTGTAGGAGTACAGACAAATTGTTCTCCTTCCCTCTGCCTTTCTCTCCCCCGGCGGAGAGAAATCACAAGTATTAAGAACAATTTCTTTAGCTAACCAAGTCAGATCTGATTATTAAATCTGCAATTTTCCATGAGATTGAAGCAAGTGCCTTACTGCCTGCTTCAGCAGGCATTTATATCTTCCATCAGCATGATTTCCACGCAGTTTAAATAGAGAATGGCTGAAATGTGCTTCTCCCTTCTAATTTATGCAAATTCCCTTGGGTTTTCTCCTGCCATGTGAAGAGATTTCTGCCTGTTGGATATGGGAGGATTCAAAGCCTGGGCAGGGGGAGGGGAGGGACAAGATGAGGAGAGAAACTGCAGGCTGATATAAGCAGGTTGGGATCAGGATGTGGGTGACCTTGTCTCAGAGCACTGACGAGCCCGAAATGCAGTCCCACAGGCGGGGACGGTCCCCAGGCACTGGGACAGTTCCGGAGCAGAACCCACTCTCAGACAAGCTAAACGTTCCTGCCAGCACAGGCGAACGAGCTGAATAAATCCAGTATGTGCTTTGAGTCTTTCGCTCCTAGTGCTGTTTTCCTTGGGAGTCATGGTTAGGAATTTGTTAGCAAAGACTGGGTTTCCCCCTTGGAAAGCCCTGTGGCTGGTGGGGAGAACACGAGATTTCTGTTCTCTAGTGCAAGGGGTGACGTGAACCATGGCTTTTGAAATGCACCCAGGTAAAGTGCAGAGCAGCAGGAGGGGACCATGCTGGTCACCACAGCTGGCCCTGCTACCAGCCCCATGTCTGCCAAGCCACTGGTGGGGCCTTGGTGTGGTTCCAGCTGTACCTGTGGGACCAGTGGGCCAAATCCAGGCTCTGTGTGGTGCTGTGCCACGTGCATACGCGGCAGAGAAATGGACTCCAGAGCTGCTAGTCAGACAGGCCTGAACCTCTGCACGGTGATCAGCAGAAGACTGCCCTGAGGAAAGGAATGAGGCTCAGGCTAGAAGTGCCCAGCAAGTTCCAATAATTGGGATTTTATTTCATTATTGTTTTCTGACACAGTCTGTTCGCATTTCAACTTGATGGGCAGGGAGTGTAATAATGCAGTCACAAGCGAAGCCGATGCATCGACAGAATCTCATGCGGGTGCATCCAGTGAAGGGAAAGCGAGTGAAAAAAGGCAAGATACAGCTGACAGCTACAACAGTCCTCTAGGAAACAGCAAATACAAAAGTAATAGCAGCCCCCCAGAATAACTAGGTATATCATCATTTTGCATTAATCTGTACTTTTTTTTATGTTATTAACAAAATTTTACTAGTCACAAATGAATCTGAGCTTTGTATTCAAGAAAGGAAACATCTCCATCATCTCCTCTGATGTCACCCCAGAGAGAAGATTAGAAGATTAACTATGTCAGGTGACGCCAATCCAATGGCAGGGAAAATAATTTTGCACATTCAATGAGAAAATGGGGGAGAAATCCTAGCTATCTCCAAGAAACGTGAACCTTAGCAATGATAATTGCTGGCTCACAAAGAAAACATTTTATGCAAATGTACAGATATACAGTAAATAAAATAAGCAGATCAAAGACTTGGAAGAGGATTTATCTTAAAGAAGAAATGAGTGGATAGTCTGAATCTCAGTGGTATTTTAGTCTCATCTAATTTATAAGCGGTTGCATTCTCTGGGGAGGAGTTATGAAAGGCCATTGAAATTATGTGAGGAAATAGAAAAACTACATCCAAAAGACAAAATTGGCTTCTGAGCTGTCACAGTTGTGGCTGGCAATGTTTCCTGACACATCAGGTACCAAAATGAGCCTGCCGTAGCGCTCAAGTGAAACGCATTTACACAAGGATGGAGAGAAGGTGAGCATGACAGCGTGAGCCCAGCTTTCGGCATCTGCTGATAAATGCAAGTGGCTCTTTGCTGGCAAAGTCTGCGGGAGTCGCCCAGCACAGGGGACCAAAGCTGAAGCTGTTTTCCCATCGATACATGGTAGATTTTCATGCACAGCTGCAATTAGTGTTAATGGGAGTTCCCTCTGCAAACGTTCCAGGTGTTACTGAATAGTGTCCCGGTGGACATAAATAGCCGAGAAAAATTATATGATTCAATCTGATCTTGCTGCTCCTGGTTTTAATGGAATTATTGCTGTTTATATCAGTGGAATTAAGATTGAGTTTTGCACAGCAGCACGTTGCTGCATCTGCTCTTCATGGATCTGGTAGAAAAAGGTGTCGAGCCCTGAATATAAATATTACGGTGTCAAGTGGTGGGTTTGAGAAGAAGGTGAGAGTCTAGCAAACCTGATTTGGCAGCTTCAGAAATAACACTCAGGCAAACAGATGGTCTCTGAAATGAGGGAAGTCTTTAAAAGATTCACAAATTAATGAGTTCTGCCAGTTTTTTAGTGATTCCTACCAAAATTCCTATAAATCAGCCTAACTGGGCAGGGAGGTGGAGATGGGAGGAATCAATAACTTCCCTAGACAGCTTGTATATCCCAGGTTAGCTGACAAAGGCTTCAGAGCTGGAAAAATCCCAAGAGGAATTATGGAGGTATCATCCTTTCAGAAGGCAAAAGCCACAGCATTCGTCATGTACTATCAATGCCCTGGGGACTAGTTGCAGCCGTCCATGATCAAGGATATCGGTTTGGTGCTAAGGGAAGGTGAGGTGTCAGACACTCTGAATTATTGGCTCATCCTGGGAACACTGAAATGTGTTTTGAGGGAGTGAAAGCCTCCTCCTTCCACTGCAGGTCAGAGAGAGACCACTCCTTCACCCACCTTCAGTCTTCATTGAAACCGGCCCCAGACAGCACATTACCAATGCAGAATATTTACAACAACCAAACACAGCCCTACCTTCAAATAAATGACATCTCATTTCTATTTTTATCTCCGAGACTTTCACCCTGCTTGGTACTATGTCAAGCATAGCAAGATGTTTTCACCAAGCTGAAAATAAGTCCTTAAAACTGTCTCTGGACAAGGTTAGCCACAACAGGTAACCAAAAGATCGGGGTTTCATCCCAAACTTGGAACAGGGGCAAACTATGCTTTTGGGAATGATCAGCAGCAGAAAGAGAGCACCGGAGAGATCTGATAATCTTCCAGTTGATCATCTCTCCAGCTGATCTCTACCAAAGCAACTGCAATCTCCACAACACTAAGTGAAGGTCTGCCATGCTAGAAGCCAGAATTAATTAAGGAATAGCTGATGGAATCAGAGCTGAACAGTGAGGGAAATTATCCATTAGGGTATCTATGAAGTTTGTGATGTGGTGCTCTTTACAACCCACTTTTATTCACCTGTTTGCAAATATTTGTCTCCAGTGTTTGACAGCCGGACCGATCTGAGAGGAATTTTCATTCTTAGTCATTTGAAGCTGCCTCCGCCTTACAATAAACACAGTCACAATTAACGGAAGTGGTGACCTCGTCGGCAATTTCTGCGAAGAGGACAGGACTCCTTGGGAACAGTAAGTAAAACAGACTATTACCCTGTAAGTGACCTCTGTAAGTTACATTGGGGGTGACACATGTTGCTGGGGCAAAAGGAAAGCTCGCTTGTGGCTGCTTCAGTAGCACAGAAGTAGTGTTTCCAAGCAGTTTTCATAGAAAACAGGATTGGACTTGTTTTAGGTTCTCCGGTATTGATGTTTTTCACTACACGCACCTCCAGCTGCCTCAAGGAGAAATTCAAGACTGCCTTGGTGTGGTTAGGCTCTCAGCTCCAGGGTAAGATGCATGGTGGGGACCACAGCACTTCAGTGCTGAGCCAGGCAGCGCAGGGTGACAGGCTCTTAGACCCTCAGCGGGGATCCAATTTCCCACCACCACCATGGAGAGGAGGAAATCCTGGAAGGGGGCAAAGTGACTTTCCTAGGGTCACCCTGTGAGGCCATGGCACGGTGGAAGAGAAGCCTGGTCCCAGCTCTACAGCAGACAAAGGGCAATACATCAAGCTGTCAAATTGGAGAGCTGCTTGCCAACAGCAAAGTCTCGATAAAGCTAATTTGCTTATTTTTATCCAAAAAAAGGAAAAAGATAAAAAAAGTCTGTGTTTGCATTCAATGCTCATGAAAAAGGTGAGAATATTTATTTTTCTTTCTTATTAAATGATTCATGAATGGAAAAGTCTTTTTGCATGGCAGGCCGATGGTGTGCCGTGTGCCTGGCAGTTATCTCTTGGGGTTTTGGTTAGGAACAACTGCTGCAGGACTGCTAGAAGTATGTGACATCCTTCGACTTGACCGAACCCCCTGTCTCAGTGTACTAAAGTCATGCAGCTGATACAGGAGACCCTTTTATATACTCACCAGGCTGGCAGCAGCTGCCTGCTTTGCCACAGATCTGGGGCAACTTAGTGGCTTGCTTGGTGTCCACCTGGCTGGGGCCACTCTGGTAAGCTGCAGTCACTTCTGCGACAAAAGTATCCTACAACCATTCTCGAGATACTCAAGAAGCAAGTGCTTCTTTCAATGTACGAGACAATGTCCCAGCCTGCTCTGGGAGCTGGAGACATTCAGGAAGCACAGATCAAACCTTTTATGTGTTAAAATTGTAGGGACAAGCTTCCTTGCAATTTCCTAATTTGATGCATGAAGCTGCTTCCTCCTTACTCTCCAGTTCTCATCCAGGGCTAATCTGGGGACTGAATTTCTCCATTTTTGCATACAAGCATCGTACCCCTACTGGAGTGGAGTACTTAAGGGAATCCCAGTGTTTTCACATGCAGTTACACAAACGCAGGAGCTCCCATCTCAGGGCAGAGGCAGGGTTGCTGTTGCCTCTCGGCATCCCCCAAGGCTGCCTCTTGCAGTTCTCAGGGATGCCTTGTCCACGTTGTGCCTTTACTCCCCTTTGGCACAAACCCAAGCCAGTATTCCTGCCATATCCTGGATCCATTCCTCACCTAACACTTCATTAATCCACAGAAATGACAGCAATTGGTAGTAGCAGGTGAACGCTTGCCTTTGAAACCCTGGAATACAGCTAGCTAAGAGGGCCTGCAACATAAAATCATCGTTAACGTTGTGCACAGCAGAGTCAGATGTGCTGAAGTGCCATCCCCAGGCCACCACTGCAGCACCTAACGTGGACTGCTCGGGGGTCCCGGCATTCTTTGGAGTATCAGTGTATAGCTAGTTACATTTGTCACAAAATTATACTTAAACATTACAAAACCTTCTTAATGCTGAGATGTTAAACTTGCACGGAATAGACTAGATCAGCCCAAAGGCTGCAGAGCTGAAAATTAAACCACCATTGACTTTTTTTTCTTTTAATTTAGAAAGCTGCAGAAGCCTGAGAGAAATCTGTCTCACAGCAGAGCCCACAACTAAGGAAATTCCACGTATGGTCAAATGTCAAGTTGTTTCTTTTGCAAAGGGCAATGTGGCAATCGTATTTCCATTTGGAGAGAAGCGTTTTCCTTCGAGCAGAGTATTTCAGTGGGGGAAGGGGAGGGAGAGAAAGCAAAGCATGCTTTTTCTTTCAGCACACATGCATTCAGAAATCTGGCGGCTCATTTTTAAAAGGTTATGGCTCCCTTCCCTGCTCTTCCCCGTGGGCACAGCCTGGCCAGCCGCACCTTCGCCACCAGCCCTCCCTTACTAAGGTCTCCCTTTCCTCTTCTTCTGTGAGGCTCCTTGGATTAAAGTAAGTCCTGGGAAAGGCACACGCCTCTGGCACTGAAGTAACTGAGAATCCCACCCACCCACCTACAGGCAGAGTATGGCCCGGTGCTTTCTGGCCAATTTAATGTTCCTTTTCATCACTGTTTCCCCAAGAAACAAGATTTGCACAGTCCCTTTGGTAATAAATCCTCCACCCACCAGCCAGTTCCAAGCAAGGACAAGGTCCGAAAGGCATCGAAGTTCCTGCAGTTTCCAGAAAACATCTGGGACTCTGTTAAAGCGAAGAGATTGGGGTAGTTTAAGGCTGCCTGGCTAGAGGCGTGCTGGCACTGTGAACCACAGTCAGTGTGTGGCCAGGCCAGCCATGCGGCACACACAGAGCCCTGAAGCTGGCCCTCGCCTGCCACCTCCACCCCTGCCAGTGGCTCGGACAGGGATATGGGATCGCAGGAGGAAGGTGGGGATCTGAAAGGGGAGGCTGGAGTGTCAGGCAGCACCGCAGTGAGGGCTGCCTGAAAAGTGGTGAGAGACTGCTGCGATGTGGTGGGGATGCTATAGATAACCTGGTGGGAAACGGGTGTCGCTGCAACTGGAAAAATAGGGAGGACAAAAATTACAGCAAGCCAGTGTTTGCTAGCACTGCAGGGGCGCAGGGGCTGTCCCTGTTTGGGCAGGCAGCCTGGCCAGGGCCCGCTGCCCACCGGCTCCCAGCAGGGCTGCGCTTCACCTCCCACCATCCCAGTAGGGCTCAGCCCTTTCAGGAGGAAGCTGAACACACGTCTCTCTGTTTCTGGAAGTCGCTTTCATCACCTTCACCTTCCTCCCTGACCTTCCTGCCTCCACTGCCTAACCACCCACACTGCTGAGAGGCAGGAGGCATAGCTTTCCCAGCTGCAAATCCTCCTCCTTGGCCATTTCACTGTTCCTCCAGGTCACCAGCAACCTCAGTGGAGAGCCCCCAGCTCTCCCCCACTCTCCTTTCCATTTCCCCCACTTGCTGCTATTTATTGCTCTGTGGTATTCAGGGGAGGAATGCAGCCTGTCCTGGGGAAAGGGCTGCTGCCGCCAGGACTCAGCAGGCTAAGTTTAGTTCCTGGCTCTGCCAGGGATCGCCTCTGTGACACTAATCAAAGATTAAATTTCTCCCTGCCTCAGTTTCCCTCTGTAGATAGCAAAGTTTCCCCTTGTAACCTGTCTGGGGCAGGAGCTGGTTTATACTGCTTGTTTACACTGAGCCTGTCACTGGAGCTCATGCCCTGGCCAAGATCTTGGTGTACTCCTAGAATAAGTACATACATGTTATGTTTTCATTAAAGGTCTTAGTATTTTTGTATTTCATATCAAAAGCATAACAACTAGAGATGAATTATAATTCTTCACATCATGCTTTTTTATTTTGTACGGAGTTCCATTTAAATTCTGATTCCCTAAGAACTAAAATAACTCTGGTATTGCTCACAATTCTAAATACTGATCTGAGAGTGGATGTGGTCACAGACAGTCTGTCAGTCTTACAGCCTTTCCTGTAGGTTCCCCAGGAAGAAGTCAGCCTTTGGAGATGTAACCAGAGCTACTGTCCGTGTTCTGGGAATGAAATGACAAGAGTCTATGAGCAATAAGAAAATAAAGCCTGCTATGTATGAGCTGAAGACTTGGCTTGATGCTGTCTCTTTAAAAAATCTCTCAAACAATACATTAAAAAGCAAACCTATCGCATACATATTTCATCTGCACCTTGGAACTGTAATTAATGGCACAGGAGGCTTCATTTGACAAGCTGTCCTCAGGGCAGACTTTTTACTTCTATCTACATCAACAGTGCTCGCTGCTACCATTTCCCCTGGCAAAACTCCTCAGCTTTGCCCTGCTCCTTAGCGGAGAAGTGAGTAGATGTGGGACTAATACACATTTTTCTCTCCATTGATGAAGACTTCCTTCAGATACAGTAGGACTAAAGAGAATAATTTTTCAAAGATGGAAGAAGATGCACAGGGACACACACAGCAGGAGGGGAAGAGAAAACTCCTGTTTGTAAAGCCTGCCCACTGTGTGGAATAACCAATGCTAATTCAAACTGAATACGATCGAAATTAAACACCATGGGCCAAATTAGTCCCTGATGTAGCACCAGTAACCCAAAGGCAGATGATTTGATTTCACTGAACTTATGCCAGGAGTGAACTTGACCCACAGCATTACATGGCATCTAACAGTCCAGCCAGGAAGCCTGAAATACATCACACACATCCAAACACAGGTGTTCTCGTTGTGGCTGGTGCTCTAACACATGTGGCTAGTTATTAGCTCTCCAGCCCTTGTCATCCCCGATCAAGATTTCTGGTGGTCTTTAACCTCCAACCTTTTCATAGTGATGGTGCTCATCTACCTTCATCTTTCTGAACAGGTTACAGAGGCTCTCTGAAAATATGAGGAACAATAAAGCATCTGGGTTTATTTACTTACTAAGTGTTGGCTAAGTTGTATTTTTTCTAACCAATTCAAATGGATGTTGTGGTTTATTTCAGCCAGCAACTAAGTACCACACATCCGCTCGCTCACTCTCCTTCCAGGCAGGGGGATGGGGAGGAGAACTGGAAAATGGCAAAACCTGTGAGTTGAGATAAGAACAATTTAATAACTGAAATCAAGGGGCCGGGGGGGGGGGGGAATAGTAATGAAAAAGGAAATAACAAACAGAGAGCAAAATACAATGCAAGAGAAAAAAGTGATGCACAATACTATTCCTCACTTTCTGCTGACCAGCCAGTCCTTGAGCAGCAATTGGCCCCTCCCGGCCAAAACCACCACCACACCCAGTTTACATACCAAACATGACATTTTATGGTATGGAATATCCCTTTGGCTAGCGTGGGTCAGCTGTCCTGGTGGTGTCCCCTCCCAGCTCCTTGTGCACCTCCTCACTGGCAGAGCACGGGAAACTTGAACAGTCCTTGGTTTAGAGTAAGCACTAATTAGCAATAACTAAAACATCAGTGTGTTATCAACATTATTCTCGTACTACAGCATTGTACCAGCTACTAGGAAGAAAATTAACCCTCTCTCAGCCAAAACCAAGGCAAGGGGGAGTTGGGAAAGGGGGGAGGAGAAAAAGGGAAGTAAAAAAAAGAGTGGTAACCTTTTTGCAAGATCTGCCCAATGTAACACATGCATACAATGTGTACTGAATCCATCACAGAGCAAATCAGCAAATGCTGCTTGCAGCAGCACGGAGATGCACAGACATTAACTCCAGGAGGAGCTGAGGTGGTATGAACCATAGGATCCCAAAGGCTTTCAGACACCAAGTTATGGTGTTTCTTAGGCTATGAGCAGGAAAGATTTTAGGTTTTGCTCCTTCCTTGGGCTTTGTAGCATGCAAAAGCTGAGGCTGCTGAGCCCGGTTTCTCTGATGGAGGGGAGATGCCACGCTGCAGCATTTTCCAGCAGCCCACCACAGGGACAGATGCCATCCTGGCGGGGACCATTTCCAGGTTCAGCGCAGACTGCACAGGCTCTGCTCCTGTTTGTCCAGGGGCTGGGCAGCTGTGCAGCGCCTGCTTCGGCAGCACTGAAGTCAGTGGGAGCTTTGCCATCAGTTCTCAGGGTACCAGGCCAATACCCAGTAGTATGTAATACTTACAGCTTGGTTACAGCCATTGCACATTCCCCTGAGCAATTTTAATACCCAAAAATAGAATTTTGTGTTTGGTGTTCCAGCTTTAAGGTTTGCCCTGCTGATCATCTGCATTTTCTCTATACTGAATTATTTCATCTGGAATCTGGCAATAGCTCACACTGCTAGCTCTTCTTATCAGTGATCCAGATACATAAAATCTCAGAGGTGGGATGGCTCTGGAAATTCAATCTATTTTGTCTGGCTTCATTTCTAGATTGCATCTGGGTTTAATATGGCTTTTGGATCTTCCAAACAAGGGTTTCATTCTTTTGGATAATTTATCTAGAGCTTGTTATCCACTACCTACATTTTTCTGGCTATATACTACTGCAAAATACTGCATCATGCTTATCTACAGCTCTAGAATTAGTGCTTTTATGACTTTTATGCGTCATTGAATTTACCAGTATTAAATGTTGGAAGACTGGCAATACACAAGAATGAGGGAAACTATCAGACCTTGAAATACCAAGATTCATACAGATACTCCATGTTTCCAAAATGACTCCCAAAACATGGGCACTAATACAACTCTGTGGTGAGGTGGCACACATTGTATCAGTGAGAACACATAAAGGAGACAGACATATCAATATTGGACATGGAGGCTTAAGAGGACACAGAAGCAAGACAACAGAAACCCGTGATATCAAGATAGAAAAGGTCATTTGGGTTTGGTACCCAAAAGTTGCAAGAACTAACAGAGCTGTGATTGTCCTGGTTAACCACCTCATGCCAGTAAGGAAGGAAGATGCAGGAAAACAATGAACTGGAGGCAGTTGCAAGCTATAAATATTATCTTAGGAATTCAAAGTCTCACATTTTTATAGGTAAGTGGATGCTGGCTCTGGCCAGCCCAGGGACACTGGTCTTGCAAGCTGGAGAGGCTAGGAGGTCACTTGCATAGTGCACAGAGGGAAAGAAGCCCCTTGGATGGGGATAGAGCCTTGAGAGGCCCCGGCACTGCCATCACCCCCCAGGCTGGCACCATTGTGTGATTTAGGCAGCAGGTCTGCTTTTGGGCAGATCGGAGGTGCTCATACCCTGAAGCATGCTGCACGCTGCAGGCCTGGAGGGAGCTGGAAAGGAGACAGCCAAACCAGGTCCTTTTGCCTTGGTGGGCCTTTGGGAAGGTGAGTTACCATTTTGCAACCATGCATTAGGATCTGAAGATCTCTGTGAGTGCAACATCACCCACAAAGTCACCAAAGCCTTGTGAGTATGAAGTAGGAGAGGGAGGGCCAGGACCCACCTTCCCGGTGGCAGCACAGCCAGCCCCACGCGACCTTCTGGAGCATGTTCATCAGCCCAACACCGCTGCAGCACAGGCTGCTGAAATGGCAGGACAACAGCAGAATCTGCTCATCTGGAGGGTGCCAGTGATGGTGCCTGCAGATCTGGTGACAAGGCTCAGCTCTCTCCATGTGGGTACTGGGTTTCTCTCCCTTCCCACCCCCTCCTTGCTGCACTCACCCCACCTGCAGTGAACATGCCATGCACTCCTGCTCATCCCACTATCATGGTGCTGGAAAAGAACAGCGATGCTGGTGTGATTAAAGATAATGAGCTGCTGATTAGCACTAGAGAACACAACTGAAAACATTTCATTTTGATTGCCTTTCTTGTTGAGTTAATTAAAATAAAACACAAAGCTTCTCAGCTGTATTATGATGCCTGCTTGGCTCAAAGCACTTCGACTGAACAGGTTTGCAATTAATATCTGTGTTGACTTCTACCTGGAATTAGCATAACAAAAGAGACTAATAGCACCTTTCAGATGATTCCCAGTGATGTAGCTGCTGTATCGACTACTACTGACTTGCTGCTGGGATGCTTGGGCTGTAGGGAAGGTGCAACACAGCCCTTTTTTCACAACCACAAGACTTCCTGAAGAAGCAATGCTTAGGGGAGCTACCCACTGGCCACCTGCTCTACGGTATTTATATTGAACTTTATACAGTGCTTTAATATCTGTTGCCTGCTTAATGAGGCTTTGTTCAGGATGACTGTGGAACATTGACTGTAGCATTAGGGAGAGTATTTTTGACCCCAGACGACTGGTTCCAAAAGTTCAGGGTCATGTTTCAGTTTGAAAGCAGCACTGCAATCGGCAAGGCCATGAAAACAGAAATAAATGTTCATATTTTTTAGATGACAAGTTTCTCGACGTACGCTCCGAGTTTATAAACCGCTTATAAACCCTGCGGACGTATATGACTGCCCTCTCCTGGACGATGATGGAGTTGCTAAGCAACTAAGTAGCTGAACATCAGACCTACAGAAATTACACTTTCTGCTATTTTGGAGTTGTATCATGTATATTATATGTATACAGCATACATATATAATCTATATGCTATGTATATAATGCATAAATATAATCTATATGCTATGTATATAATGTACACAGGCATACATACGTATGAGCCAAAGGGACATATACCTGAATTTTCTGTGATTCTAAGTGCATGGTTATAATTGATTTACCTCTTCTTCACGCAGTAGTTTATAAATATACCTGCTCTTTTTTTGGCTACTAATATTATCATCTTACTAGATTTACTGAAAAGCATTTTAGCAACCAGTGCATGTACATCCCTCTCTAAGCTACATTCCCTCTCTTACTTATACATTAATCATAGCAATGACTGAACTGAGTTTAAATGAAGGATAAATATAGATTTCTTCTGCTTTTGCAAATTGCTGCCTATTTTTTTAGCAGCTTCATCACAAAGTATAAATAGAATTTGTCTGTAAAGGAATAAGTAATTAATATGGGGGTTTTAACAAAAAGCAGATGTAATGTGTTTATGAATGTTAACTGAGTGGAGAAAGTTGTATTCATTTCTGCCTAAATTCACTTTTAAAGATTTCCTTATAGCCAGGTGGTAAGAAATCACCAAGAGCAGCAAAGTTTCATACAGTTATTGCTAAACATTATTGTTTTGTGCAGATATAAGCTTTCTTTTTAGGCAACTCAGAAAGCTCCCATCTGAAAATTTCTATTTACCAAGGCATATTTCAAATGCAACCCATAGCACAAAGCTCCATCCTCGCTGAAGTGGCTGCCTGGGCTGCACAAGCCTCACCCAGCAGAGACTCCATGGGGGCTGCTGCCACCAGAGCGGGGTGGCTGCAGGCTCAGCATCCCACTCACCTGTGACCGATGTTGCACGGACCGAGGCTGCTGCCGCTGGGCTGTGCATTATGGTGTCAAGGAACAGAAATAACAGCTACTGATTTTAAAACAGGACTGGTATCGCATAATGGAAGAGCAAGGCAAAAGGCAGGATGTAGCATCTTACAGCAGTACAGCTCACTCACCTACAGCTGTGGAGCTGAAAGATTAGATTTACACCCCAGATCAAAATGTCTGGCCTAGTTTTGACTACCCTATGAAAATGTCTGCCCTCACTAATTAGTCTCCAGTGTGGGAAAGGGGGCGTGTAGTTAATCATTTAGGAAGCTCATTAGGTTTGCCCCATATTCAGTATTACATTTGCTAAGGTCTTTATGTGCTTGAAAGTGTCTTGCAACGTCTCCTGCAAACAGATTGGCATCTCTCAGTAGCACTGGAGGAAGTAATAAACCTAATCAAATTCATTATCCCTCCTTTATGTTGGTATTACTCCATTAATTTTAACAGCTTCCCTTGACACTCGCAGGTATAAAGGAATTGCAGACACCTGCTTTGCTATTTTTGTAAGCTGACTTCAATCCAGAAAGGTCAGAAAAGCATCTCTGGGTTTATTCAAACATTTTTTTTAACCTTCCAAAATTATTTTACAGTAACCCGTTTTAAGGCATTTTACTGAAGGAAGAGCCTAAAGCAGACAGATTTGCTTTAACAGAAAAGAATGTCATGTTTTAAAATTCATACTAGAAAGCACTTTATTCAATGAGAATTAGAAGCCTGGCTGTGCCTTAGGCTTATGCGTGGTTTTAAAAACTTGGCACTGATACTACAGGGACTGCCACAAGGACAGATTCACTAGAAGAAACAGGGATGAGCTGCAATCATTCATTCCCCATTAGTAAAGGCAAGGATGCTGCAACCCACAGGACAGGAGAGCAGCTGCAGCCCTTTCCCTGCTCCCACCCACACCATAACTGCGGTGGGAAAGCCCCTTGATGTTGGCTGATGGTATGAACATCGATGGATTGTTGGGAAGGGGCAGGCCACCATGGTCATGCTTTCAGAGCCTGATGGATGTGTTATGTAGGACTATTTTAGTCATTCTCACAATAAAAATCCCAACTCTCAACTATGTGGAAATGTTGTAAGTAGACTATTTTAAGAAAAGGAGGCTGTGTAACAGTGTCAGATTGTGGTGTCTCATCAGGGATGGCTGAACAAGGTAACAGGGAAACAACTGCCATAGTCACCCATGCTGATGTGCAGCTTTTCCCTCTGTAGGCCCAGCAAAACTGAAAAACATCCTATGCTCTACCAAACTGCTGAAAAAAAGGGTGCTGAGTGATAAAACCACCAGCTTATTCAAGCCTCTTGCGAAATCGGGCTCATCTTTCATGCAGATCGTCATCAAAAAACAGCATTCTGTAGTGGGTGTGAGGAGCTACTCTGCAAAGATGCTGGAGTGAGATGGAACTGAGGCAGTCACCTCTTCTGGGCGGTATCACTGGAATCAGCAGGGAAAAGAGTGAACAACAGGTAGAAATGCACAGCAAGAGCAAAAGAGGAGAGCGGACAGATGTAAGCTCCATTAGCTCATTAAGGGTGGAGATGTTTGCCTGCTGGGAAATTGTTGTCCACTTTATGTCTTGATATTGGAAATAAATTAACTAAAAAAGCCAAGGCAGTTTTAGCAATTGAGCTACTTAATTATGCCTTTTAAAGTTGTCTTTGAAGCCATGGAGTGAAGGATGAATGAAACATTCTCTCAAAGTCCTTATTAGTCATTCCCTTCTCTGATGGCAATAATAATTACATCGTCCTACATCGGCAGGAGTGTTCCTAGCGAATCCCTGTACTCCTTGATAACATTTCCAGCAGGGCAGGCTGCAATAATGATGTCAGTAATTAGAGCTGTGGCGGCAGGGTACAAGAGCCATGGAGGTCAACCGTGAACGTCCCCCCTGGGCAGAGGATCCCAGCCTCACCTCCAGAGGCTCAGGCCAGATGTGAAAATCCTGCAACTGAGGGAAAGTCCAGCTCAAATGATTTGACTCCTGCTCCTCTGTGTGGACTCCAAGGGAATTTCCATCCTTATTGCTGGCTGCCGAGAGAATGGTAGATGAGACCTTTGTTAGATTTTAACCACTAGAAAACATCATTACCATCCTTCAGCCTGTCCTCCTGTGTAATGCTGCATGACCTACAACACAAGCTACTAACACTGAATATCCAGACTCTCTTAAACCTTAAAACCTATCTGCTAATGGCCCATGGCAAAAAAGACCCATAAAAAGGCAGCGGTGTCTCAGCAGCACTTTTGTGCCACTGATGTTTCAATCTGGCATTTGGCAAAGCAAAACTGCACAGAAATTGCATCCCGCAAGCACCTGCAGGTGCTGCGGCAGCAGCTCTAGTGAGGCAGCACGCAGGCAATGGCAGATTGCAGTGGGACTTTCCTTGGCAGCACCTGACACAGGCATGAATGATGAAGGTGGTCATTATTCATTTACAGAACTGCTGGTCCTGTGGATTCATCAGCATTAGAGGCTCATGCTGAAGTTTTTCTCTTGATCCCACTGAGTACTTGTTTTTTGCACTTGGCAAGGTCATGCTATCCATAGAATGGGGAAAGTCTCATCAGGGAGAGGGAGGTTTTGTAGCCCACAGACGACTCAGCCACTTTGGTGCCCCTGCCTTAGCTCACAAATCACAGCACTGGGCCAAGTACAGACTGGCTGTGAACGCAAAGGGACGCACAGTCTTCACGTAACAGAAGGAAATGTGAAAGGAAGTAAAAAGAAAAAAAAAGCAAACTCATGTTTAAAAATGTAACTCCCTCCATCCACCATCTCTCAGTGGCTCAGTCTCCGCAGCGCACCCCTCCCTACTGCCCGCCCAGCGCCTTGTCTCCCCTCCCCCCTCCATCGCCCACCCCCAGGGCAGGACACGACTCCCCAGGCCTCGCAGGACCCCCCAGCTCTGCCTCTGCCCCCCTTCACAGCCAGCCCCCCGTACTGCGCTGGGACCCAGGCCGGCCTCCAGCGCTGCCCACTGCTACCCTGCCTGCCCTGCCTGTCCCACTCGGAGGCCCCGCCCACTCGGAGGCCCCGCCCGCCCCGCCCCGCCCCCCCCATGCCGGCAGCCCCGGCTGCACCGGGCGGGCCGGGCCACAGGAGGGGAACGCTGCCGCACGCCGCCGGCACTGCCCCCAGCGCTCCTTAGGGAGAGCAGAGGCGGAACCCCCCGGCCTCCCCGGCGGTGGGGGCACGGCAGGAGGCTGCGGCTGCGCCCCCCGGGCCGGGGCCGCCCCCACGGGGAGGGCACCCGCCGGCCGAGCTGTCCGGGTGCGGACACCCCCCGCGGTCCGTCATAGCTCACCGGTAAAGATCCTGGCAGCTGGGCCCGTGCGTCCCTGGTGTGAGTAACGGCGGGCACCCGCCGCTGTGATTCCGAGCCAGGGAGTGTGTCCCCACCAGCGCGGCCCACAGCGTGAGCCCCCCGGGGGGCAGCCGGCTGCCCGAGCGCGGTCACAGCGGCTGGACCACGGCTCGTCACCCCGTCTGCGGGGCCGGGGCCGGGGAAGGCGCTGTGCTTTCCCGCTCCCGGGGCGTTTACCCAGCCAAGACTCTTCTCCGTAGCATCTAAACAAAATATTTCCTCGCTGAAGTAGATAAAGGTGTTTGTCTGTTTGGGGAGGGCATCTCTCGATGCTTGGTTTCCACCTACAGGTTTCCACGCACCGCGCGAGCACAGGCACGCCGTGTCTGCGCTGGTCACTGCCCGGCTGGCCGCACCTATCGCTCGGTAGCCGAAACGAAGGCTGGGAACCGCGGCTTCAAGGCAAATATTGGGCTGGATCCAAAGCTTGCTGAAGTCAACAGCACTCCCACTGGGGTTTTTAATCAGGCCTATCATTAATTCCCTAATGAAGTTAGCCATTTATCTTTATTAGATGGACTCTTCAACGAATCGATTTAATCTAGAAGACCTCTCCTCCATGACAGATTTTCAGAGCCCCCCACACTCCTGCCTCCGCAAGGAGCCCAGTCTGCCCTCTGCCAAGCGTGCTCCGCTTCCCAAGGAGCTAATCAGCTGGCCCATCTCCTCTCAATCAATAAGCATTTATTCTAATTGAAACCAACATCGACTGGATACCGACCAGGAATGTGAAATGCTCTATAAATAATGTGCATGAGCTGGAGCCTGAGAGCAGGCGGTGGCGGGACTGTCAATGAGAGCGCTAACAGGGGGGACATGCCACCCAGCACTCTGTCACTCTCCCAATGCCCTATTTACAGCTCTCACCAGGGAGCTCCCTGTCTCGCTTTGATGATGAATTAATTTCCTCTGATGGATCAATCTCCCACTCCCCCATTGCAACACCTTGCAGAATGCATTGCTTAACGAGAATTGCTCATTAACATATAAATCATGATGTATTTCTTTTTGACACCTCAGGCAAAACAATGGGCTGAGTGCTCCCGCCCCCCCCCCCCCCCCCCCCCCCCGCCCATCTAGGTTTTCCCTGGAGGGAGAACTTTCATTGATTGCTAAATGGAAGGTGGAAAGAGTGGAAATCTTTTAATTGTATGACTCCTCTGATGTGCTACTGCATAGACGTCTATGTTGCGTCCCCAGTGTGTATGCTGCATTCATAGTTTATTGCAGGGTAAGGTATGATTCTTCGCTATCATAACCAGTTGTGATAGTACATGTTCAAGTGTTAGTTTAACAATATCAGAATACCCCACCTGCAATGGGGATAAAGCCTAAATTAGCAGACAAGGTTTCAGACCAGAAATCTGGTATATCTGTCCAGTCTTTTGTAGATGGTTCTGTTTTCTCTGTGCCACAGGGGATATTCCCAAGCTGCACGGATACAAGGCAGCTCTGAGTCAGGAACTGAGCAGCCACTGCTAGTACTGCTCTGTGCTAAAGTTAATAAACCCTTTTCATAGTCAGCCTGGGAAACATCAGCAAAAATAACTTCAGGCATTTAGTGTTTTATACCTAGCTCTGCTACAAACTCGGTGGGTGATGGTAGGTGGCTGCCTCAGTTCTTCTGCCTGTATAGCCAAGTTAGGATCATCCAAACCAGTAAATTTTCAGGTCCTAGTATTTCATTCACTATAGCAACTAAAGAAAGTGCCCCAAACTCCCTCTGTTTCTCCTTGGTTGGACTACGCAGCAACTCATTTCTGATTCTGGATTTTCATGTGGGTATTTCATGGACTGGTAGCAATGTGGCAGCTGTATCTGCCAAATCAGACTTGAAAATAAGGATAGGAAGAACTACTTTGTCCACTGAGTCAGATGAGGCTTATCTCTGTGAGAAATACACATTGTACTCAGGCCTTAGTAACACGGCCAGGCAATGAACCGTGCCAGCACCCACCACTCTCAGCAGCAGAAGGAAGGAGCTGTCGAGTGCTGGGAGCCCGCAGTGCAGCCCCCTTGGAGCATCCCCTTCCTCCTCTGGAGCTGCATCAGGGACATGACATGCAGGAACCAGCAAACCCAACATCAGCATCGCTTCAGTACCCGAAGAAGTAATGAGCACTATGAGTTAGTTCACTTTGACAAACAGCAAGGAAATCTGTTGACCAAACAGACTCAACCCATCCTGCACGCCCCTCCAACTTCCAACCCATGGCACAGCCCACATAATCTTTCCTTCCCAGCACCCGTAGGCAAGCCTGTCCTGCAGCCTGTGCCATTCCCTGGCATCTCTGGTCAATGAATCAAACTTCTGTCTGTTGCATTTAGCATGAGGAGCCTGTCTGGAGAGTACAGCAAATGGTCTTTGAGGAACAAGATGTGGTTGCTTCCCACAGTATCTCAACCTAGACAGTTCCACTTCATAGGCGCTTTTTACTGGAGTCTCAGGGAAGCTGCAGAGGGAGACCCCACATACCTGAAATTTTCACCTAGCCCAGAACCTGAGGCCAAGACAAGAAGCATTTCTGAGAGTCTGACCAGCCCTGGGGTGGATCTGCAACAGCAATTCCCACCACATCCTTCCAGCCAGCATATGCCACCTCCAGAGCTCAGGCAGCCCAGCCTCTCCCCAGAGCATCGCCAGTGCTGCCCTGTCCTGCCTCTCCTGCCTCCCTCCAGCTCCAGATCTTGCTCTGCAGCAGCTCGTCCTCCGCAGGCTTCCTCCTACCTTGCCCTACCTGTGCTTCTCAGGTTGAGGATAAATAGCAGTTAAATCAGCACAGGCACCATCTTTTATTCTCCCCCCTTTTCCAGGTAACTTTCTAATTTCACACTACAATCCATTGAGAATTTAATTTTTGCCAGTTTCAGCATGAAGAAGAGTGGTTTCACTGTTGCAGATCCACCTTTTACCTGTCCTACCTTCTGTCGACGCTAGGCAGCAGCTTGCATTGCCTGCCTTTAAATCAAACACTGAATGCAGCCTCCAAATTTAAACATGTACAAGCCAGCTAACCCTGCCTTCAACCTTCTGTTTACCATCCATTTGCTACATTACACAAGATTTAAAGCAGGGATACATTTTTTTCTTGTTTTGTGTTTACATTAGCGAGATTGGTATCAGTTTAATTAAACCAGCTTCAAATCAGTTCATAGCAGGCACTATTCTCCCTGTGTAGACAGCAGCAGAGCATGGAGCCAGCATAGCTCCATCCAGCTCTGCCGAGGTTGCTGAGGGCAGCCCGCAGCAATGCAGCTTGGGGTCACCACCTCCACCAGTGGTGCCAGAAGGAGAGCTTGGAAATTCCAGCAAGCTTTCTTGGAAGTTGTCCTAAAAGGTGTCCTTTGTTAACATGAAGGAAACATTAAAAATTGTCATTGCCACTGAAAGGAAGCCTGGTGCTATTACTGCAAGGTGGGCTATGAAACAGGGCAGGCAAGGCAAGTTCTTCTTAAATCCCAGTGCCTTTTTGCCATATATGCATCACTAACACCCATTTCTTTCCTTTGCATGGAGTGCTATTTTCAGTTTTACAACTTCTTTGAGGTGCTATTTGCTTACCACCCAGGTCTCAGCTGGTGTATCAGCATTAGTCCACAGCTGTCCTCACCACTCAGTGATCTAGTTCACGTTTTCTTCACTCCTTGTTTTTTGTTGTTGGGTTTGGGTTTTGTTTTTTTGGGTTTGGTTTTTTTTTTTCAGAAAATACTAGAAGGACCTGAAGATCTGCCTGTTCGCTGAATATTTCCTTCTCAATTTTTAGCTGTGGGCTTGATTCGTGGCTGTGGATTCTCTTCCATTGGCTCTGATGAGGGGAAGAATTCATCTCTGGGTGATCAAAATGATTTATACCCATCATGCATTTATCCCTTTAAAATTTACTGTGTGTCACACAGACACAAACTGTAAATGTCTTGTGTGGAAATGAAACCTGTTGTGAGTGACTTTGAGCACACTGGCTCTCTGGGGAGCCTCAGCTGCCCTCAGCCTTGGGACCAGCTCTCGGAAGAAGCCTCACAGTGGCAAAGCTGTCCACCAGCCACCACCAGCAGAGGTGACCGAGGGGTGGAACAAGTCAAAAGGAGGTTTATGAACATGGAAGCTGTGTGCCTGGCTCTTTCCACCAAGCACAAGGACTTTTGGAGAACACAGCTCTTCCTCAGAAGAAAGCTCTTGGCAACACAGAGCGATGCAATAGCTGGCGCATGAAGCATCCAAGGGCATATGGGATCTTCTCTGGGGCCTCACCAAGGATAGTGCATGACAGCCCCTTCCCCAACAGCCACCACTTCAACTCACAGAGCCCCTGCACAGCTGGGGAAGCTGTGGAAGAGCATGCCTGCCTTTGCTTCTATTGTGAGAGAACAGATTGTTGCCATCAGGAAGCAGGCCCTGAGTCAATACAGAAAGGATGCACGCAACCTCTTACAGCTAGGGTCATGCAAAATATTTAGCACTTACATCATCATAGCCTTCCCCACCATGCTTTCAAAATACAAGTTAATGCATCTGCGGTATATACTTTGTGCAGTATTATATCTAGTGATTTTGGGTTTTCTGAGGCTGAGTGCTTTACTAGCAATCACCTGAACAGTGCAAGCTGTGGTTACACAATAGTTGAGCGTCCCTAACCAGGTGGGTGTTTCATCTGGTGTGCTTTCCCAGTCCTTCCTGCATGCCCGGTTGCTGGCACTGATGCTTATCTGACCATGGGGTAAGTCAGCTCAGGAGACTTAAATGGGCAGAAAACTGACCTGGCAAAAAAAAGAGACTTGCTTTCTGCTAGGTAAGCTCCTGCACTGGCTCTTTGCAGGGGCAGGGAGATGGGAGTGCCCCTCAGGGTGTGGAGGAGGTATCTTCATTTGAGGAGAGGGGGACCATGCCAATGCTGACCAAAGTAATTTTAAAATGATGCGGCACAGCAGGCTCTGTTGCCCTATCCTATGAAGGGACAGCTAGACACAGGAGTGCAGGCATCGTGATGAAATGGCGCATCCCACACGTTGAAATGTGAGGTCTTTCCTGAAATCCCTTGTAGAAGAGAGCTTGCAAGTGCACTTGTGTTGTTCATATTGTGTTTGCAAATAGGTTGTCTGGAATCTTCTGGAATGGATTGTGGAGTCTCTTTCCTTGGAGATATTAAAAAAACATCTAGACACAGTCTTGTGCAACTGGCTGTAGGTGCTTGAGGAGGGAGGTGGACAAGATGACCCCCAGAGCTCTCTTCCAACCTCAGCCGTACTGTGATTCCATGATTTTGTGATTCTGTGTTGAAGGCCCATTAAATACAGTTCAGAAGCAGCTGTAGGCACAGGAGCCTTAGGGTGGAAGGCCCCAGCCGCTGGGGTGGAGAGCCAGAGTGCGGTTTCTTAATTAACGTGAGTCAGCCGCAGTCTACACTAGCGATTGATGGAAAAGTAGGGTTTGTGGAGCTCCCTGGTGCTCAGCCATGTTCTCACTGCCTCCCTGGCCTCCTGACCACACTCATGCAACCACATGGTCCGCATCAGGGAGCTCCTCTGACTTCACACTCGTATATTTTTCAGGTTAGTTTCTGGCTTTCTAATGGCTGTTGATCTGGCTGGCTGTGAAGCAGCCCTGCTGTAGGGGATGGTGCAAGGGAAACGGTGTGAAAACTTCTCCAGAAACACAGATTTGCATTTGCTTTAGCACAGCATGAAACCACACGGGCAGTGGCCCAGTACATGGTGCCCTGAGTCACCACTGCCAGAACTCTGCCCTTCCTCCTGTCCTTTCCACGTCCTCCTGCCCCTTCTCCAGCCTTTCTTTGCTAATATACACTAACTCTGGCACTTACTCAGCCAGCTTTTCCTCACTCTTTGCTCAGAAAGTTTTTTGCCATTTTAGTGGGTGAAATTGGTTTTCCAGGTAGCAGGAGCTCAAGGTACCTCGCAGAAGGACAGAGGCAGGGGCAGGCAAGACGTTCATGAGAGCCTTTTGGCAGTGGTGAGATGCTGCTTTGGCTTGGCGGAGCCAGAGTCAGACACTCCTGTTTGTTCACTCCCTGATGTAATTATTTGTGTCCTTTCCTGCACTTTACTGATAAAAATGGAGGTTTTAAAAGGGTATGTGAACTGTACTTGTAAATGTAATCACATTATTTATTTATTTATTTATTTATTTATTTTTCACAGCTGCTGAATCAATCCGTTTAACAGCTCACTAGCCCAAAAGGAATGCTGGATATGGCTGGAGTGTGGATAAATAGTGAGCTGATAGCAGGGCTGAGATGCAAATCTACAGATAACATTTGACTTCAGGGGAGCCAGCTGTAGGGGAAGAGGCTCTCAGAAGCCCTTACACCCGGCTGTAGGGTACCTCAGGAGCAACCCTGGAGGAGCAGAGAGAAGAGCCAGCAGGCTGACAGGCAGCCCCTTCCCATCCCTCTCCTCATGTTTAAATGCAAACAAATGCTGAGAACAGAAAACAGAGTATTATTAAAATATACATATCCCTGCCGTTCCCTGCATGTGAATAATCCTCTTTTCCTCTAACAGAGAATATATTACTGAGAGTGGGCTTATAATACAGAGGCATCTGGCTGAGACTAGAAAGAGCAGCATGCTTATGCATTATTAATGCTTTAGAAAAAACAGACTTCTGTGGCCTGACTGTATATATTGGATCAGTATGGAATGGCCTTTATAGGATAGTTAGCACTGGTAACTGGCCCATTTTGCTTATCTTTTGCAATAGAATAACCTCCAGGATGAGGCATGTTTATTTTGCCAAACAGTGAAAGAGATTATGTTTTGAAATCGCTTTTTAATGAGCGGTTAGTTCCCAACACTACTTTATTTTTAAAAGCAAGAACATAATCTGAGAAGCAGTGCAGGGCGAGCATAATAGGGAAAATGCAAATTTCCACCTTAACAAATCTGTAATCACTGACTGGGTCTTTAGGGATCCTTGGCTATCTGGGAACAACAGTGGTGCTGCAGTCTCGCCAGTGAAACAGGAAACATTTGAGGGGAACAAAAAATTATAGAGGGGTTTCCTAAGGAATAACTCTGGCACAGAGGAGCTGCATCTCTTTAACTGGTTTCCGTCTTGACAAATACAGTATGACGTAAGAAGGCTAAAAACCCAAAGCCAGTGCAGTAGGGCTGGAGACCATGGGGGCTGCCCAGGTATGAGACATAATATCTTTATCTTCCAGCTTTGTCTCCCATCGATTTACCCATTGGAACAGTGTTAAATCAGCAAGAAACTGGAGGAGGCCCTAATCTTGGGAAGACAGAGCAACATTCATTTGTGTGCTGCTCCTTTTCAAAGGATGAAGTGACTTTCTGAGTATCTAGCTCGTAAATCAGGGGGGTGAGGAGACAGCCTGGCTCCCCTTTCTCTAGCCTCTGACATGAAGACCTCGGCTCAGCAGAAGGATAGAATCACATTTCCAGCAGCACACAGAGTCCACCAGCCGTATCTCTGAGCTTATACAGCGAAGTATTGGCACCCGCCTCCTTGAGCAGGATTCATTTCACATGTTTGTGTCTGAGCCGGTCACTCTGGGCTGCTTCCATAACCAGTAGGTGTTCTGGGGATGTAATTCATCCCATGCAGGAGTAGATACCTAACAGAGGTCAAATGCATTGCTCCAGAAAGGGCCTGTTTCTCTCTGTCGATTACAAAGAGAGCTGAGACTGCTGCCTCTGCTGCCCATGAAATGCTGGCGAGACCTCAGCCCTGTGGCAGAGGTGGCTGGTCACAGCATCCCCTGTGCCGGCAGCTTGGCACTGCTGCGGCATGGGGCCACAGCCATGTGGCCGTGGAGAACCGCAGCTCCATAGCAGAGCTGGCACTGCCCCAGGGCACAGCGTGGTGGCACCTGAGCAAATGACCCTGGCCAAGCAGGCTTGTGGGAACACCACAGAGGGCTGCTCGGGAGCCAGGACACACATAGTGGCTTGGGACAGGGTGTGTCTTCAGGGAACCTGCTGTCTGGGTGCACGGTAGTCAACACATATCTGAGGCATCCTGAAATCCCAGCTGAAACTTGGGCTCTGCTGAAGCAACAGGAGAACATGCATGAAACGGGATTTCTTGACTGGGTTGCAGCGATATGCACCCTTCCATTCCCTTCCATTGCAGGTTGCTGCCTGGCCAGCTTGAGAAACAGCCTCGTCTGGAGGTGATGGATGCACGGGCACCTATCTGCCATGCACAGCTCCATCAGGTTGAGGTGGCATGGAGCTGCTGTGCTCATCCAGGGGATGTGCAGGCATGTAGTGGCTCCAGCCAGACTGGAGATGGGCCGTGGTGGCTATGCAGATGCCAACTCGCTCCCAGGACCATATGGGGCAGCTGTGCCACACTCTGCAGTGGTACTAAAAAACAGCCAAATCTTTGTCTTTTGGGGAGATATGTATTTCTGGAAAGCCACGGAACAACAGTAAAACAAGTTATTCAGAAGCCTACCAGTTTTCAAGCCCCTGGGAATGGTGCAGCTTGACAGTGGCTCCCAGGCAGAGCCAAGCAGCCGCATGCACCGTGCTGAGCCTGGGGACATGGGGGAAGGCTCAGGGAAGGCACAAGATCCAGCGATAGCTGTGGCAAGCATTGAGGCATAAACTCATGGTGTGAGATTCACACCCAGCGTGTGAGACTTGAGGGGTCTGTCACTTCGCAGAGCCAGGCTCCATCCCCCAGCGAATACCAATGATAAAAGTATAGATGCTGCCAGACTGTTTGGCCTTGCTGTCACTGCAATGGCAATGACACTAGGCTCGAAACCCGGCAGCTCTGGAAGAGGAGCCCCAGTCCTTTGTCCTGCCTGCAGGACTGTGGCTTTCCCCAGAATACACGACACCATCTGGGTTTCTCCGACAATATTTCCTGTCCCAAGGGAAAGGAGAAGCCCCAGAAAATGCTGTTTTCGCAGCACATTTGAAACAAGCTAGCACCTCCCTGGTTGGGGAAGTCTGAATATTCTGGCCATGCTCCTGCAGTGTTTGATCCCCCCCTCACCTGGTCCTACCTGCCTCTTTTGCCCCACTTCAGAGCCCCCTTTTTCTCAGAGCGGGGAGGGAAAGCAGTTTGCCTTGGCACATAGCTTGCTATGAAAATGATGAATTCAAGAGCACGTGGAGCTTGTGGTTGCAAAGAAACCGTCTGATCAGCAGAACTTTTCTCCCTCAGCTTGTAAGGGCAGATTCAGTCTCAAGGCCAAGCTGCCATGTGGTTATAAAATAGAAGCAGGCCTTGTAAGAACTGATCTAACTTTCTTCAATTGTCTGTGCATCTTTAATCACGTTCACCACTTAAAAAGCAGCGGAGCTGGCAGCTGATAATTAGGCTGAGCCTGCAGCAGCATGGCCAGCGGCCAGATCACATGGCTCCTTTCATCTGCATATTTATGCATTTAAAGGAGAGGAAAACTTTCATAACATTTTAATAACTAGGTTCTTCTGAATCCATAAATCCAGTCCTCTGGGCTTAGCCTACACTCTCTTTCTGATCTTACATAAGTGGAAGAGGGTGGGGTGTTTTGTTTGTTCTCCCTATTCTTTTCCTGTGCATGAACGTGCAAAGCCCATCCTCTCAAGTTCAGGGTCCTCTGGAGGATGGGAGGGTCAGACAAGGTAAAAACTGCACTTCTAAGGATGTAGGTATAACTTTGATTTGGTTCCTGGCATGCGAACAATTCCCCTTTCCCAAGACAGCTCATCTACAGACTGCCAGGACTGAAGCTCCTTTGCTAAAGAATGGCTCCAAACAAACAATTCCTGATATCTGTATTTAAAACAGAAGCTACAGCACACATTGGCCATTGCACTTCTTAGCAAATCACTGACAGATCCAGCCCTGGGATGTCAACTTTTCAGACCATGAGCTGAAAGATGTCAGAATGTGGGGAGCTGGTCCCAGCCTGGGTCAATGGGTGATGGAGCGCTCCCTCTGCACGTGCTGACAGAGAGAGACGGGTGGGCAGTCCCCCTCCAAGCAGCCTGACTGCTGCTAACCTGCTGCACAGCTCTGCACTGGCCACTAGCCCACTGGCCACCGCCCCAGCCCACTGCCTCACCTCCTGGGAGGGCAGTGTCAGGGTGATGCTGTGAGGAGCCATGACACGCGGGGTGCCATCTCCATCTCCCCTCCCTACGTGTGGCAGCTCCCTTGACAGTCTTGGTGATATCCTGCAGGGTCCTTCGCAGTGAGGCTTTGCAGATCTGCCTTCCCTCTCCCCGGCAGCATCACCCAGCGTGTGCATGTGGGCTTTTCCATCAGCGCTGAATGACAGCCGCTATCAGCAGGAAAACAGAAAAGGTGAGGATGAGAGACTAATCCTTATGGTCCCGTGTTATCTTAGTAAGATGGAGGAAGCACTTAAAACAACACATCACTGATTTCTCAGTTAAAATAAAACAAAATAAAAACTATTTAATGAGATGCAGTTCTTAAACACTATTACTTTTTTCTTAAAAAAAAAGGAAATGTTGGTTGTTTTGTGCTGGAAGCAGCTTCAACCTAAGATTCCCTGGGTGAAGCAAAGGTATTTTGCTGATTTATAAGGGTCTTGGTAGAGGCTTTAGTCGTTAGCATATAGGAGGTGAACCAACAAGCAAATTGCAATGATTAGGCAATTTCCAGAGTACATCTTGCACTGGCCTTTAGCTGCGCTAGTAAAACTTTGGGGTTTGACACTGCTTTAGAATACAAGTGAATTTAGGCTGGTGCAGCTGCTTTGTTTCAGAGGTAATGTTAATGATCATAGTCATGTAACAGTAGTTTTGCTAGACAACGTGAAATAGTCAAGCCCTGAAAAATGCAAACCATGGCATTAACTTCACTGGCAGGGAGCATGAATTGTTTCTTGTGTATTTAAAGAATCATAAGAAAAAAACAAGGGTGCGATTAATTAGGAGTGGGAGTTCTCAACTCCCTCTCCAAGCAAATGAGGAACAGCACTGGACAAGACACAGAAGCAATGCTATAAAGTTTATTGGCATTTTCCAGCTGAGCTTTGAGAGAATTTCCTTTGCTCCCCAGTGTCTCCATGACATTCATAAACCGCCTCTCTGACTACCCGATGTGATGATTAACTCGTGTCCCCAGGTTTCATTATCAAGCTTTTAATCTAAGCCTGAACTCTCTGATCTATCATCTGAAGTAGTGAGGGAATTTGCAGCAGGGTTTTTCCCAGCAAAGAAAAACAATTCATTTGCTAAAGACATTACGTGGGAGATATAACTTACAGGTACAAGAATTTGGAAATTTGGATGTTTATTTTGTAGCTTTGGGGGTTGCTGATGTTTCTACTTCATTTTGAGGCTGAACCTTATATTTCCAGTCCTGTAAGCAGGGCAACAGATTTCCACCAAAAAGTCCATGAGAAACTGCCACTGATTTTGATGGGTTTGAGGATATATACTGATAAACGTAACATAATGTAGGAATTTGCATTTTCTTAAGCCTTGTCTAGACTTGGATTTGGAAAGTGTGGTGCATCATGTGAATAACGCAATGTATTTCAGGCACTGTGGGTTTAATGCAGGGCTGTAACCCTGGCTGTTTGCAGGAGGCTATTACCGCATTGTATTTAGCACTTGCTAATCTAGAGATCATCGGCAGTAGGTGAAAAGAGAGGTTACCAGTCAAAGGCAGGCTGATCTTGTGGTTACACCTTTCAGATGTGGCCTCCTGCTACACGCAGGACTATTTGGGCTCAGAAGGCACAGAAAGGAGGGCTCCCCAGCCGTACCACCACCGGTGTGCTGGCTGCCAGGGTCAGGGTCTGTGGGGTGCTGAGTGAAGGCTGAGAGTGTGGGTCTACAAGGTGTTAATGAGTAGGTGGGCTGGAATGGCACAGGGGGACTGGGCGGTGACTAATGACAGGAGGGAGAGACCTGAGCGTGCAGCTGTTGGTTATAGATTCGGGGGTGAGGAAGAACAGTGGTCACGGTACTCGGGAGTGGGTGAGGATAGGGCAGTTGTGGTAGTGGGGACAGTACGGGAACATAACTTGGTACCCAGAAAGGCCAAACATATAGTTCTTAAACAGGGCTGAGGGTTCAAAGGCTCCAAAGCACAAACCTTTGCCTGGAGCTTTCACACAGAGCCAGGACCTGAAGTTCAAGCAGAGGAGTCTGGCAACCGCTGTCATCCCTCCTTGGTGCACCTAGACTTGTTTGATGTAGTATCTGATACACTTTCTGATTAGCCAAGAACTAACACATCCACCATCCTGGGCTACGTACAGGCTACAGAGGAGGCAGAGGGGCTCATAGTTACCTCTCGTGTAAAATTCTCTTCTGTGGAGTTTCCTTCACCACCACCATCTCCACACTGCTGTTGGTGGCACTTCGGTATACTGAGACAATGGAGCCAAGGAGAAAGACTGCTGTAAGTGCTATGGTTAGGGGGGAAGATTCACTTTGAAGTCCTACCAAGCCACCACAGAATCACAGAACGGTTTGGGTTGGAAGGGACCTTAAAGATCACCTAGTTCCAACCATCATGATGGGCTATTCTGGAGACTGGAATGACATTCACTAATTCCTCAAACTGCACCCCGAACCAGTTCTTTCAGCTCAGTAGGACCAAACCGCTCCGAACTTCTAGCCATGAAGATCAGTGCTCAGCACGTGAATTTTTAGGAGACCTTACAGAAATCAATGTTAACCCAGATGTGTGATATGGGCCTACAACTGCCTGTAATAAGTTCTTGGGTTTTCCCAAAACTAACTCTAAAGTTCTTCTGTTTGGGTGCTACTTAGAGCATCAGCAAAGTGTGCAGAATATGTCACGTAAGAATACAGGTATGACTTTAATTGTTATTTGAACCTTGTCTGATGCACCTGGAGTTGCTTTTTCTTTACTGGACTCTGTCCCCCTCGCTCTGCTCCTCAATCAGTCATGAAGTCACCAGCCATGTAAACGGCTGCACAAACATACTGAACATGAGTCATGCGGCATCTGTTGCTATTTATTAAACTGTGGTTTATATCTTTGGAGTACATGGTATTATCCTTCATGGATGTGGCTTTATCTCTGTTACTACAATATGGACTTAATTAAGAGTATTAGCATTTGTGTTTAAAAAAATGATATTCCTAACTTTTATCTATGGAGGCAACACTTTCATATCCAATCTCTCCTAATGGCAGCATCCTTTGGGAAGATGTGATAGACACATTTAGGTAAATATTATTCCTCCAGCACACATGGTTTCCATTGCAATTGATCCCCCACTGTTTCCCCGCAAGCACTTTCCTCTGTTACATACTCCACAATGGTGGCTGAAATACTGATCAGTGATAGCAGAGACAAATTGACTCCAGCAACTGGGAGTTTTAGGGGCAGCAAATGTTTGTATCTGAATATCTGTTTTGTATGTACCGTAGTTACTGAAACACAGGTTTTAGGTGTGCACTGAAATTTTCACTGGCATTGAAAGTCTGAACTTGCTCGAGGCAGTTATAATTTAATAAAAGGATAGAATGAATAAAGACTGAGTGAGACGGAACGTAAAGACAGTGCACTACAAAACAGCCACGTGGGCCCAAAAGCTGTAGAGAAGGTGGTTGCTCCCGTAGCCTCCCCTGCAGGTTGTGAGCAGCCTGGGTGCTCCACACAGACCTGGCACAGGAGCTGCACCTGAGCAGCTCACGAGCTGCCTGAGGCTTCGGGGCCGTGAGCTGCTCACTGCAGGCTAGCAGAGAACTCTACGTGCTTTTAAACCAGCACGTCCATTGGCAAAGCTTTCTTAACAGATGATAACAGCAAGAAGCTAGGAAAAAGCAGGATGGGAATAACTTCTTCCAGTGAATGTGTTTCCTCTGACACATGTTGGAGTATAGCTCTAGATGCAGCCAGGTGATGAAGCACTTTCCCTTACCTAGCATTCACTGGGCACCATTGGGCTGGGATGTCACCCCAAATCAGACTGAAGCTGGCATGCCCACTGAGCGTTACACCACGGGGAGCTGCACAGAGGTATGAGGAGAATCGGTGCATACACTTTACCAGCATATTTGTGGCATCTTCTAAGTCTCTAGCACATTAACAGAACTGGACATAAATGCATGCCTGTGCCCTAGCTATCTGTCTGTGCCAGCATGATGGATGTGCTCATGGCAGTCCGGGCCATAAGAATGCACCTACTGGTTTGCAGGGGGTGACCTACAAAAGCCACTCACTGTGGCAACAGCAGATTAAGCACTGGGATTCTTTGAAGCCTGGCTTCTCTTTCAATAATAATAATAATAATAATAATAATAATAATAATAATAATAATAATAATAATAATAATAATAATAATAATAATAATAATAATACCCCTTGTGCTCAAAACTTTCAAGGCAGGATGATGTGGTCTTTGCTCCCAGGCTCTAACTGCAGGTTTGATGCTGAAACCTACATTTACACAAGCGACACTGCCATACCCTGCACCATCTGCCGAGGGGCTGGACCTGGCTGCCTGGTAGGCAATCATACAATGAAAACTTGATGAAAAAATCTGCAATGTGAAAGGAGCATCACACGACTAAAATACACAATGCTTTTTTACCAGGAGAGATTTTTGAGACAGTAAGATATTTACAACACAAACTAGAATCACTTCAGCTTTTGCATTTTCTCTCGTTTCTTCCTCTCTGAAATGACCCCAGGCTGGCCCTTGCCCTTGCTTTGGGGTACCTACCTTGGATTTGTATCTTAGGAGGCTGAGAGATATGGAATAAACTCTCATTACCTCTTGCTAATGTAAAGCACCGCACAGCAGATGCCTGAAGCCCTGCTCAGTGGGGTCGATGTAAAACAATAGCGGACCCCTGGCAGGACCTTCCCTTCAACCTCCACAGGACTCACTGTAATGGAGAGCGTGCTCTGTGGCTGTCCATTTAAAAAGCCTTGCCTTCACAGAGCTTGCAGCGATGTGGCCGCCTTCTTGTTGTGCTAACTAGGAATTCCCATTAATTGATATCACTATCGAGAGTCCCCCAGCCTCAGTGCAAGCAGCAGGGGTTATAGTGCATGAGAAGGCCCCCATGCAATGGCATTGCTGTGAGTTAATAGAGTCCTAACGAGCTGAAAGGTGAGATCCTGCACTAGGAAACACAGGACCAGATCATGAAAAACACAGCACACCACCAGGCGAGAGCTCAAGCATCTTTAGTTGGGGGTAGCCCAGCTGGTACAGGGGCCCATGTGGCAACAGCCACACCGCTGTAGGCTACAAGGAGTCAATGGCAGCATCCCCAGAGCCATCATTTCCACCCAGCAGCGCAGGCTAAGTGGAAAACTCAGCGTGGCATTGCACAGCGGCTGCAGCATGTCTCTCCTGCACAAGGCCAGGGACCTCCCCTGGCGAGGCATCAGATCAGCGACGATTTGGGCACCGTATGGTCCCTGCTTCCAGGCGCCCCCAGGAATGGAACATTACGTTGCCAACTCTTACAGCCTGAAATTACACTAACCTCCGCATATTTTTCAGAGGCCACATCTACAGTTTTAGTGGAGGGCAGAAATGGGAAGGTCTTGGGACCAGACTGTCTCTTCTACACCTGTAAGCCTGCAAACACAGCCAGAGCTTCCTCCAAGACCTAAGTGTCCAAGGGGCTTGGGCACATTCATACACTGCTTCGAGCACTCAGAGGTTGTCCTCAGGAGTGGGTAATGATGCTCAGTGAGCTGAAGGTGGGAATACTTGCATTTGTTCACTTGGTTGCAGTAAAGACTTAAGACAATTGAAAACTTTTCAGAGCATGCTTAGAATAAACAGTCATTCTTTATCATACAGAGTCACGCCTTACACATAAATAATTTGAATGGTTCACTCTTTCACGGAAAGTAACAGAGAAAAACCTTCAAGGTTGATACATGGGAGCTGGCATTACAAATCACACAGGGTCAAACCCAAATCCTGCACCCAAACATTCAGACATTTGGTTCCAGAGTTAATCTATATACCACCTCCCACCCCTGCCCTAGAAGGAACTGAATCAGGACCCTCCTTGGAAGACCATGCACATCATCAACCTCTGGTTATGGATCCCAACCCTGCAACCTCGTCCCCATTGCTGAAATTCAGTCCTTTACATTTGCAGTGGTATGAAATCCTGGTTGGAAGCTGCAGAAGGAGCTGTGGCATTCTTCAAGGTGCATTATCCATAGGTTTTTGGAGATGACTGAACTAACTAAGCCTACCCAAGCCGGATCCCTTGCAGCTATTTCTATATCTTGGCTGACAAGCTGGTTACCAAAGCAGCAAGGTATTGCACAGTCTAGCAACATCTGACTAAAACTGGGATCATTTATATGGAACAGCAGTGTGGGAACAGATAAAGAAACTAGCAGGGCTGCAATGAGAAATCTGAGCTTTGATCAAGGAGACAGCAGCATTTGACTGAGCTGGCAGGGAGATCCCATCCCAAAGCAAAATAAAGTATGTCATTCTTTTCAGCAGAAGAAATTCTCCCCAGTGGTTTGTTCCTCCCAGGATCATTTTATGTGGTCTTATTGTCTTTAAAGTTTTTCCCCTGAGGAAGCCGATCGTTTAATATAGACTACAGCGTCAGCATCCGGTATTAAATCAGTCAGGCTACTCTGAAACGAGGCAAGTGGGCGTCCTGGAAAGGAAATAAAAATACAAGTTTAATACAGAAGATAGGCTCACCTTGACCCATGCTATTTATTGCAAAAGACACAGGAACACACTGCGTGCTCAATGGACGGTCACTCCACCCTGCCACAGATACATTTTACACACCCAGTAAACTCAGATGCTCAGCGAGTGTGCACAGGAAAGGACAGCCGGGCCCCAGAGGCTTTCACGTCTTGCTTGGCTTTACCAAGCTGCCCTAAAAGGGATCAATATGTTCCCACAGCTCTCATTAATCCAACTGGCAAAGTTAGGCACTTGGCATTTCAGCCACACACTTTTGGCATGTTCGGCTGCAAAGATGAGCTGTAAATGTGTGAGGAAGAAAAATGTCAAAGGGAAACATTAACAGACCACAGGCGCAGTGCAGGATGGTGGGGATCAGCATCCGAGCCAGGTGCTGCAGACAGGATCTTCTGTCCCATGTGCTGCTGCTTCTGCATCCCCATGGCTGTTTTAAGTAGGGTTCCTTCCAGCCAGGCACAGCAACTAACAGCTGCCCCATGAGGAAGCCAGATGCGATGTGTTAGGCACAACTCACACAATCCATTGCTGGTGTGAAACCAGCTCTGAGAGATTTACGTTGCATCCTAAGCCCTCTTATGTCACTAGTTAGCCACATGCCAACTGCACACAAACCCATGGAAAAGCTGCGGTTTTGGTAGTTTTGGGGTTGTTTTTTTAACTGTCATGTAAACTGACAAGATGCGATTCTTCAGCACCATCGTGAGTGAAAACACTCATTTACCTCATTTAGTGTTTCACTTTATAAGTAACAATTTAGCCCATGATTGAAGTATCAGCTAAATGAGGTAATTTATAATAATCCTGTAAACATGCTAATCGCAAGAGGCTATAATCAGAGCTAATTACAGGGACACTTTGGAAATCCATTGGTTTGGGGCTTTAGTTTTGATAAAGGGGATAACAACTTGTAAGCTATGATTCTTTTAATTATAACAATAGTAACCACGTTCTTTTACATAGCTTCTTTCATGTCTAAAAAACCCACAACTTTTTTCAAACTATACATACCACAGGAATTGTTTAGCCTAACACCAAAGTGAAGCCATCTCTGCATGAAATAAATAACTGTTCAACAATGCCTAGCAGTCCCGTGCAAAATGTGTAGAGGAAAGAAGGTGCAGAAGGAGAATCTAACTTCTCTTGTGCCTCCTCACAAATACTCAGGGGGACCCTTGGATGCCCACCACAGCAGCCATCTGGTCTTCAGCGTAAGGAAGGCAGCTTCTGTATGTGCCTGTAGGCTTAAAGAACTGTGGAGGAAGGCAGCAGCAGCATCCCCACTCGTGACTGAGGAAGCAGGGGCATCATGTGGCGGTACTGTCACGTCTACCCATGCTCACCTGTCCACGTCCTCTGCTGGGTGACAATAAAACTCTGACACTGCGACTGGGAGTTACAAATTGCGGCAGCTTCCTCGGCGCTGTGAACAGAGAGCAGGCACCCCAGGTGGCTGTAGGAGGGCCAGCACTTGTAGTCTTCTCCTTCTACCGTCCGGAAGCCCTTCAGGGAGATGTAGCCTGGGAACAGAAAGAGGGTGCTTAGGGGAACAATAAAGTGCACTTTCTGAGACTTGTTACACTATACACTTAGGATGTTGCACTTCAGCAAAACTCTTAAAGGAAATGCCATAGGGATAGATGGAACTGACTGGCTTTGATGGAGTATGTGGAGCTGCAAAGTTAGAAGAAACCCAGATCCTGACCTTTGGTTCTGCTATGGAGCACAGGACAGAACTTGCCCCATGGATATAACAGAGGGGGCAGAGCTCTCAAGGGTGAAGGGACAGGGGAGTGACTGCAGGGGAGGGTGAGAGGGGAAGGCTGCTGTACAGACCGACAGACCCTCTACTTCTTCTCTGGAGAAGCCAGCCTCACGACAGCCCATCCCACACCTCAGCCCCAACAGCAGAACCAGCTCATTGCAGATCCAGCACCGAGCTACGTGGAGCCCCAAAGCCCGGTGGGGGAAAGGGAGGCCAGATCCTGCTCCAGGGCGATACCAAAGACATGACAAGCCTAAGCAGGTGATATCCAGGCTATCGTTCATTGACTGCTAAGTCTCTGGGATGGTGATCATTTTGGTACATTGCTATTGGGCCAGTTGTCAAGCCAACAGGTAGGTGTTGTTGGAAAATACTAGTAATTCCTGTTAAAGCTGCTGGTCCTTCAGTGCAAATGATGGGATAACTTTGTTCATAATGGTGCAAATTCCGGTTCTTTCACACATAAAGAGATTTCCTTCCACAAGCCACCGTCACCACCCCACCATCTCAAGTGAATGCTCAAGAAAATGTAAGCCACAGTAACCACTGGCCTTTTGAAGCCCTTCTTTTAAGTAACCTCATCCCTACCACCAAACAGGTCCTTTTCAGAGAAATGTACCCCATAAAGCCTCATTTATGCATTCACAGGTCCAACACGATAGTCTCCAGAAAAAAGAGATTCAGAGGGCACCAAGACCCCAGCTACTTTGTCAC
The DNA here is from genome assembly GCF_023638135.1 of Falco biarmicus. Lineage (NCBI taxonomy): Eukaryota > Metazoa > Chordata > Aves > Falconiformes > Falconidae > Falco > Falco biarmicus. The sequence continues at coordinate 35,099,428 of NC_079294.1, read as the reverse complement.
AGTCATCTCAGTGTTGTCACCTCCCTGCTGTATGTTCCTGTAATAACCTGTGCGCAGCAGGCAGAAGCCACCAAGTGAAACAGGAAGTTTCAGCATCAGCCTGGAAAACTGACCTGTTGGTTCACAGGATAAGATGACCCCAAGGACAGACAGGAGACACTCAGTTAGCTACTCTGGTCTAGTTGCTTAAGCTATCCCAAATATAATCACTTGAAACACTGATGCACATTATGAGAAGAGTATTTAGAAGCAGTGCAAACACATGTCCATATGTAGGCCAGATTGTCTGCACTGCATTTACGTTGCAAAGCAATGCAATCATGCATAGCACCCATATCAAAAAACAACAAAAGTCTGCTCAAAAAAAGAGGTACTTTTGGTGCCTTTCCTAGTGGCTACACACTGCTTGCATGTATGGGTATCTGGTCCAATTCCTATCTCCAAGCTCCTCACTCCCTCATTCAAAATCATTCACCTTTTAAAAGAAGAGGTCTTTTCTGCAGATAGAGCCCAGACTTGTACAGATGTAAAACGTTTTCAAAAGCTTTCAGGGTTTCATTTATTCCATATCGTAAATTACCTACGTTGAAAGAAAAAGATGACCAAGATGAGTAATTCCACAAAATACCATTTAGAGACTTCTAATAAAAAAGTTAATGAATATTAGCTGGTACCTGTTGCATTCAGAATATCACTCAAAAAAGGCCGCAAAGCTGGTGGCGCAGAGTGTGGCAAAAGATAGGTGAAAAAATACCTGCAAAAAATCCCACAGACTGATTAGAATACAGTGGCTTAGTTTCCCTGGTGATTAAGTTGTCTATATTTCCCCGTGACTCAATTATCCATATGCAACTAGTAAGGCTGCTTTGGTTATTAAGTTATGTTTGACAAAGCACTTCACTGGCATCTCACAGACAGGTTCCCGTCAGCTGGCCTGAAAGCTCAATCCTTGCAGCACAGCACGCTGCCAAGCACCACCTGAAACCTACCTTGCACAGGCTCATGCAACAGAGCTTTCCCTCTTTCCCCAGGGCCATTTTTGAACACTAAAGCATTGCATTTCCCACCAAAACCAGACCTATAGAAAAGAAAAGACTCACGCAAGACTGTTCCCTTGCCCTGGAAAGGTTTGGCATTCTTAATGCCCCTGGAAAGGTAGGATGACTCATTCCCTGAACCTTCCAGAGAACTCCTGTTCTATAAGAGACAAGTGTATTACTGCAAGACTGCAATAATCTGAGCAGGGATTTGCCCTTTAACGCTGAATCCTGCAAAATCAGGCTCCCTTACTAAGTCCTTCTGTGAAAATATCCAGTTGCCAAGGCTTCCCCCTGGTACTTGACCGGCCGAGCATCAATGGTGAGTGGAAGTCATCGTGCATTCAGCTGGTGGCCAACACAAAGTGGCAGCCCCTCGCCCGTTATCTGTTTCATCGCTCTTCCATAGGTGCCCATAGTCTCCACAGGGAGAGTCAGGAGTTCCAGGGAAGGGTTATAGCCAGCCTGTTCCCAACAATGGGGGTTCAAAGCTGGTGGGCTTTGGCAGGTAGCCCATGCTGCCACCACTTTCAGCAAACACAGCCGTGGATGTCAAGTGCCAGGGCTTGTTTGGCAAACAGTAAATTCACAGGTGCAACCTTTGGGGCAAGTTTCTAGAGGGCGTTGGGGAAAGGGAGCAGCAGAAGACAGATGCCTTCATTCTCACCAGACAACAACTACACAATTTTCCTGCCTTATAAGGAAAATAAATTTGCTTCAAAGCAATCCTTAACTGCCCTTTGACGGAGGTGAGGGGGAGTCACTCTGTGGAAGAAACAGAAGATGCTAGAGGCTACATGGCAGTGAGTGAGCTCAATCACCCCAGTTTTTCCCCCCCATCTTGCTGGACATACCGATATGCATTGAAAAGATTCTTCTTTTCATTTATTCCTTCACATTTCCCAACCGCAGAGCACTTGAGAGGGAAGCTTTTTGTAGGGAAGTCGAGTGTGCAGTCATTATCTTCCTTGCATGACAGTTCCTCAGTGCTGGCATCATCCATGTCTGTCACTTTAAGGTTTCCATCCACCATAACAAACTGCCTCGGCTGGAAATCCAAGAGGACTATTGAACCCAGGGGGGAATGTGCCAAGTAAAACAGCAGTTTCACAAGACTCAGGCAAATCTGAGAGAGAGATGAATATGCATGGGAAAAACAGATGAAAACCAGCTATTAAATTGGAAGTAGAACAAAGGGGAGGGCATTCAATGAAATTAAAAGCAAAAAAAAAAAAAAAAAGCATATAGCACTTAAAAGGTAATTATATGTATGCTACAAAATTTATTATCAACATTGCCACAGGATTTGACTGGTAAGTAGTTTAGCAGCATTTTTTTAAAATGTGCATATACAAAAAGAGACATTTGCAGCTAGAGGAACTAGAGGAGAAAGCTGTGAGGAAAACAATAGCAGCCTTCATGTTTCAGGAACTATATTGATTTGCTAGCTGAAATCAGAAGGGTTTTTTCCCACTCTGGCATAGAATTAATACATTCCCCTCCCTTCCCCCATGCTGCTCCATACAGACTGAGGCTCCATGGTCATTAATACCAGATTCATGCCTTGCTGCATCACTCAGCAGTATGAATTTGGGCGTACAATCGTGCTTCTGAAGAATTAGCCGAAGCATGCAATGTATTTATGGCCAGCTTTTTTGCTTTTATGTCAACTTTCTGGCAGCAGGGAAAGGCCAGACAATACCTGATCCAGCAGCAAGTTCAGTAAATAATTTTTGAACAAACTGGAGCTAGAAAAGCGCATTTATACTGTGCCAGCACTTTGTTCAAGTAGCTTTTTGCAGCAGTTCTCATTCATTATCGGGAGTCCTGGCATCAGACAAAGATATGATCAGACCGTATCGTCAGCTAGGTGTGCCAGGCAGACCCGCGCCACCCCTCGATGCCTCTGATAGGGATTTGTGCAGGCGCGAGCGTTTGTTCACTTGGAACGGCTCGCAGAACCACTGCTATCTGATGTGGCTCATCGGAGGGGAATCCCATCCGTTTAGACACCTTCATTAGGAAACAGGACTAGACAGTACCACTGTAAATTCTGAGTTAGTGTCTTCATCAGTCAAAAGATTACTGAAACCTTAATGCCACCGTATCAGACCTTGCCCCCAGCTTACTCAGCATCGTGGGTTTCTAGCTCTACAGGAGACTGGCACTTTTGAGAAGATGAGGTGCTGGGAAAGCTATGTAAAAGCCAGTATGAAACAATTTGTAAGCAGAAGTGGAACTCCACAGGCCAAGAGAAATGACCCTGGAAGCTCTGATGCTATTTTAGCTCGATTAGTGAAGCAATCATTAGAATCCCAGCTTCACCTCCCACAGCTGAGTGAGCACAGTTGCCACACTCGCCCTCTGGCTTGGATGGCAAGGCTCCCCTTCAACATTAAGGGCCACATGCAGACAGGGATTTTATTTTGGGACTTTCGTTGTGGTTTTATTTTGCCCAAAGCATTTCTTATTGACATTACGGTACCCACGCTTCTAATCGATGCTCTCCTTCCTCCTGGGAACCAAACAAGTAGCAGCAACCCCCCAGCTGAGACCTTGAGGCAAACTTTAACACAAGCTATAACCAAAGTAAGTCCTGTGTCTTAAGTCTTTTGTGTTCTGGGGAGCTTAAGAGTCCCTACATGGGATGCTTAGGAGACAACGCAGATCTAATGAACAGGGATGCCACCCTAGCTCCTACAGCTGGAGGAAAGCAACGTAGTAGTGTTTGTACCGCAGTAATACCTAAAGGGCTAAGATCAGAAACATCATACAAACACAAGGTGAGAGCCAGGCTGCTCTGCTTGCTGCCTAGACCAGGTAGCACACAGGCAACAACAGAGACGGAGTACAGTGAGGTGGCTGTCCCGAGCCAGAGCCAGCCGCTGTCCCGAGCCAGAGCCAGCCGCTGCGGGGCCTCACCACGAGCCCCTGGGTGCAGTGGCACAGCTGGCACACGGGGTAACACAGGGTGTCACACACCACCGCCCTGAGCAAGACTTCGTGGCCATCTCCACCTACATGTAGCTCTTTTAACAGTGCTCTAGAGAGCAGGAATGTACCTGCGAGACGCCAGCCCAGAGCTATTTTAATGTGTTTTAAAGGCAGCGAAAGCAAAAGGATCGAAGGACAGTTTGCGGGAGCAGTGCCAGCACAACCCCGCTTGCCCCAGCGGTCACCACGGGCTCTTCGCATTTACCCTGTTTGCGGTCTAGAAGCGACTGATAAAACTCCCTTTGTTTGCTCTCTTACTTTAAATCTCTCCTCCCAAGGGGTCTGCAGAAGATGAATCATCTCCAGGGGGGCTCCCAGCTCCAACATAGCTGTGACCCGTATTTCAGCATCTCCGCTGTTATCGTAGCACTGACCGTGCAGCTGCCGGGAGGGAAGGAGCGAGTGTCAGAGCGATGCCGCCGCCGGCGCCAGCGGGTCCGGGCCGCCCGGGGACGGGGAGGGCAACACGGCCGGATCGACTAAGCCCGGCTACCGAGCGGCGCACAGCCCCCCCCCCACCCCCCGAGAACTGTCCGCACCGAGGGCGCACACGCCGCAGCCCCCCCGCTCCGGCGCGCCCCGCCGTACCTGGACGATGCCGGGATGCTGCAGGCGCCGCAGCAGCGTCACCTCCTTCAGCAGCTTGTAGGCGGCCAGGCGGCGGCAGCCGGCCGGCGCCCCGTAGCGCTGCACGCACTGCCGCACCTCCCGGCCCGCCCCGTGCACCGACTTGAGGGCGACGGCGCCGCCGCCCGCCAGCGCCGCCCGCGCCACCACCTTGGTGAAGCCCCATCCCAGCACGCTGACGCCCGTCGCCAGGCTCAGGTCGCCGCAGCCCAGCCCGCCCGCCGCCGCCTCCCCGCCGCCGCCCGCCGCCGCCGCCAGGCGCCGCAGGTCGCGCCGCCGCTGCCGCAGCTCCTCCCGCAAGCCCGGCGGCAGCGGGAGCGGCGGCGGCGGCGGGGACCCCGGGCGCCCCTCGCCACGGCCGGCCGGCAGCGCCGGCAGCGCCAGCAGCGCCAGCAGCGCCAGGGCCCCCAGCGCCAGCAGCGCCGCCGCGCTCAGCCGGGCGCCCCGCCGCGCCCGCACCGCCGCCATGGGGAGCGGGGCCGCGCCGCCGCCGGCTCCGGCCGCTCTGCCGCCCGCGCCCCGCCGCGCCGGGGAAGGCGAGCGCCGCCGTGGGGGCGGGGCGGGCGGGCGCGCTACCCGGCGCCGGGCGCCCCCCCCGCGGCCCGGCCCGGCCCTGGGGGCAGCCGCCGCCCGGGAGGGGCCGCGGGGCGGGGGGCGGCGGAGCGGCTGTGGCAGAGGCGGGACCGGACGGGACGGGCGGGCTGGCGGGGGGGGGCGGCGGTACGGCCCCGCAGGCGCCCCCCCCGCCCCCAGGGGCGGCTGGTTACGGCGACACACGCCGATTCCGCGGGCGCGGGTTTCGTCCGGGCGGCGGCGGCCGCAGCGCGCAGCCGAGCGGCGCGGAGCGGGTTGGAGTCGGTGACGGCTGCGGGAGCGCTGCGGAGCCTACGCTGCCGTCTCTCTGGTCAGGATAAACCCTGTTCGGTGGAAACTGCAACAGGCTGCCTAAAGCGTGGAACTGCGATTTTTTTCCAGAAAAGTAAAAAAACCCCACCAAAGCCGTCCTCCACCAAACCCAGCCGACCCAGGCAGAAAGTGCAACTCCATCACTTAAGTGTGAGGAAAGCCATCAGCCGGTGACACCCGGCCAGCCCGGGCCGCCCTCTGCGACACTCGTGTACCTGTGCGGGACAGCAGAGTGCTGCGGGGGCGGCTGCGGGCGGGGCCGGGTGCCAGCCCCGGCTCTGTCCCCACCGAAGGCCACTCGGGGTAGCCCGGGGCAGAGGCAGGTGCGGTTTATCTGCTTCTGATTTAGGCGACATGCAGCTGGCTGTCCTCACCCCGTGGCCTGGAACACCCGCCAGATGGGTCAGTTAACATTTTCATTTGCCTTTACGCTACTGGGTTAGAAATTAAACTAACGTCCTGCCTCCCCGCCTGGTGTGCTTCAGCTTCTGCTGTGATTTCTTCAGCGGCATAACTAGCCCCAGAGACCCTCCCCGGGATCCCCAGGGAGCAGGGGGATGCAGGGCCTGGTGGGGTCACCTCCTGACAGCACACCTGGGTTTGGAGGACACACATCCCTGCTGGCTGGGCTGGCTGTGCTTCCCAAGGGCTGCCCGGTCCCTGCGGGAGCCGGCTCTGCAGGGAGCCTGCGGGTGCTGCCTGCACCAGGAGGCAACCGGTGGGACACGGTGGGTGAGATCTCACAGGGTTTGTCCTGGCCGTGGCCAAGCAGTGGGACCGCTCAGTCCTGCAGTGTTGCTGTTGCCCTTGGACACGTCTGCTCCTCCTGGCCACCCTCCGTGTGCAGCAGTGCCATTGCCTCGCTCCTGGCTCGCTTCAAGCAGAGCACACACTGCTCAGCTCGCTTCCTCAGGCCACCCCTGCGAAGGAGCCTTTGTGAAACCTCCCTGAGAAACTTGACTTTAATATCATGGCCCGCAGGATGGAGGTTTCCAGAGATTACAGCAAGGCACCTATCATGACTGGTGATCCCCAAGTCTGTTTTCACAGAAATAATAAATATAAGCAATTGCTTATAAATAGCTTCCTTCCCAAAAGCCTGCAGAGTGTTTCCCCTCCACTTTTTGTCGGTTCAGTGTCACTGGAGCAGCCTGTGAGACAGGGTGCGGGTGGCAGCACCGCAGGGAGCACGGTGGCTCTGTAAGGCAGCAGGCCAAACGGACTCTGAAATCATCAGGACATTTCCAGATGACAGTCTGGGGAGGGAAGGCAGAACCCGCAGTCTGCTGATAGGTAACATAAAGCAGAAAATCTCAGGCTGCCTGTGGTTATCCATGCACATGTAGGTTAGAGGCTGATCCCAGAACAGCTCTTTCGGTAGCTCAATTTCCTTTGTTGCTTTTTAACCTTAATAGCTCTTTAATTACTGTCCTTATTTTCAAATCAAGTATACGTCTGTGTCATATTAATGAATATTCATTGTCACTGGAGAGCTATTAAATGCATTTTTACCTGTGTTTCCAAGGGAATAGATGCCAGCTGAGTGCAGTATTATCTAATTTCAGCCTGTCCTCAGCACTGTAATAATATCAAGGCCTATTATAGAAGACTCACAGATACATAAAAATAATAATGATTATTTATTTGCTTTATAGTAGCACTTACGGACTCCTGCCAAGATCATGGCTCTGCTGTGCAAGGCTTCTTGCAGACAATGGCACCAGAGGTGGCCTCGCCTGACAGAGCTGATGCTTTAAATGGAAAACACACCAAAGTGCTGCAGCAAGGATGTGGCAGAGGTGTACGTAGTCATTTGTGTCCTTTAGTTCCTTAGAGGGTTTGTGCAAACAGAACGGGGGGAGAGGAGATAACAAGGGAAGAGATGGGAGGCAAGGGTAAGCAAGACAAGGATCAGCCCTTACCAGAAGAACTGAAAAGACCCCACAGAACTGGAGTCTTCCTTGGTGCTTGACACCAGCATCCCCTGCGAGGATCCTCAGGGTGGATCCAGCATTATCTCTTACTGGATGCTGCTGGTACCTCAAGCACTAGAGATGCTCCGGTGTCTGCTTGTAGCATACAGTGCTGTGATCTTCTGAGGAAATGGGGCAGGAGTGATGCTTAATTAAATAAAGTCCGTTTGAAAAGAAGGAAGCAGTTCTTTAATATTTTTACAATGGACCTATACTGGAGGAACAATTTCTGCACCAGTCCAGTGAGCAGAGCAGGACAAGGCCAGGAGGCACTTCAGGGCTTGAAGGGGAAACACCTGAGTCAGTAGTTCCTGTTTTGTTAAACACCTGTCACTACCGATTCAGAGACAGACAAAAAATACTTGCTACCTCGTGTGGACCCATGCATGGGCTCACATGGGCACGGTGAGCAGGACAGGGCTTGCCACAAAACATTGCACATGGAGATCTTATGTGAGAAGGGATGGCATTGTAGAAAGTTTTCTGAGCTTGCTAGCTTTGACCTCTTTGTGTCATTTTATTTTCCGTTTTCTGAGCCTCCCTGATGCGCACTACCTGTGACTGGTGAGCTGTGAGTCTACAGCAAGAAACTGCGCTCATGGGGAGTAAAAGAGAGTAAAGGGCCCCAATTCAGCTTCAGTGTCACCTAGATGCAGCCTCCAAACGTTATCACAGGGCAGACAAGCAGTGATTAATTACAAATAATATCATCAAGTGTCCTGCAGAGCAGACCAAAGCATTGGCATGAGCAGCGAGATGGAGAAACCTTACAACGACCCTACTGAGATGCCAGCAGGATTGCAGTGTCCCATTGTGGGCAGTTCCCCCACACTGCTGGTGCCTCCCTTGTCCATGATATCACTGAAGGAGTGAAGAAGAGCATAGCCACTGCCCTGCCTGACCCAGTATATCCCATCCCATCCCATCCCATCCCATCCCATCCCATCCCATCCCATCCCGTCCCGTCCCGTCCCGTCCCATCCCATCCCGTCCCACCCCTCTGTTGTTAAGTTTCTGTCTGACTTTATTGCCTTTGCTGGCATGTGAGTGCTGTGTGGGGTAGACAGGTTGGATACATGTTGTAGACACCTGCTTTGTGGTTGTCTTGTCTCAATAGCAGACGTTGCTTAGATCCACAGAAAGCCTCCTGTCACAGCTCTCATCGTATAACCATACTGAGTGCAAAGGCATGTATGGCTAACCTGCATGACTGCACTAGCCCCACCACATCCTAGGAGCATTAAATGTGCTGCTCACACCCAGCACAGTGCTCTAAAAGCTGCTGTGGTCAAGAAAGCAACTAGGAGCTGGCCATGGCTGGATAGATGAGCCTGAAAGGGAACAAAATATCCCGGTTCCTGCTCTGCATACCTGGCTCCCGCAAAAAAGGACAGTATCTTAGGCTTTCTTATCTACATTCATTCCTTCAGAGGCTAGAGACGGTGCAGAAGGCTGTCCACTGTTCAGAAAATATCGGGCTGTGCTGTAGTTTCAGTGAGTGTGATTGAATCCCATGCTGCTGAGCATCTCCTGGCTTCCTGACAGGGCTGGGATGAGAGTCCTCACATGAAAAATTCTGGTGATTTTTCCCACTTCCACCCTGGCAGTAATGTTAGCTGGGCTCCTCTATGAGCTGTAGATGCAAAACTGGGAGTCTCCTGTGCTCCAGACTAGCTGGGGTGAGAAAGCATCGCTTCATGCCAGTAGGGAAGAAATTTGCCTTCTGAAAGACAGGCTCCCCTGGGTGCATGTGCCCTAACTGGTTCCCTCCTGTCCTAAGAGGTCTAGGAAGCAGTGTTTTCCCAGGTACTTGTCTATGACACTGACCTAAAAGGGCTAACATCAAGCTCTTGGGTTAGCATAAAAAAGTCCTGGCCATCAGTCCAGAAAAGGGAAGCAAAGAGATAAAGTCTGGAAGAGGGATCAAAGAAACCTGCAGCAGCCATCCCTCAGAACAGGAGGAAGATTTAGACACCTCTAATATTAGAGACTCTTGTGAGTGTCACCACCAGTGCTCTCACCTTTGGGGGCAGCTGTTCTGCCTTGGATTTGACGATCCAAAAGGTCTTTTCCAACCTAAACGATTCTATGATTCTATGACTTCTGCCAGCTGAGCTTCTGGCTGCCTTCAGGCAGTTCCTGCCCATCTGCAAGTGTGCACATCTGGGGCAGGATGAAAGCAAGAGGAGGTCCTGGAGGGCAGCGCTTACCTGCAGGGTGCCGGGGCAGGAGCTGTCCTGAGCAGCTTGGCTTTGCAGCTCCACGTCAGCCAAGAAACCTTTTTGCATCCAGACTCCAGGCATGCCACACAAGGCTGTGCTGGGCCCCACTGGGGTGGCACCCAAGGAAAAATCACCCACCAGCCATTTCCAGGCTTTTTTTTGTTTTCCCAAGAGACAGGAAAAGAATAAAAAGAAAATTAGCTGCAGGTATGATACTTCCCTACAAGCAGCTGGGAAAAGCACTGGGAAGACAGACCTGGCTCTGCTTTTTTGTCTTACCAGCCACAATCCCTAGCAGAGCGGTTTGGTACAGATGACTGCGTGCCCCAGAAGTGAAATAGCACATTTCTCTTCCCCAGAATAAGGAAAAATTGTCCTTTTCTGTGGTGTCCAAGAAACCTGCAGCCCCCAGATCTTTTTATAGCCCATGGCAGACACAGACGTGTCTCCCTAGGCAATTCTGGCCTGAAGTTTCTCAATGGTGTTTGGCAAAGCCTGTGCTGGCATCCAGCTGACATACATGGCACCAGGGAGCAGCTTTCCTGAACCTGCCTCCTATTTTTTGGTGGACAAGGGATCACCTCCTGGCTGGGTATGCAGGATGAAACCGCGAGAACGCTGCAGGGTGTTTGCACATCACAGAGCATCATCTGCTCCTGCGGTATGATGCCCTAGAGGAGTCAGGACAGCTTGTCTCCCAAGAGAAAGAGCTGTCAAGGCTGAGGAGCGCTGCTCCTGTTGGGTGCATGGAAAATGAGAGCTTGCCATCTGCTGGAAGACGATCAGCATTGACAGGCGGGAGTTCTTGGGTGCAGAAACAGGAGAAAAGCCTGTGTCAGCCGTCCCTGGAGAGCTGGATGGCATTTGGGCTTGCAGAGAGAGCAGGAACAGCATCCTCTGACAGTAAGCACAGAGCAGGCAGGAAGCCTATGTCTCGGGCAGATGATGTCTCACAAAACTTGCTGCAGGGTTTTAACATGCTACCACCCTTATTCAGCCCTCCTTGGAGGCACCTGTCCCCATTGCAGGGGTAGCAGAAAGCAGTATGTGTTTGTGCAACTAATGCACCTCAGCTCATTTGTTAGTAGGGCACAGCAGAGAACTGGCTTGGTGGCATCTCGCATTTCCACAGCACAATGTGCCAGCCTGTCTGTTGAGCTGTCTGCGTGCTGTTCACAGCGCACTCCCCATCACAGCTTCCCCCACTACTCCCTGCACTGCACTTCCCTCCCTTTGACATATTCTCAAGATTCAGCCTTTTGTTACACGATCAGCACATCTAGCCCAACTGGCACCAAGCATCCCACTCCTGATCACGTTAGATCCCAGTAACACACATCCAGCTGGAGAGTCCTGATTTCCCAGTAAGATTTTATTAATGTCTAGGAGAACATAGGCAGATATCCAGCACAAGGGCTTGAAGACTTGATCTACTCATGGACTAAACTTCCCCTAGCAATACAGGTATTGGCACCCCTGGGTGTAAGTCATATTAGCACACTCTATGATGTTATTTATATTACCAAAAGCTACAGCAACCTTATTAGCCTGCTATCCCACTGCTGCACTGAATGTGCACAACAGCAGCAGAGCCGGGAAGGCTCTGGGACGTTACTCTCCTGGTGTAGAAACCACCACAGGAACTTGGCAGTGTACAGACTGCGTTCTTGCCTTTTGAATTCAAAAAGGTAAGAAAGAAAGCGGCAGTACCAAATGTCTTAAATTCCCTGTATTCTGTGATGAGGCACAAACTCCTATTAGGTATCCACACATTTCTGGAAGGTGGCATTTTCACATAATAGTTTTTTCCCTAGCAGAACTAGGCTGCAAGCCTACATGCAGTGACCAATTCTGGCACATCTGCAGAAGAAGGTGGTGCGGGACCTTCTCCTGCCTCTAGCTCAAGTTGCAGACACATTTGTTCAGCAGCAGCATCACTTTAAGCAGTATGTGCTTCCAGGCACTTACTTCCAACCCTGCTGTACCTACTAGACAACTTGGCCCAAGTGCTGGCGTACTTTGTGAGTAAATCAGATGGGGAAAATGATCCAGGTCAAAATAAGCCCAGCAGGACCCCCTCCCTCTCAAAACAGTATCTCAGGACAATGGGCACAGGCTGTGGGAAGGGGTAGGAGGAAGCCCCCTTCTACAACATGGACTGGGAACCTATGCTCTGAATAATACCGGAAGAAGTAGGAAAGACTAAATTAAACTGGGTAGAAGCAACAGGGAAAAGTAGTGACCTTAGTCTCTGATTTTTGTTTCAGATTGCTCCTACCAATTGTTCTTCTCATTTAGAGCAGGGATGGGAAAAGTGCTTTGACCAAGAGAATATCTCCAGACTTCTCTTCCCAAGTTCAGCCCAAATCTTGTGCTCCACTAAGTTTTCTGATTTCATTGTGTAAGTAGGAAACTCCCCAAACAAGGGCTTAACTAAGACTACGTTGTGTCTTAAGCAAACTTAGTGGAAACTATCAGCTGGGGTGTAGGTTTGTGTGGAGCTCCAGGAACACCAAACTTTTCCAAGTCTGGTCAGAACCAAATAGCCATCCAGGAAAAACAACATACTTTGCAATTCCAGGTATACTTCCAGATTGAAGATGCTCACTGGAGTGACTCCCCTAAGGTATTCTTCAGTAAATGATGAGGAAGGCTAGGAAAACATTTCAGTCTACTAATCCTCTAAAGGCGCCTGCAAAGTCTAACCTTTAATTAGTGTGAAGATCTTCAAAATCAGAAGAAACACTATCACTACCATGTCATGCTCCCAGTAGTCACGCCCGGCAGCCTCTTGCAGGGTTCCTTGGCTTTAATTTACACATTACTCCATCTAGTGGCCTTAAGGTTCCAGCATCCACGAGTTTAAAACTCTGCCCTGGTACCAGCTGGAATTCAAACCTCTGCAGCAGTTTTGCCATCACCACTTTCGCCTCCATCTGTTAAGAACAGCAAATTCATCATCAGTGACAGCAAATACAGCTTGGACTGCAGCTACTTAAAGTCAGTGTATTATGTCACGCTGCTTTGTCAGTATAGAGATTTAAAAGTTAAATGTTGCTGTGTAAACGCAGCCATCTGAGTTTGGGCAGGAAGAACAGTTGTCTGGGCCTTCCTGGATTTGAAGACAACCAACAGGTACCAAGATCGGTCCTTGTATTCATGCACTAACCCCATTTTGGAAATCAGAGTGGAAAACTAAGCACTTTAATCTGAAGATTTTGAGCAGTGGTGCTTAGATGAACTCACAGCACACACCCAAAGAGCTGGCCTTCTGTCTTTCTGAAATGCTCTCTGCCATGCTCATATACTGCATTAAATTGTTCCTCCCATCCACACAGCCCTCTCTTCACCTTCTCATTGCCAGTCCTGCCTTATGCCCTTCTGCCAGCTGATGTTTTCCCTGCCTTAACTCTGCCAGCTGCAGCCACGGGGTGGTCCCTAAGAGCACCTGCACACCCCCACGTGTCTGACCTCAGCTGGCAAAGGGATGTTGACTGCGATTCCCATCAAGGGGTTCTGATTCAAGCAGGGTCACCCAGACAGTTCAGAGGGAGAGCAGCCTGCTGCCCCCTCCCCTACAGACACCTGGTCTGCATGCGCACACGGGTAACGTGGGACCAGTGTGGTACATGTATGTCTGCTCATGTGACAGTGTTTGAGAGACATGCCATGTCATGGGCACAGTGGGGATCTGCCCTCCAGAGGGAAGAGGATCAGTGCACCATCAGTGTGGCCTTTGGTCCCCCACCACCAGCCACAGCCAGCACACCCTGACCTGGCCCAGTGCCAGTTAATGAAGCATCATTCCAGGCCTCTGCTTACCTGTGCAAACACCTGCCCGATGCAGGATCGGGGTCCCAGAGAGAATGGAAAATAGCAGTAATATGGCCTGCAAAGAAAAATGTTCAAAACTGTCACTCTTGACAGCTTGGTTGTAAAGAAACAAGCAAATATTTCATCACAGTAGCAAGGAAATAGTCTAAATATCACCTCACCTAGCTGACTCATTAGGACAACCTCCAAATGAACATTTTTTTGCTTTGGAGCAGCAATGCAGCTCTGCAGCTAGCTTCCTTGTCATCTCCACTTATTATATGGCTCAGCTCACACAGCTGTTCTGATGTGTGCAAACCTTATTTCAAAGCTGAGTGTCAAGCATACCCTAAGTGCTCTCCAGCCCATCAGGAGGATATAACAATCCACCCAATTATTGCTCCTTTGGGCAGCTCTGAACCATGTGAGTGAGAGGGCTTTTGGTCAGGAGACCAAACTAACTCTAGGCTGAAGTAGAACCCCTGCCTCATGAAGTAGGTAGATGCAGAGACCAGCACCAACTGTTCAGGTCACCGGTCCCTCCTATTGCACTCCCAGCTACTGCTCAGACTTAGGCTGCCTGCCCACTTGGCTGAACAGCATCCTCTGTCCCTTGTTCCCTCTTTAATGCACAGACACTTCAAGCATCCTGGGGCCAGGGCTGTTGCACATTAAATGTTTGTATTGCACCAAGGCAAATATTCAATCTGGTTTTGGCTCAAAGCTTTGACCTCGATACAAACATTAAATAACATTAGTATTGGTCTTTCTTTGTAAGGTATTCTGTTGTCAAAAGAACTTCTGGCCAAAAGCTGCAAGTTATTGCGCTCTATTTGCATTTGGATAAGGATTTAGTGTTACTCATAGTGGAATGGAAAAATAGTTTTATCCTGCCTTTTTTCCCCTTGAAATCTTTTCCTGTAATGGTTCCTTATTACATATTTAATAACCTGGGAGTAAAAAGAAACTCACTTAGGTGCATCTTTGCTAAACCGGTCTGGATTGAAAGTGAGTGGATCCTCGAAATACTTTTCCATCCTTCCCATCATATACGTGCTAAACTGTCAAGAACGAGATTATTTGCATTAGTGAGGAGCAGCACACTGAAAATGCCTCTTTGCTGTCACCGGTACAAAACCACAACTGCCTTCCACTCCCCAGGCAAAAACAATCCAGAGCCCCACTTCATACCCCAGTTTTGGCCAAAATTTCAGAGGCGCCAGTAGCAATAGGCCCCGGGAGGATTTTGGCCCTCTGACACACAGATCCATTACATTTGGATCAACAGAGCAGCAAAAAGCTGATGGTGGATGGGACTCACAACAAGTGTCGTGTTTGCAGGAATTCTGACACCATCAACGATGTGCTCCTCCTCCAACCAGCGTACCGTCCCCGGGACAGGTGGGTACAGCCGCAGTGATTCCTTCAAAACCTGCGTTAGCAAAAAGCACAAAAGGTCAGTTAGTTAATATGGTGCAGAAAGCAGAAATAAAATTAATTACTTCCCCATGGCCTTTCACTTTGGCTAAATGGGAGCTTTTGACTTATGGAACAGATGCTGGTGTATCTGTCTTGGACTTCTGTGGGCAAAATATATGGATAAGTCAGCTCCTTCAGGTTCTTTCTTACAACTGGTAAAACACAGAGAAAAGGAATTATAAAACACAGGAAATTCAAAAGATGCCACACATTGAACAGATCTGACACCTCAAGTCAGGTCAACAACTAAGCCAAAAAAGTACTGGGAAGCAAATTCAAAGGGAATATCTAAGACTGAAGTCTCATGCCCCCAGTGTGCTATTCTCAGCGCCGGCTCCCACCTCCTTCCCACTCTCAGCACTGTGCTCTTGCTCCTGCCTTTGTCCTGCTTCTGCTGCTCGGGGAGCTGAGCCAGGTCAGAGCACCAAAATGACAAAAAACAACCTGGCAAAGGAAAATTAATAGGCAATAGTGAGGGAAAAAATGGAATGAGACCACTTCTTTTGGTGGCAGTGAGCTGTAAGAATGGCTTATTTCATCAAAGTGAAACCTAATTAACAGCGCACATTAGCATCGCACTGCAAATGCAATTAACAGCATGTATGCATGAGTGGATTAATGAAAAAGAAGCATGGACAAAAAGATTCAGAATTGCCTGAGTGACAGGAGAAGAGTCCTGTGGTCTCTGATTCTCCATTGATGGACTGTCTCTGACCAAGGGCAACTGTGATTTTGGTTGTACAGATCCAAGCTTGTTCTGTTCTGCTTTGAAAGGCTCTCATGTGATCTGTCTTAAAACTGAAAAGCTTAGATACCTCATCCTAATTGGAGTGGTGTAATTGTGATGGTATTTGGTGAAGTCTAAGGAAGCCTGCTGATTTCTGTAATCACAGAGATGCCTTTTCCTTATGAGAAACACACCTTTGAGATCTATCCACTGTCAAAGCACAGTGGTTCATGGGATAGGATAATGCAAATGGTAAAACACCATCATCCACCTCAGCAGGGCAGTTTAAGAGAAAAGTGATCATAGCAAGCAGGGAAATATAAGCAGAAGAATAGCTGCTGAGATGGGGATTCAGCCTCTACTGAGGGCTAGTGGTGTCCCTCATCTTGTGAAAAAGGATTAGCAACACAAATGCTGGCAAGTAGCCAAGCCCTGGTTTTGTAGTTCACTACCAACTAGCATTTCTACACACAACACCTCTTTTAGAACCAAACTCTCTTTCCCCCTCCCTGCCCCCGAGTGACTGAAGAGGGTTTCAAGACTGAATAATAAATACATTTTTTAAAAAAAGAGAAATTACAAAACCCAGCCATTATTTTTGGATGTCCTCAAATCCCACCGAGTTTATGGCGTGTGGTGAGATCATAGCTGGAAATGCTTTAACAATAATCAAACAAAGATAGAGCTGTGAGTTTGGGAAGTGCGTGGGATTCATACACAGGTTGGGCTTGAAGCGGCAAATCCTTCTTAAAATATGGCTATAGTTTCAGCTTAAACAGGTAGGGATTAAGCAACCCCACTCTAGTTCCCAGCTTGGTAATAATTAAGGAAAGCAGTGAAGGAATTGTGTGGGACTCTGGAAAGAAATCTGAGGAGCATCCTTCCCAACAAGGCTGGGCTGCTGCAAATGGCTTACAGTACCTGCCTGCTGGCTCTCTGAGGACAAACACTGTCAGGACCAAATACTGGCATTGTTCTTAAAATTTTAAAAATGCAGGGCTCCTCCATGACATGGCAGAGGTGCTACCAAACAGCTCTCACAAGTATTTTACCTCACGTCCACAGTACCTGTGATAAGTAGGTGAGTTTGCCAAGATCCTCATTGTCAATGTCTCTCTTGGCACCAAGAACATCATCCACTTCTGCCTGAAGCCTGCAGTTAAATTAAAAAATGTTAACTGCAGACACCCGTTTCTTGCTAGGCAAGTTGACAAATTACATTTTTTCACTTTCCAGACAGAGTTGGCCTTCAACTGCCACCCTTAGGCAAGATGCCTACTGATTCCCAGCCAGCCTGCCTGAACTTGTGCCTTGTATCAGGATGGAGCAATGTGCATCCAGTGCAGCCACATCAGGTAGGATTTGGGACCAGTATGTACAAAGGCTTTGGGAAGAAAAAAATTACCTAGATAGAATTGAAATAATCTTAAGCTTTTTTAAAAAATTTTAGATATATTGGGACTATGAAACTTTATTTTGGAAGGCAGACTAAAATTTATTGGGAATCAATCCTAGCTTTTTAATAATCCTTACAATTAAGTTTACCTTGAAATTAACAGCAAGCTGGGTTTGCAAACTGGAGCACACATACCTTTCCAGTATTTCAGGATGCTGAGCCAGTGCCATTACTGTAAATGACAACTGATTGGCCGTGGTTTCATGACCTAACGACACCAAAAATTGGTTTCAAGGTTAGTATGAAATAATAATATGACACAAAGATGGTTTACAAGTGTGGCTGTGAACAGGAAACTTTAAACATCAGGCTCCAAATGTTTTAGTTCAAGTATGCTAGAAATAAAAGGAAACGCTAAAAGGGATGTAGATTCTATGTAAGGAGCTTTCAGGAATGACAAGATGTAGCTGGTAAAGATACAATCCATCTTGCTGAACGCTGCAGTGGCTGCGTATGGCACCTACTGGTTATGAGCTCCCTAACAGAAGGGCAAGTGAGGGTTTGTATTTGTCTTGTCATATTACGGGACACACGGTTCTGCTGAGAAGCAAGGATTTACTGGTTTGGAGGGAAAACAGAACTTCTCACTGTCTGTCTTGAAAAGTCTGCTTTATATGCATAGTTTTCATTGTTTCATGGATAGGCAGATGTATTATTTTAAAGCATTGCAGAAAACAGACTTCTGCAAAAAATTTATTTGTTGCAGTAACACTTTTCTTGTGAGAGAACAGTGTTTTGACCTCACTTTCTAAGAAACCTAATTCCTACTGACTTGCAAGGTAAACCTTTCTATGTTGTTTACCTCATGCATCATCTTAGCCCCTGCTTTTTCTAATAGGCTTCACAGTGCTCTCTCCTACCAAGCACTGACTAGCGCTCTTAAGGCAAGAATTTGTTTAATCATGTGGGTGAGATGACATGAGGACATGTTGAAGATGCTTTCAGTGGGGTTTAGCAGGATTTGAGGCAGTGCCAGAACTCGTAAGAAATAGCCTTACACCCCAGCAGACACTGCTGCCCTCTGTACCACAGGTTGGAAACCACTGGACTGGCGCTATAACATATCATTTGCCTATGAGAAAACTAAGGGTTCTCTTCAGACTTCACCCAGCAGGTCCTACGCTAGCGTAATACTGCTGTCTTCCAACCAAGTGACTCCTGGTTACAGCAGCATCACATGGAGTGAGCAAGGACATTAATCATGACCCTGTAGACAGCCCAAGAATGGGTACAGCTTCCCACATGACATATCCAAGCATTAAAAGACTACCAACCTGCGATAAAGAAAGTGATAAAGTTATCCAGAATGTTTTCGTCATCTCTAGTTCCCTCCAGAGCTGTCAAGAGGGAAAACCAAACAAAATTAGAAGACACCCGCGTGCCCCAGCTGGAACAGCCAGAATGCCCTTCCCTGTTTTGCACATTTTGTCTGCGGTGGCACTGGGAGGAGATACAGAATGGGCAACTCGACAGTGATTTGCAACCAATATTTGATCTAACAGAAAGAAACAGGGAATCTTCAAAGTAACTCTCACTATAGCGTGAAAAAGACATCAAAGGAGGATCAAAGTTCAGATCCCCAAAACAATTCCTCCTGAATCTCATGGCAGAATGTGCCATAGAGAAATTCAATCAAACAGCAATGTGTCCCCTACCGTCTCCTTTCAGTATCTGCGTAAGGACATCCAGTGTGGCTTCCTTCCCATTCTGGATGGCCTCTCTCCTCTGGTCAATGCACTCCTTCCCCACACGCCGCAGCAGCCTCAGACTCTCCTTGACCTCCTTTACCAGCTTCTGATTCCCTGGCATGTACTGAATACAGAATTTCTTCAGTCATTTTATTCCTTTTGCTGGTAAAAAAATATTGCTAATGTTATTTTTCAAGCGAGTACCTTGCTTTCTGCTAAATGATATCTGCCACAAAAATGTCTGCTCTCTCCAAGTGAAGGGTTTGAGTTGAAATGAGAAATATTTCCTTCTGTGCATGCTGATGTCCTGCCTTGTTACAGCTGATGTTTTGGGCACCGTGAGCAAAATTCCTTACCTCTCCATGGAAATAAATTGCAGCATGCAATACAGAATCTCACCTCGGGGCCCAAAAAGGAAAACAGAAGCTCTAAAAGCCTAAAATACAGCTTCTGGAAACTGTGAAATGTTAACTTAAATATTTCTTATTACATACATCATTTCCTAGCATATTAATTTGGGTTGAAAATACAATTTCTTTATGGTAAGAATGTTCAAATTTCTTCTACCTTGAGTGAAGGCTGCCATCCTTCTTGGACAAATGGCAAAAATCTCAATTTTTGCAGTGATGGGTGGGCAAGTGTAAAACCATATAAGAAGACAATACATGAGAGGGGAAGAGAAAGCAGAAAGAGAAAGGAAGCATTAAATGTTAATGTTAATTATGCAAGTGTTTTAAAGCACTAAATGAATTTTATCTTGAGGCATGCTAGAGGGAAGGAGCTACAGGTGACTGTTTCCCCATCGTATATGGGCCTCGCACAGCTCCAACCCACTAACTCATGCAGGAGCACAGGCTCCAGCTGGCTGCGAGCAGAAAGGACTGAGGTGAAAAGCATACAGACCTGCATGAAGGACATGCGCATCTTGGCCATCCCCTTCAAAACCATAGTCACAGCGTGCGGGAAAGGTGTCTGGTCATCACTCAGTGCATTTAATTCCAAGCCAAAGGCTACCTGAAGAGCAGGAGAGAAAAAGGCAACTTGTTGCATCCTCCTGGCTCTCTGGGGCTGGGGTGAAACAGCAGAACAGCCTCACACCACCGCCTTTTCCTAAAAACACCTCAAGCTACACCCCACCTTGCAGGAGGCTGTGAGGGAAGGGCAATATCTACATTATGCTTCCTCCTTATCTGGGGTGTTAATAATTTACTATTACTCTCCGTTCATCCCAAACTTTTTGCATAGAGAAGGGAAAAGTGAGCGTAAGGCAGACTTCATGCTGACATATAATGTAGTAACACAACATCCACACAAGAGCAAGCACTGGTGTGCCCCTTTCAGCAGGAGGGGTGGGAGGTATGAGGCTGTAAGGGCTTTTGCAAAGGGTCCCCATCCTGCAGGCCACAACCAGGCTGTGCAACCTAACTGCCCCTCCCTACGGCTCAGCCCAAATGGAAGTGGCACAATTACTTAGTCCTTCAGCTCTTCTGGCACTAGTGGGTAAAGGTTTTGTTCCCTGGCTCCAGCTCCTGATCACATCCTGCTGCTGGTACTTGTTACTTCCATTCCTTCTTGTTAGTTGCAGAGGAAACAAGAAAGCGGACAGCTGGTACCTTTGCAATGATATCCATAGTCACCCGGTTCATCATCGTTAGCATGCTAAACTCTTTTTCTCCATCTGCCTTTTCCTCTAGCTTCTCCATCAGCTCCTCTGCTTTTTCATTAAAAGTTTCCATCAGACCCATCAGGTAGCTGAACAATCAATAAAAATGAGAGATGGAGGCTCTGGAGAGGACATCTTTGCTCAGACAAAATTACCTTCATTATCTTCCACAGAAAACGGTAAAGTTTTTTCTTTTATTTGTAATAAATTTGCCTTTATACTTTAAAAATCAAACAGATAAAATGAGCTAAATGCTTCTTATAGCAGCCCCACCCTGTCCTGCCATGTAAACAACGGCTGTTGTGGCAAAGGGCTTTGGCCTGTGCATGCCAAAGCACGCGGACTTCATCTTGAGACCCTAAACACAACGCATCGAGGCACACACAAGCAAACCAGACCAACCCCCTGCTTATCAATCACACGGTATCTCCCACAGGGAATCACTCAGGTGAATGATGAGGCTTGCCCACATCAAATCCCTGAGGTCTGTTTTCTGCCAAAATAAGGCAGCTATCACCACATTCCCAAATATGCAACCCTGTGACCTTTCTGCTGTCGCTGAGCTCTTACGGGTGTCACTGTCCCATGGGAAATCTGGTAAAATTATACCTGTTCCAGAAATGGTGTGTTGGACTAAGTAAAACATGATTTTGGCACTAAATGTTTTTTTTCTCTTTCTAAGTATGAAATAACGAATCAACGACACAAAGAATCATGAAAATACAGTAGAAATAAGCACTAGATCAACCCAAAGATATTTGCCTTACGTTCGGCTGAAAGCTGGATCCATTATCCTCCGCTGCTTGTGCCAATGCTCATGGTTGCAAACAGTTACCAAGCCATTCCCTAGAAACCTAACATTTAGGAAAACAAGGAAAGGAACGGTTTTCAGCAAGGGAGCCCACAGAATCCCACGTAGTCACAAAGATAACTCTTTCACATCTGTTTTCTTGCATTTTTCCCACACGTAGGGAGCACTGTGCTGCTTTGACTACACAACTGTTACATCACTATGGACAACGACTGAAATGCAGATATGTTTTGCCTGGTTGGCATGGACTGCCGAGTTCAATAAGATGCTGGTTCATTACAGCTGTTATGCACATACTTACTATAACAATTGGATTATTATTTTTCTAAAGCCTCAGGCTAACAGAGAAAAATCCCTTTCTATTACTGAACTTAGGAGCTGGAAATTTGCATGCATTAAGGAATAATTCAGTCATCTAAAACTCTAAGTTTTGAACAAACTATTCTGAGACTAACTCAACATCTACAGAAGGGGGAAATATTGTCAAGGTAAAAAAAAATTCAACATAACCTCCTCCTTGACTGGGAAGACATTTGACTTGACACGTATTTTAATAGGTACATGCTGCTTATGTATGCCTGGAATTAGTTATTGGTCCCCACACTAAGGTAAATGGTCTGAGACAATGCCTGTGATGTTATTAATCTTGCACTTATTTTCAGATCATAATGGCTTCAGGTGTGTTTAGCCTACCTCTCACCAAATAAGCTGAAGATACGACCATACACCAGCGGATCCTTTGGGTACTGTGGTGACATCAAGAACTCCTAAAATCAAATCTCAGGTCAGTGAATACTGAGCATGATCTGTTTCCCAGACAAAACATAAAAAGCCACTCACTCTTTTCCTCCTGTAGCAATAGTCTGAAGACTAGATTAATTATTTGGTGTGCCCCAATTCCCCAGCTCCTGTGCTGCTAGATTGTTTTGCATGCCTCTAGCAGATTTTGCCCAATGACCTGAAATCTCACTCTGTGGTTATTGCAAAGATTTAGAGGAAGAAATTCAGTCCCTCATGCCTCACACATTTGAGATATTAAGCTCTTGCAGAGAGTCTCCTTTTCTGAAATGGTGGATGCTTGCTCTACCTGTTGTTTAAATAAAGGTTACAAAGCAAATCAACCGATCAGAGCACCTCAAGCTCCTAAGTCAGCCAGAGCCACTCTCTCTGCAGGCATGAACTGGCTGCACCATGCTGCCCTGAATATCAGGCATCACCTCACTCTTTCTGGAGGGCCAGGCCAATCCCCGCTGTTGATTTGGCTTTATTTTGCATCACCTTCACTCCTTCAGGACTCAGAATCAGCACTGAGACTCTGTGAAAGGCATTCAGCCGTATAATAGGTCCATATTTTTCTGCCCTACAAGAAAAGAAGGGAGAAGGAAAAAAATAATTAGATAATTATGGTACAAACCACCAACATGTAAACAGTTCAGACCTAATAACCTCAAAGGACCAAAGCAGCATGTACTGGGAACTACTGCAGTCTTCAGTGAATAAAGTCATTAAGAGAAAGATCAGCGTTCTCTCTGTAGCACCTCTACTGACCTTCTGAATGATGCTAAATATATAATTCAGAGCCCCTGTGCCTTGATTTCCCAATTTATGCTACAGGGCTAGCCCATTCACTGTTATTAATGTGTCTCAACTTACCACTGCAGGAAGAAATCATGCATAAAATCCTGTTTCCTCCACAAGATCGGCAGATGTCCAAATAAAAAGCTGCAGAAAATGAAGGTTAAGAGTGTCATGACAATGCCAACATAGGATTTTGTATGGACTGCAATCCTTGTTGCTCAGTGATGCAATACGAGTGTTGCTCAGTTTTCCTCCTTCTCAGGAAAGGCAAAAGTAAGACCTAACTGTGCCAATGCCCAGCCCTCACATGAGTGAGCTGGGGACCAGGGTCAGGCTGGTGCACTTGGGCAGCCAGGCAAACCAGTGCAGAGAGGCAGGACAAGGTCTCTTTTGCTGCTGTATTATAGGAGATATCTGGGTCTGGGTGGGAGCTCCCAGCAAACTGCTTTGCTCCTTGTCTAGCTGACTGAATCTCGACTGCATCTATCATGTTTCTGTACATACAACACACATTTGCTTAAACATTCTTCAATACATGCTCAGCCCTGGTAAGCATAACTTTAGTTCTGTCAACGGAGTTAAATTGAGTAAAATTAGAAACCACCTCCTGTCTAAAGCCATGTCACCCCAAATGCTGGGGAAAAAAAAAAAAAAAAAAAAAAAGAGGGCAACCTAGAAGGATAATCGCTGGTTAATACAGAAATTGCAGAATTTAGTAAAAGGTTAACTCTTCAAATACAACAGCTGCATTAAAGTTAAGAGATCAGTTTCTTCCTTCGGCTGCAAGTGGTGAATTCCCACCGGCTTTGCATACATCTGAAGAAAAATTTGGCCAGGCTTCTCTCTAAATGAAGCAAGCTGCACTCGAGACCTGTTTTCCATTTGAGACAGACAGCCATGCTATCATCCTTTTTAGTATAAACAAGCTATAGAAGAAAAACAGGCTCTTATTTTTTTTTTTTGTTGGAACCAGGAGGCACTTAAAATAACAAGCACTCAACACAGGTACCCAGCATCTAAAGAAACTTTTAATCCTTCACTTGACTCCTCCACTGTAACTGGACTCCAAAAAGATGTGAAAGCCCTAAATACGACAGATGAGTCCTTCATTAGCTGAAGCTCTGGAAACCTCTATCTGCAGCACATGAAGCAAGGTCCCACTCATGGCTCCTCTGGTGTGACAAATGAATCTTCAGAGGTATCTTTTTCATCCCCTGTCCCATCACCACTCATTTAAGTCAGGTGTTACAACAGGCCTAAAATGTTCATCCTCTAATGAGAAGTCCTAATTACTTACTACATGCCATGAAAAAAAAATAAGCATGGGCTTGGTTTGGGATATACAACTATGTGACACTATCAACTGAAAACATCTATTTGCAAAAAAATCCTTTTTGCCCATTGCCTGTTATTAAATCTTTAATATGAAGCAAACCTTTGAAGACATGACCACCCTTCTTCACAGGTGAGCCACTGATGCAGTAAAAATGACACAAAGCCACCAGGACTCATTTTTCCAGCCTGTCCTGCACAAGTCCTTTAGAGGTGTGCTGCATTAGTTCTGATAAAAATACATCAGCCCAGGAAATCAATGGCAATAACATAATCTTGTCATCATGCAGCCACAACACCTGAGACAAAGCGCGAGGTTTTGTTAAGATCCTGTTATACTTCATCCTAAAATAAGGTTTTCTTAAGCTTTTATCAAAGCGAAAGAGCCAAGGGCAGAGGCAAAGTTGTGCATCTGGGACAGAATAGTACCTTGAAAGGATACAGGCTGTGGACTAGCTTGCTGGGGAGCAGATCTGCTGACCGCAACTGGGGGCTGGTCCCAGTGGGCAGCAAGCTGGACACAAACCAGCCTTTGCTTCTGGTGCTGCTCTTCTCCAGTTACCAGATAACAGTCTCAGCTGAGAAGTGTTTAGATTCAGATGAATCCCATTTCAGAGTAATTTGGGTCGGCAAGGACTGCTGGAGGCCACCAGTCCAGACTCTGCTCCAGACCAGTCAATGTGAGAACAATAGTACCTGGCTCAGGGCTTTGCCCAGTCACCTGTGCCAGCATTTGTGCGTCCTGATGGTGAGGGTGTTTTTGCCTTTATACCTAACTGGGATTTCCCTCAAGTCAGCTTGTGCCTATTGCCCTCTGTCCTTCTTTTTGCAACTCCAGGGACAGTCTGGCTCCATCTTCTCATAACCACCCATCAGGTAGCTGAAAACAGCCTGTGGATCCCCTCAGCCCTTCAGCAGCCACTTCTCCACCCAAACCAAGCCCAGCTCTCAGCCTCCCAAGAATCCTGTCTGCCCTCCACTGGACTCACTCCAGTCTGCCAATGTCTGTCTTGTACTGGGGAGACCACCACCACACATGGCACCCAGCTTTACCCCCTCCCCCTCCCCCTTTATTTTTAAATGTATGTCTTTTGAAAACTGGAAGTATTTGATTTTCCTTCCCTTGGACACTTAGGAGTGGAAGTGTTTGTGCAACACGTACTGAAATAGCGGGTTTGGACTGTCTCTGGCAATTTGTACTTTTGAAAAGCTATCAAGTAGTGTGGGCTTACATGGCAGACAAGCTTCCACCGAGGCATACCGGTACTAGAAACCTTCCTGGGAAGGATCCTAGGCTGACCACCAACAGCAAACTGTTAAAGGAAAAATGTACACAGATGTGGGTACCACTAGGCTTGCTTTAATCACAATTCAGAGCTGGGCCGCCACCTCAGTGAGTAGCAGAAAACAAAGGGATACAGCACAGCTTATATGCACTTATCAAATCATTGGTCAATGTCCAAAGTTTTTAGAAGTTTCCTTTGGTCTTGTCAGTTCTGTGAATCTATCACCTGACTCTGTCCCAGTGGATTTATCTACTTGGTTCCAGTCTCTGCCTTGGTTCCAAGGTCCTCCTCAGATCATGATCTTCTTTCTGCCTGCTTTACCTCACACAATCCTTCAAGCACGCTTAGTCTTTGAACAAGCAATTCCTATTCACATATACTGATTTTTTCTAGAAACACCTGTGTTGCTGAGAGCACCGGTGTACACAAATTGATCACCTATTGTTTCTGTATTCTCCCACTGATTAACTTGACTGGGTTTTAAACCAGCCTTGGATTAGGGCTACACAAGGGACAAGGCCTGGTTCTGCCATTTCGCAGCTTCAGCACTTGTAAATTTCTTAATTCAAAATACTTTTTTTTTAACACAACCTCAAATCCTGTAGAAGGGACAGAAAAGCAGCAGCAGGGTGCCTCCAGCTGCCATCAAGTGTGTTATTTCGTGCCTCAAAAACGCACCTAAGGACAGGCAGGTTCAACGATGGCAAAATCCATCCTCTCTCTAGTCTTGGTATCCGACCCTGATGACACAAGTAAGCTGAAGCCAGGAGTTAGGCTGCCAAGCCGGTGTCCCTGTAGGCGTGTTCGTGTCGGAGTGCTGGGCTGGCATGGCGTCCCTTCCCGTGGCACGCTACGGGGGCACAGGCACCCAAAGGTGAGGCTGAACGGGGGCGCCTTGTGACGGCGCTGCCGCTGCCTGGCCGGCCGCCTTCTCGCTGCCCTTTGTCACTTACGCCTCGGGGTTTTCTGGAGCCACGCACCCCGCTCGTGAGGGAGCGCAGGGAAGCACCGGCTGGAGCCAGGGTCGCTGTGGCACGGCCGGCTGTGCTGGGCCGGCCAGCCCGCCCCTCCCGCCCGTCGGGCCCCCCCCGGCAGCAAGCGCACGGCGGGGCCGGCCACGCCAGGCCGCTGCCCTGGGGCTGCCGCGGCCGCCCGCGGTGACCCGGCGGGGCGGGCAGGGCAGCACGGGCCGCCGCCGGGCGCAGGCCTGGCCGGCAGCGCGGCGGGACAGGCCGGCGGGGCGGCTGGCCCACCGCCGCGGGCTGCTGGCCCGCCCCCGCAGCTCGCCCCGCACAGACGCGGGCCGCGGTGTTCACCTTCCGCGCTGGCACGGCCTCACGGCGCGGCCCGGCGCTGCTGAGCGGCTCCCACCGCTGGCGCCCCGCCCGGACCCCCCCGGGGCCCCGCTCCTCCCCGGCCCCTTACCTCTCCCGGGGGGCGCCGGGGATGTGGTCGTACTTGGCGTGGATGTACCGCACGTAGCAGCAGTACAGGCCGAAGGCCAGGAGGGACAGGCCCAGCAGGAGTCCCCCGGCCGCCCCCAGCGCCTCCATCCCCCCGGCGGCCGGCTGCCAGCGCCGCGGGCCCGGCCGGGGCGGGAAGGGCCGGGCAGGCCCCGGCGGCAGGACCGCTTAAAGAGCCCGGCTGCGGCACCCAGCGCGTGTGTATCTGTGTGTGTGTGCGTGTATATCCGTGTGCGTGGCTGCCCGAGTGAAGGGGGTGCCTTGCACAGGAGCGGGAGGAGGTCAGGCAGGATGCCGTTTGCGGAAGCGTTTTAACGGGGCTCGCCTCCAGAGGCCCTTAGGGAAATGAAGCTGTCCCAGGCTGAGGAAGGGGGAGGCTCTTTGTTGATTTTTAACTGTTTAAAATATAAGAGGTGAAGGGAATCTGGTGTTGACGCCTGTAGGAATCAGCAGATGAAAGATTTTCAGAGCAATCTGCTCCGGGCCCTGTGTTACACAACATACCCATCCATCATCCAGGCATGGGGATGAGGAATGATCTGGTTTTATTCAAAGTAGGTGAGCTAAAGCTGACTGCCCACGAATTGCACAAGGATTGCAGGGCACAAGCGACCAAGCCATAAAATGGTGGAAATTCCTTTCTGATAAATGAAAAGTAATATGTGGAGAAAGATAAACAATGCATGCACATATACATCCAAACCAGTTACACATACTCCGTGGTGGCACCTATTCAGGAAACGTCAGCTTAAGGCTCAGTACAGATCAAAGAAGCAAGCAGAGCATTGGCAGTGATTAGAAAAGGGACAGTGAACAAAACAAGATGCCTGAGTGTGTTAGTCTATAGGGGACTCTGTAAATGGCGAGCATACCCACTGTGAATGAGTACCACATGCACTCTTCCTCCCAGCTCAGCAGAGGTGTAGAAACAGAGGCCGAAGAGACTAGACCTTCAAACTGGAGAAAGGATGAGTGAGAGAGGTTATGACAGGGGTCTGGAAAACCATCAGTGGTTTGGAGATAAATAGGGGCAAACCAATCATCACTTTGTATAAATCAAGAACAAGGAGGCACCCGCTGAAATGATCCAGCAGCAGATGTAAAAGAAGAAGATATTTTTCACCACAAATTGTTAAATGGAAGAACTTATGGCAACAAGCTGTTGTGGAGGCAAAATGAATAAAGGAGTTCACAAGGAGCCAGAGAAAGTGGTGGAGAATGGATCCAGGAGCCATCACTGGCCTCAGCAGGAGCTCTGCGCTGGGGATCTCTGGGAGGAACAGCAAGACTCCAAATGGCCCAAGAAGACCTCTTGGGTACACAAACCACCCACTGCATCCTCCTGTGTTCCCATCCTGCCCTCAGCCCAGTGAACTTTCAATCCCTGCACCAACCTGCACAGTCTTCTATAAACCCTCCCTTCCCTTCTTCCTCCTCTGAGACCTGCTGTCTCTACCCTGGGTTTCTTCCCCACCCTGCAGCGTGCTGTGCCCACTCTGTCCCTTCGAAGGTTGCCCACCTTGCATGCAGGGCAGCAGACATTCCTCTCCACCACTGCCACAGCTCTGACTGCAGCAGCAGCAGGAGAAGCAGGATACCTGCTGCCCTGCCATGCCCTTTAAAGAAAAGCCGGCACGGCACCTGACTATCAGATTTTCGCAGGACAATCCCATTCATGCACTCTTTCTACACACAAGCTTTACTCAACTGGCTGGAGATGGGATACCAAGCTACCTGGATTTTTATCGTGTCTATTTGCCACCTGTGGGTCTCTGACTTGGTTTGTGGTACCGTATAAGGCTGCTGCAGGAGTTTTCATCCCCACCATTTCCAGTGGGGTGCTCCCCTCCCACGGCAGCTCCCATGTGGCCATGCCTCTCTGCAGCAGGAGGGAGAGGATGTAGCTCGTGGCACACCCTGGTTTTGTCCATCTGATGCAGCAATCATCTGCTAGGCACCTCCAAGAGCTTGCTTTGATTTCCACATGGAAGCAATGACTGTGCCAAAAAGCCACAATCTGCTGGTTTTCCTTGGCTTTCTTGTGTCATTTCTGCTTGTGTTCAAGAGCAGCAGATCAGAGCGAGCAGAAAAAGGCTATCAAAGCAACACCACATGCTGGTGGAAGGTGAGAGATTTCATTTTTGTTCCAAAACATAAACCATTTTGAATGGGCTGTCAGTGACAGAAGGGCAGCAGGGAGTCAATGGCAAAGGGGAATTTCAGGAGCACCTGTAGCAGCCTGTGACTGTGTTGTTTATGCTGCTTTCCTGTGTGGATGCGTGCCCGCATAGCCCTCGCTAGCAACTTAGTGGCTAACACCTGCTGGCCAACCATGGAAACACAGATCACAAAATGTTCAAAACCCAGGCAGGTAAAAGGAATGGCACTGGCTTTGTAGTGTGAGCTAGGCTAAAGAAAAGTTTGGTATTACAGACCTTAGAGAATGACAGGTATTTTCTTTCGAAGTCCCCAGGAACTGGTACCCCTCCTGGTAGGCATGCCTGATGCCTGCCTGCTCTTGGGTTTTTTGGCCTGGGCAGGGCAGGAGTTGGGTGACATCATCCCAGGAGGTCCCTGGGGAGGCAGAAGGACCAGAGACTTATCATAAAACTGTGAAAGCTGTGGAAACCTGTCAGGAGCTCCTGGGATTTTCCTTTTGGCTGGCCACCATGCTCGGCAGAGGGACGGAAGAACACCCGAGGTGCCCTATGAGAACAAATACACCTGATCACTTCATCCACAGACTTCCAGCCTGCGGGTGGGCAGGGCCGCTCTGCGGGGCTTGCTTGGTGGCCAGCATCACTTTCCTGGCTTCACATTGTATAGCGGAAGAGTTTGGTGGTAATGCCACATTACAACCTCAGAGAAACACTGATTCTTGATAATGATCAAATGGTACAAAATATTAGAAAACAAAGTCTCTAGCTGTCAGTGCACAATGGAGCAAAAGCTGGATGTATTTTTTAAAATCTT
Source organism: Falco biarmicus (assembly GCF_023638135.1). Lineage (NCBI taxonomy): Eukaryota > Metazoa > Chordata > Aves > Falconiformes > Falconidae > Falco > Falco biarmicus. The sequence continues at coordinate 35,069,400 of NC_079294.1, read as the reverse complement.
GTTTGATTTTCTGCTACATTTAATCTTAACATTGATTTTTCTTGAACTGGTAGCTCCTTCTTTGGCTCAAAATAATTGCAACTACCCTGAAATTATTTTCCCATCTGTTTTGAGTACACATACTTTCACACAGATATTTTTTTAAAAAAATCTGGAAATTATGTTGTTATATTCTCAAAACCCAACAATATTATCCAACTACTGTTTCTGTTTATCTTAATTGATACTGCTTTGGTTTTGGTTTGGGGTGGGATTTTTTTTAATTATTTTTTTTTTGGCCTGTTAAGGCTGCGTTTTTATAACCTTGTTTTCAGAAAAAAAGCTACTATTCCTTCCCCTTGGTCAGGCACTACATATCGTGACCTCATGATATGAATACCCATCTCTAGGGAAATATATCTAATCACAAGAATAGCATCACATAGAGAAAGTGCTTAAAAACTAAAGCTAACTAATGAAACCACGTCTTTAAAACCACCCAGTGATCTTCCTGATGAAACATTGATTTTCTGAGTTTTATCAATGTTTTTTTCAGCATACTTCAAGAATAGATGGTAACTATCTGTAAGGTGTTTTTTCATTTGAAATCACTCTCAGAATAATTCCTGTGGAAAATTCCTACTTGTACCTTCTTTGTGAGCAGCTCACAGGGATGTGATAAAATATTTGGCATTTTATACATTTTGATGGGACAGAGAAGCCATGTGTTATAGTTCTGATCCCTGAGTAGACCAGGCAAGCTCTCAGAATAAAGCTTCTAATGCAAATATAATAAGCTGATAACTCCCCTTCCAAGTATTCAGCCTAGGTAGACTGCAGAAATTACCTTGTATTTCAGGCTTCAAAGATAAGCTTTAATAGAAACTTTTGTTTGTATTCTAACAAGCTTTAATACAACCTCTTGTCTGTATTCTAACGTGTTTCTATATCCTTGAGTGAAGGACATTATACCAAGAGTTTATTATCTGCCTGGGAGCCGCATGCTGCTCTAAGAAGGAAAGGAGTGCAGGCTTGGGTTCGCTGAACTTCCCCATCTGTCACTTTTCTGCTGGGGACTGAACTGCCATCGTGTGGACATTTTGCCAACTTGCATATTCCCGTAAACACGAAGAGCAAGAGAGACTTGGGAGCTGAACAGAAGAGCAGAGAGCTGGGAACCATTAACTGGTGCGAAGTTACAAGGCGAATTTGAAAAGTTGATGGGACATAGGGCTAGTCCAAACCCCTGCTGTCTTTTCCTTTTCTTTTCATAGCTATTTAAGTTTGAAAACATTTACTGCTTTCTCTCTGGAGTCCAGCGTCAGATAAGCTGTAAGTGAGGATGGCAAGGAGAAGGCACAGCAGAAGTATCTTGTGCTGGGAAATGCCTTCAGCAGCACACAGTTAGCCAGAGGGCTGGGTATCCTAGGGCAGTCTGAATTTTCCAATAAAATTAATTTCTAAATAAAGAGGTTTTAATTTTACTGTTAAATGTCTCCATCTGTTGTGGGCTACTGGTTAAGTGCAGATGGTGATTAAATTACTACCGCTCGTGGAGAATTTACAGCCTAAGACCTCACCCCCTGCCTAAAGGTCCATATGGAACTAGTAGGGGTCTGAGGCTAGCATGAGCACTGCACTTCATCCATCTTCAGCAGAAACGCAGACTTTAGGACTGATTTTACTATGCATCTCCACCTTTCCCAGGCAGAAACGCTGTCCAGGTGGAATCCTAGGACCAACTGCTGTTTAGGGATTTTGGTCCTTCTGCCTGGCTCTAGCAGCTCTGCCACATGTAGGCAATCCCCCAGGAAGCACTGTCCACCGCACATTCATTGTGTCTGCAGGCAGCGTGCTTTCACCTTCCTCCATTTGATCATTTCACATAGTTGCTATATTGTGGCAAATAATCATTTGCTTTTAATAGTGCAAAAGATAAAGTTTTCTGCTCAAAGGATTGGAAAGTTCAGGACAGAAAATGTATGTTTTCAAGCTTTCTTGCTGCATAATTGCAGCTTACCTTACCGTTGAATCTACCATAGCCTAAGTGTTCAGGCAAATATATCTTTGAACCCAGGATACAAATGCCGTGATGCCAGTGGACCGTTATCCAGCTCAGACATGGACAGGAAAACTCTCAGAAAAAGTAACTGCTCATAATAAATGAGCCAACCTAAACCGAGATCTTTTGCCACAGGTTAAACTATGCTGGATACAGGAGTCAACCATACCTTTGCAAAACAAATTCTATGGTGGGCACATCACTGCCAAATACCGTACCTTTGCAGTGATTTTCACCCAGCTCGTATATACTGATGTCCTGATCCTTCTTAGTCAATAGAATTTGCCAGCATTGAGCGGGCAAGTAATTGGCAAGATGGTTAATAATAACGAAAACAGTCCAAGGGTTTAGTCACTGCCAACAGGTAATGCCCTGAGGAACAAGCTACTTAATGTCAGTGCTTACAACTGGCTGAACACTAGAGACTTTTTTTCTTCCTTAAAAATAGCATCCCTATTTACCATACTATTGTTAAGGAATAATTGCCATTTACATCGTAGCTGCTTTTTTGACCACATTAAAACATTGCTCAAGGCAATCCTATAGCTGCACCTGTGCCCCAGGGCAAAATCTAGGCATGAAAACCTTGGGAAAGTCATCCAAGACAACAAGGTATGGACACATGTCAAATGGGTTTGAGATCTTGTTTGTTTAAAGAGGAAAAAATAAGAATTCTTAAAATTTAAATTTGGAATGCATTTATTAGTTACCAAATGACACTTACATCTCTTTTCATATAGAAAAATGTGTGTTTATATGTGAAAGTAGCTAAGGGGGCCAATGCATCTCACATGTCAATCTGACCTTTTGAAGTGGTCTATTGGCATCTTTCTGAGAGGAAAAGCAGGCTTGGATATTGACTTCTTGTGACTGGTTTTCTCCTCTGCACTTCTAATTTCTGTGTTGATCGTAACCAAACAGTGCCAGGCTGAGCTCATGCGCAGCAGGACAGATATGTAGTGGGGACCCCCACCCCCTTCCCACCCCACCCCATGCCCCGTACAACCATATTGACTCTAACAGGTTAAAGAAGAGGCAGGCTCTGCTCGGTTCGGTGCATTCCTGAGTGTGTTTTGCTAGGTTTGGGCTGTGGGGCAGTGGTACGTGAGCAGCTCTTCCCCCTTGGCCATGCTGAAGGCCAGCACGAAGGTGTGACTGGTAAGAGGTGGGGAAGAGGCTGGTAGGGGAGATGAAGGCAGGAGAAACACCATGGCAGCATGTGAAGCTGGGGGCCCAGGCTCATCTGTCCATCCAGTGGCAGTATCGCCCGCAGTGCCACCACTGAGCATGAACTTGAGTCGTGGCTTCAGTGTTAATTACAAGATGCTGTGCTTAGTAACGTGATATATGTACCTTGTGCTGTTCATACACTGCAACCTGACACAGAGAACCTGGGCAAAGCCCAAGCTCCCCCAACATGGGGGATGCCCTCATGGCATGCTTCATCCAGGGCTCAGCATCCAGAAGGGTTTTGCCAGCATTTGAGTGAGCATTCCCGCTGCAACAACCTACCTATTTCACTGTCTCTCCATTGCTTTGGCAGCAAGCTCTAAACCCAGATACTTGTGGGAGGATTTGTCTATTGGACGCCTTGGAAAGAATATGGCAAGTTCAAATTATTTCAGCCTGAAGATAATGTCTATCCTAGAGACCGCAACACAGCGTGGCAGTGCTTGGGCTGGCTGCTGGGTTCCAGAGGCAATGTAAATGAAAAAAACCACCACCTGACTTCTGCACAGAGCTACTCTGCCTTGGAGGTAGAGATGAAGAGGTAGCAAGGCTGTGTTTGCACTGTTCCCTTAGAGATATGCTGGGTCCTCCATGTGGCGCAGCTGTGCTAACATAAGGAAAGGAAAAATGTGTAAGGACAAATGCAGATGCTCCAGTCTCGGACACAGAGGTGAATCAGGAGAGAAGGCAATAGACCATATTGTTACTAGACACAGCTCTGGGACTGCCGCGTAACAGGTGCAGCACAGCAGCTGCTCTGTGGTAACCAGCATTACTCTGTGCTATTTTAAGACCTTTAGCCTGAATCAGCATTCAGGCAGTATATTGGCATGTTGTAATGTAGCAGCAGGGTTTATTAGTTTTATCTAAAGCTTAATTGGTATGACATCCTGGTATATAAGTGCATTTTAAAATGAAGAAAAAAGCTACCAGTAAGAATCCTGTTAAGCAGCAGATGATGTATCAGGTATTTAAATGCACATGTACTTCTGCGCTTTTAATAGCACAGGCTTATTATTAAAATACCAGAGACCTAGACTGACAAATACCAGGATTTAGAACAGATATGTTTTAAGCTTGGAAGGGAACACGGTGGTCAGAAATAACTTCCCAGCATCGCAGCAGTGTACTGAGCTGGCAGACAAAGAAAAAGCACACACACATCCACGCAAACTAAGCTGGCACGCTTTCCCCACTCAGTACAGGCTGGGAGAAAGGATAAGAGGGAAAAACCACCTTATCTGCTAGTCTTATCTCTTCCTCTGCTGATAAATACTTCCCCTGTGAAGCTGGTGGCACCCACGTAACACTGTCAGAAAATACCAGGGGTGTCTGGCTCTGTGTTTGCCGTCAGCCGAGCCACGGCACAGCTCGCTCTTCCCGACTGTGGGCTGGTTTCCATATGCCTTTAGCGGTCACCAGAGACGGCATGCCACTGAATGAGTGCCAGCTGGGGGCTGGTGGCAGTCACCACCAACAACGTGCAAGATGTAGGTGGCTTCTCCTTATGCTCAAGAGGTTCAAATGGGCTAAAGCAGGTGTAAGGTAACTAATAGTTAAATCAGAAAAAAGAATACTTAACTACCTGGAAAATGATGGTTAAATTCCTAATTGGTCTACAGCAGACATCCTTGAATCATCTCAAACCCTCTACAGTAACTTTTGTTGTGTGTGCCTTTTTTTCTACCCAGAAGTCTTTAAGCATAATTATGATCAAGATTCTCCTTGAAATCTCACAGCTAGAGCTAGCTGAAATTTGGTTAAGGAGCCAAAAGGAGCAGAAGAGGAATATGGGAGAAGAAAGACTACATCTCCACTTTCCATTTTCTTCCAGCCCTCTAGTCCCATCAGCTCAACAGGTGCCAAGTCTTTTTAACAGAAGAACTTACAAAGGAATCCCTTGTTCCCTGACTATTTTGATGTGCCTGAACTGAATTTCTGCACTTTAAACAAATGTGCTTGCACCTTCACTGCAATAGAAAAAGCCTAATGACAGTCTGGCGCCTGATGGCATTTATAGGTTTTCCAATGAAATGAGAGAAGTATTTTGCAAAAGGTACTTTATATGTCTGTTCTCCCCTTTCTACTTCATAAGAAGTAGGGAGACAGTGCTATTTTTCCCATCGTCTGTTTTGTGAAGGTGTTCTTTAATATCAAAAAGTATTTAATGGGTGTCACAGCACTATCCAAACTATCAAGCTGCAACAAGGACTTTTACCATCTCATACCAGCATACCCTTCATACCAGTCCCTCTGCTGCCTTCTTATCTCACCCCATCCAGTACATGTGTTCTCCCTTCCTTTTCTTCTGAGAAGAGAGGCTGCTCTCTCTCCATTGGCTTTCAACCACTTAACTTAACCAGCCACACCTGCACCTTATCTACATCGGCCAACCCACGCCCCTGAAGCCAGCCCACAGCTGTATATTATCAATGCTAATTAACCCAGCTTCATACCACTACATTCCCCCCCCTGTATTTTTTTTCCCCCTTAACATTTCATACCTTATGTTTTTAACAATCATTACAACCTTTTTACAAATAAATTTTGCATACAGTCCTCTATAATTCCTCTACAAATGGGTGTATCAGAAATTTCAGGAAAAACATTTTAAACAATTTACTATATACATCCATGTTTTAGGCTTAAGAGGATGCTGTCAAATTGAAACTGTGAAATTAAGATGAATATCCACAGTAAAAGCTTTAGATACAAGGTTTTGCTTGTGAACTTTTCTGGATGCACTAGTTATTTTACATTTGTTTCATTTTGTCTTTCTCATGTTCTTGTGTAAGCAGCAAGACAAAATGCATCCTGATTACATCAGGGGAAAAAATAACCAGGCAAAATGCTACCAAATGCAGAGAGACCACAAGAGGAGAACATGTGTCTCCAATCACCACTCAGGTGAAAAACCCATTTCAGACAACATGAGTTTTGTTTTTTTTAAATAGCCTTTTACAAAAGGTAAATATTACAGGATTATTACCCCAGTACATTCCGTCTTGTCTAGTCATTCACACCTGTGAAAACTGAATGCAAAACACATGTGACTTCACAACATTTGGGAAAGTGGAGAAACATGTACAAATATCTTCAGGGTTAAACTGGATAACGATCCTGTTCATGTAAAAAAGGCCAGGTTTTCTTTTCACTTAGGCTAGTGTAAACTGCAGAAATATTTTCCAGGCAGTATGCTATGACTTTTTCTAATTTATCAGATTTTGTTTAGACACAGTTATCTTTGATAACCAATGGGCTTATACCAATACAAAGCATTACAGAAGAATGTTTCCTTTAAACTAGTGCATGGACAGTTGGGAAAAAAATCCTACTTTGGTATTCTGCAAAGAAAGGCACAGGTTTACACATACTTAGAAGCCACCACTCATAGCTGCAGGTGGCAAAGCAAGTCAAACAACGCAAACACTTCCATAAGACTGAAACATGGTCATTTGGGAATTTATTTTTCAGCAAAACACTGTGAAGCACAGCTGGGGAATGCTGTATTTTGCAAGGGGAAAGGGCATCTCTTCTCTAATCTGTAACAGCTGATGTTTGGGTTTTTCTTCTTATAAAGAAAACCCTGTATAAATGCAGTCTCTGCCCACAACATACTCCAGCCACTGCTTCATTTTACTTTTTCTTTCTCTCCAAGGCAGATGCAGGGGGAGGAATACTAAGAAAAATGCAACGTTACTTCGAATAGACACAGCATCCTCAAGGCAGAGCACACCCTCCTCAATACTGATGTTGGTTTACAAGGGTTGGACAAGAGAGGGACATGCTCCGAGTCCCTCAGCTGCCTTCCCCAGCTCCTCTGTCACCTGTCGGCCACCTCCTCCATGCTGCACACCACACCGGCATCCTCCTCATGGGAGCAGTTGTGTGTGCCGACGTCGGCGTGGGCGCACTCCAGGAGTGTCTTCTCCTGCCCGGAGCACTGGACGTCATCCAGGAGAATGCGAAGGGAGGTCCCTTCCCCGAATTCTGCCTTCTTGCTGGCCCGCACCACGTAGGGGAAGCCCAGCTGGCGGCACACCACAGTGGCGGCGAGCGAGTTCCAGCCATCATCGCACACCGTGCCCCACTCGCCGTCGATGTAAACCTCCACCCGGCCCCAGCTCCGGCCGCGGCCCTGCTGCTCCACCAGCCGCACGGCGCCATTTCGCAGCGGCGGGGCTGTGCCAGGGGGCTTCTTCCTCCTGCGCTGCCCCCTCCTCTCTGCTCCTGGCCTGGGCTTGGGGGCCCTGCCACGGGGTGCCGGCGTGGTGGGTGTCCTGCCCCGGCCCCCCGGCAGTGGCAGGGCTTGGCCCACCCAGTCCACCGTCGGCATGCGGGGTCTTTCGGGGTCTGGCCCACCCCCCCGCGGGGCCTCGGTTGTGGCCATCAGCCGGGGACGTGGCGTTGGGGTTTTCATAATAAGCTCTGTTGGGGGAAAAGCCCAGGAAACCATGAGTCTGTGGACAATACTTAAAGGCAACTACAAGAAACCAGCACTGATTTTTTACTTATTTAACTCGCTTCTTGAAATCTGCTTACTTCGTCCTGTTGAGAAGTGACAATGCTCTTTGTGCGCCAGTATTTCCTCAGTGAAAAATTTCTGCTTTTAGTTAGCCATGAGGACAGCAGGGCTTAACGCCATCAAGTAAACCTCCACCAAGGAGGAAACTCCAAGCAGTTTACTGGCAAAACCTCATCCTGGCCATTAAAGGGTGGGCACTGGGGTTTCATGGTCAGAAGAGGAGTTCCCCACCGTACCTTCCCCCTGCTGAAAGCATTTTAGACAGGCGCTATTGCTGCTCTTCTCTTCATTACTAAGGATTGGATCATTACCAGACCGAGCACGCCGGCCTCCCCACTGGGCCAGATGCTTTATTCCGAGGAGCTGAAATCAGGAACATTCAAAATCAATTCTCTCTGGCAACTGGAATGTGCAAAAGCAACTGAGTTGCCAGGACAACACATAAAACAGGATTTGGGGTTGGGTTTTTTTTCTTCCTTGTGAAAAAAAAAAAAAAGAAAAAAAAAAGAGCCTTGAACTCTGAAGAGTTGAAAATTCTTTGCTGTCACAGTTTCCAGGCGTTACTGGACTTGCTTATTCACATGCACTCTATTTTTAGCTTAAAAATAAGTTTTAGCTGGTCAGAAGGAAGCAATTCAGAATCGCTCAGAGTAAACATCAACTTAGCTGGGACAGCGTCACAGACGTTTGCAAAGACAACTTTTTGAATTATATCCTAGATTTACCCATTCTCATTCATCATTTGCTTTGTAGTACAGAGACAAGGAAAAATATGACCATCTTATTTCTGCTTAATATCTATTGTCCCCAGAAGACAAACCCTTGCCAGTGGTCCGTTTTTTCCAAATAATGGTCTTTGGAGAGGAATTGTGTTCGTGGTGTGAAAATATTTTCCTTCTTTGGAAGCTGAGATTCTGAAGACAAGAAACGGGCATGAAAGCCTTACCTGTGCACACCTCATTGCTGGAACCTGATTTGGCAAAGCGCTTAAAAATCCTGGAACTCATATAATGGTATGTAGGGACTGCATAAAAGCTAATGGCCACCTGGGAGTGCTTTTCACCTCACTGAATCAAGTTGTTATTACATATTACTCTTCATTAAGGTATTTATTAAATACACTTCCAACAAGGCATCCAGCTAAGCCGCATGCCTTGGCGATTCTGTTACATTCACACCAAGCACTAACCTAAACAGCAAAATTTTTACAGCTACACATCCTTGTCTGCATGCTTCTGAATCAAAATTTTCGCACTCGGTTTCCACCTAAAAGTGAGTTTAGTTCTTGAGACACTTAGCAGAATCCCTCCCACCATTTCTAAGTTTTAACTTATGATGAAAACTACCTTGTAAACAAACCCAAACAATTTTAGTTACATGTATAGTTTAAAAATCTGAACTTTGGACTTGCATAGAGAATAATGCATAAGCAGAAAGAGAGGCAAAACTGGTTGAACACAAACCAAGTTACTAACGTTCGGAAGCTGTGTGCACAGCTTGAAAAGTAGAACGTTTCTGAAGACGTGGTCAGTGCTCAGGCATGTCAACAGTCAACAGTCAGCCTCAGATCTTGTTCCACCTTCAAGACTCAGTCTTGCAAGGTGCTGAGTGCCCTCATTCCTCCCTGAAGTTGAAGCTGGAGGAACTGTCAATGACTCAAATGCAGTGTAATGTGATTAGTGTAATTAAAAATTAAATAAAAGTATTCTGACATTAGAGTTCCTACAGTAATACTAACTTCATGACAAAGTTGTTAGAGTACTGCCTAGGTGCTTACATGTGTAAACAAAATGCACAGGAGAAAAGAAAGGTGATGCTGCCTGATCTAATTTTGAGATCCTAATAGTGTATTTAGGTTTTTGCACTTAACATAAATAGTACTTGGCTTGCTGCAGATTCAGCTACCTCGTTGACTATTCCAGCTTTAGCAGTACAATACTCCATTCAGTATGAAGCAATCAAAAAGCCCTGGAGGGTTTGGATAAGCCAAAAGTTCACCTGAATGGCTGATCAATTCTTTTGGGAGCATTTTCTCATCCCACTTACAACTAACAATGACTCAGACCTCATCTTGCTCAGTGAGCTATTTCCGAATCCTTTAGCCATCATATACTTCAGCTCCTGAAGTGTTCCTCACTACCTGAAGGCACTGCAAAAAATCATTTATCATTGAAAAGCACCATTGAGCACAGGATCTCAGTACAGAAACAGTTACGGGGAAACCAAGTTGGCAGTAATGAAACAGGTATGATGTAGCTTGGAAGAGGGAAAACGTACAGGGGAAGAAACTACAGAGACTTCACATGGCCAGCAGAGGAGAAATACGTCATGCCTTATTTGAACCAACTCTTCAGATCCAAAACAGCTGGAAAGAATTAATTTTGAGGATACTCTGAAGAGTGAAGTTCTGGGTGGTCTCCACACACACAGAGGCACAAGCATGGAGTTTGTATCTACTGCCAGCTAACATGCACCAATAATAAACAGCAACAGTGACACTTACTCTCCTTTGGCACAAACTGGATGCGCTTGCTTTTTACTTGCACTGGTGATGGCTCAACTCGGCATTTTCCTGGTGGTGCTCTCCTGCGAAAAAAGGGACACATACAGTGCACAATTAATTCCTTTCCCCTGCCATCATGAGCCTTTGCTTCCCATTGTTTTTCTATGAATGTAATGCTCACTGGGAAAAAAAAAAAAAAGAAAGAAAAAAATCTGTTTACATGATCCAAGTAATCTCTTACAGTAGAAAACATAATTATACAATTACATATCTCTGCTGATCAAAGTCCAAATATTCACAAAGCATTTGAGTCCTCTGGCTGTGTTTTCACTTGCCATTGCTGAATCCATTAAGGAAATAAAACATTGGCAGGTTCAAGCATTACAGAAAGAGATAAATCAAACAAAAATTACAAAACTAGACAGTATATGTCGAGCATCTGACATGAAGGTCATGTGTACGCAAGTTTTCAGGCTGACTTCAGAGAAGCAAAATAACACACTATTATTCATACAAAAGCCCAAACAAAAACCTAACTACTGCAAAAGTAGTACCAAAAATGTGTTAGTTTCAAACAAGAGCTCTAAGTGCCCCCTACAGAGGCTCCCTCTTTAGTACGGCACATTATTTTGTCACAAATCTGTTTGCTGTGGAGGTATATCTCACTTCTAAGAAGTTACATCCAGTTCACCATCACTTTTTTCTTCAACGGCTTTCTTGTTAATCTGCTGACTTCTTCAGAGGTTTTCAAACTGGTTAAAAAATTCATGATGTGTGCATTTGGAGGGTATAATTCCTCTGTAATTATGATTGTTTGTATTTGCATTTCTGTGGAAGACAAAGAGCTTCTCTCTCAACTACCAACATAGGGATGTTCCCTACTTCTATGAATTTTTCAGTGAGGTCTTTCTATACTGTACACATGGAAGAAACTTCTTTTTAAACTTAAACTTAAGACTTGCTTTTGACTTCTGCTTTCTTTATTTTTGCAAAGGTTGCGTAATACTAGCCTCTTAATACACAGTTTAGAGGAACTCTTCCCCTGTGTTAGATAATGGAAAATGCTCCTGACAGAGAAGAGTCAGGGGAAAACATGCGGCAGTTCTGGGGGTTGTTTAACTTTGGGGTCTGGTTCCAACATAAAACCAGACAAGTGGTTTGGTTAAAAATGATCAGATAGCTAAAGCTGTAAATTGAATCTGTTTTAAAAAAATAAAAGTTACAAAAGTCTCACTCTACATGTCTGACTGAAAGTTGTTTGGTGTTTAGCCAATAATAGCAATGCTTAAAAAACAGGAAGATGGAAAAAACAGCTCCAAGTCTTCCCATAAAACACAGCTATTCCTTGGCTTGCCCATCTCAGATACACACACGTGGGATCCAGAAGGTGGTCTTATCTCCTTGTCCAAGCCATTTTTCTCTTTGAAACACAAAAAGGAGTGTACTTTTTGACATTCATTTCTGGTTTGCCCCAGAAAGCACTGCAGGTCATGCTGGGTCAGCTTTGGCTGCAGCTGCCCGGGCACAGGGCGCTTATAGGAGATGTAACTGGCTACAAGGGATGGAGAGGAACTGGGAATAAACACCTTGAGAAAAACTGCCTCCTTTTGGGCAATAATCTAGAGAAACTTCACCTAAGAAAGACAAGCCACCCATAAAATACCCCTTTAGCTTTCAGGAACAAATCTCCCAGCCCACGTAACACCAACAGGCCCCATAACAAGTCAGTCATCACCAGGCAGCGTAGACTCCCGTGACTGCAGGAGCAAAGCAGACCTGCAACAGGTTGCTCCAGCCGTTCCTTGATCAAGCTCCACAGAAGAGCCCAACATGGGAGAAGAGCTAGTCAGTCAGCGTTACTCATCGCATCCCCACCTGGACACACTGCATCACACTGAGGCTTTACAACATCTCATACCTAGAGGTGTCCACCACTTTGTACACCACTCCATGGGGAGCCGTGGCGCTTGGTACACCAGTAGACATGAAGTAAAGTTCCCCTGGGAAAAAAAACCAGACACAGCTGTGAAAACTCTCCATGGAGCTCCTGTTGCGTACAGCACAAAGGCATTAACTCTGCATCACAGGTCAGAAAGCATCAGGAAACCTGGGACGAATGTGGAGATCTGGCTACTGGACAAAAAAAGGGAGGTTTGTATTTGGGTTTGTGGTGAGTTCGTTTGTAGTCCAGTGGCATAAAATACTACTAGTGAGTAGGATTTTTTACATATTGTCATGAAATACTATTTGGACGGATTTCCAGGGCAGGTTCAGCTGCCCAGACTTTAGCTGTCATCTCAGTTTGATTTGTGTCCTTTAACTCCTCTAACGCAAAACAATCAAACCCTAAATTCCCTTTGTTGAAACAAAATGAAACTAAATCAAGAATGTTCACGCTGTCTTCTGTTCTTTTGGATGAAGCACACCTTTGGGGTAAATTACAGGAGAACAAGTTTTTGTTTTTGCTTTCTCTAGCACACTCACAAAGTGAGATGTATCTCACACGAACGGCATTTGGTTCATTTCAGCTCTGTCAGGTCACAGGGACAGGGCTCAACCTTCGGCCAGACAAAGTCCATCACCATTTATTTGACTTATTTTCTCTTAACTGCGTCTCCATCCTTCTCCTCCTCTTGTGCAGGGGAGGCTGGGATAAGCAGTCAGTCCCTCTGGCACTCTCTCTTTTGCCAGCCCAAGTGCTTCAGTGGTGCAATGAAAATGATCAGAGAGAAAAGATAAATTTGCAATATTTAAAAAAAAAAAAAAAAAGGAAGAAAAAGAGGCAACGAAGACCTGCTTAGTGAGCAAGGCAGATTTCTTTGGGCATCCTATGAGTATCACAAGGGGAGAAGGGGAAGGGGCAGAGGGGTCAGGGTGGGCAAAGGAAGGTGTGGGCAGTTGGTGGCAGCTGGTGCTGGCTCCTGAGCCTCCCTCCTCTCTGCTCTCCTGCGCTGCCATGGGCTGAGCTCCTCTGGATGTTCCCAGGGCAGAAACCAGCCACCTCTGGCCACCCATGGCTGGTTTCTTCCTCTTTCTGGTGAGCTCCATTAACCACTGGCCAGAGGTAGCTTTGGTCCAAACAGGGTTAGGAAACACCTCGTGCTGCACCTTGTGGTGCAGTGATATGTGTTTTACACCCCACCCCTCCTTCCTGGAAATTATCGGGCAGAAATATGGATGCTCAGGCCATGAAGCACACAGGCTATCAGACATGTGCCCCACAGACATAGCACAGTGCCTGAGGTGTCCCCAACACATTCAGCTGCCAGGGGGCAAGGCTGCTGGCTTTAAAATGGCTGTGCAATAAGCCAAAAATATAGGTGTCCCCACCACATAAACACATCCACTGCACCAGCCAGATTAACATTTCTCAGAGCCACAACCTCAAAAAACAAATGCTTCTGTGAAGAAAAGCCTGTTAAAACAAACTGTGTGATAAACTTGTAAAAAATGAGATTCCCAGCACACCAAGGTGCAAGAGAAGACTGTTCACTGCAGATAAAGCAATCTCACTACACTGTTATCAGCAGATTTCTTTCCATTACAATAAAGCAAATACAAGGCAAAAAACTAAGTCTGAGAACAGACTCCACCCCAAATTTCCACTCAGCTCTATTGTACTCATGCAAAGCATGCGTGAAAAGTGCAGGGCAGAAGAAGGGCAGCAGCGTTTCACCCCCCATTTGCACAGACTCTGCCCACAGACCCAGGATGCGGGAGATGTGCTCCCCAGTGCATGAGCAAGGGCTGCAATTAACAGCTTGATACAGCACTCGGCAGCCCTCTGAATTGGCATAAAGCTGATGTAAACAAAGTTATTACTCTGATTTAAGGGCAAGATATCCTTCTTGCCACAACACTGTGAAACAGCTCTGCCTTCCATGAGCACTAACCATAAAAGAAAACAGATTTTAACTCCAAAAAGATAAAAATCCCAAGTCAAACTTTGAGCTAATACTTAATTTGGATGATTTGCATTTACATGATAAAACTTGCATTTATATGACATGCAATGGATGTTGCATTTGTGCAACACCTACACCTGAGATAATATGCAGGAAAAGTAGACATCTAAGAACGGGGGCATTCTGGAAGTGGATGCTTGTGACCGTGAGCCAGGACCTCTCTGCAATGGGGCAGAACTCCAACTCCTGCATTGCCGAGTTGCACATAAGGCTACTTAGCAATGCTGCTAAACATGGCAGGGCTCACCCTCTCCCCATCCCCAGCCAGGGGCTGCACACTCTGCCTGCCCCGCTGCAGGGCTGGGCAATGAACCATACCCTTGTACAAACAAAGGCAGCGACCACCAGCTTTCACCCCAGGACTCTTTATTTCCTCCTTTTCAAATTCCAGCAGCTCCTTTCTAGAAAGGAAAATGTCTCCAGTCTTAAATACCAGCTATGCAAAGCTCCCCAGAGACCGCATCCTTCAGTCCTATGCAAGGCAAAATCCCAGCTGGCACTAATAAAATATGGATTTAAGCTGCCTTTTGCTGATGCCTCACTTGAGACATAACATAGGGCTTGCATTCTGCTTCACCTCGAGAGGTACAAGTATTCCAGGCCAGGGTGAGCAGGTTCATAATTGCTGTTCATTATATCTGCTTCCCTGTGTCCATTAATAACACCCACAGCCTTCTCGACCAGCCAGGAGCACAGACTTGCTCTTACTTGGGTATCAGCTTCTCAGCCTCTTAGGGCCTGCATTCCCCACGGCATGGCATTGTGAAGAATGAGGTTTCTTGTCTAATCTGTGCTTTATCATATTTGCCCTGCACTGATCTCCATCTGTCTGGGCGTAGGTGTGTGGGCAGCAGCACACGCAGCACAACCAGACCCAGTCCTGAGGGAGATGCCCCTCCAATTCTCCCTGCAAGCACTGCGTGGCACGCTGGCCTCAAAATTAGGATCGTAACTTTTGTTTGATATTTGAGAGATGCTGGGAATCTCGCCCACTGGCATTTTAAAGACTGACAGACTCGTGCTCTGCCTCCCCACTGTTACCTTGTAGTTTAGTCTGCTATAGCTTTGTAACTGTATTTCTTATATATTCTGTTTTAGCTTTGCAACTATATTGTTTATTTCAGTGTAATCACTATGGAGAGATGGCTAGCCAACCCTGGTTGTGTACGAGTCATCTAAAACTTATGATCACTGAGGAGACTGAGTAACTAATGAAACAAACTTGGACTTTCCTTGGGCTGTCCATATAAGGGAACTAAATTAAGGTTCAGCGATCAGTCAGCTGTAACTATAGGGTCGACTATTGTTTGAGACCCCTTAGAAGACTCAGAGATACCTGTAAGGAACAAGTGTGACGCTCAGTTAACCACGCCTGTTGAATGAATATGTATGATCTTTCTGGGAAATGTAATGCATAACCATGTGTGGACTATATAATTTTGTTTGAACAAAACATAGGCATGCATGTGAGGTAGAGTGATCCCCCATATATCCAGTGCTGCAAAAAAGAATGCCTGCTTCTTAATGCTACCTTGGTGTTAAGGAGTTTTCTTATTCCCAGTTTTGGTCATACTACCACCCACTGCCTCACAGGAGCCCTCTCTGATCCCTTCTCTGGTGTTTTACTCCAAAGAGAAACCACAAGCACGCCACTCAGTGAGACACAAAGTTAAAAGATTACCTGCTTCATCTTCAGCAAAGGAGATGATGTATTGGTAATAGTTATTGATAAGCCCAGGGAACATGCACGTTTGTCCCGTCCCCATGCAGATTTCACTGTACTGCCACGCTCCGGTAGCACGATCCTCCTTCAAAGACATCAGGCGCCTGCAAGACAAAAGAACACTTCCACAACCTAACCAGGAAGATGATTTATGAACATTAATGAAGACACCTGAAGGGCTGTTTAATGCTTCCTACACGCATTAGCTGCAATAGGAACTGCAGGTCCTCTGCATAATGAAGAATCGTTAATATTAAAACTAATACATTATACGCCCCTGCAACACCTTGTCTTACAAGGGCCACACAAACACATGAAAAAACAATAGGGGAGGGTTTAAGGGATATCAAACTATTTGGGGTGTGTGTGTCCCTGCCAGAGATGTGGAGCGCCTGGCTTCACTGCAGCTCTGTGGCCTCTCTCCTGCACCCAGGACTAGTGCATCAGGTGGGGCAGGTGGTGCAGGGGCTGCATGCAAGAGGCCTGGGGATGCAGATACAGCAAAGGCAGAGGAGGTGGGGGAAAAACAAGGCAGTCTCATGACTGCCTCATCACAGGTTTGCAGCAGACTCACTGCTTTTTTTAAAAAAAATAATATTTTTTTTTCTTCCAGTATATTCAGTGTCTGGAAACATTGCATCAGAAATTTTGGGGGTTTTTTAGGATGCACTCAAATGCTTTTTTATACCACTTCCAGGACTTTAAATGAACATCATATCATTGCCCCTTTATTTACACTGGCATGATGTGAATCAGCAACATCGAGGGCCACTGGAAAGCAAAGATCACATTCCTGCACAGCACCATGGAATAAAGGTTATATAAAACAGGCCACGTGAGCCCTCTGTAATGAGCAGTCAGGCTTTGCGCAATGCTTGCAACCAGCAAGTAGCAGCATGTCCTCAGTTGTTAGACTGCAAGGGCACTTGCAGGCAGGTGTAGGTAGTATCGCTGGAGGACTTTGGCTGAGGATACAGCTTAGTGACTACCTGAAGTATTTACTTACCCACTCATAAAATCACCAAATATGTACAGGCCATTCAAGTTCGGAGACTCGCAACCCCGATAGACGTACCCTCCCGTAACAGATTTCCCCATTTTGTGCGGATATGCGTAAATTGGAAGCACATCATCTGTAGGGGACAAAAGATCTGTGACTTGCCCAGTTTTACACATGATGCAGAACAGCTGTTAATCTAGATAGTTCTGAGACTAGCATGATACAATCAGGTTCACTTGAGCATCTTCTAATTAAATGAAGTGCTAATGAAGTCATACTTAGTTTGATTTTCACCTTTTCAGAACCACATTTGATAGCCCTGCCTAGCTGGCTGTGTGAACCAAGGACAAACTAGCTCAGCAAGGCTGGTCAGTGTTTCACTGGCAATATAAACTCAATCCCTGATAAGCCTGAATGCTCTCTATCACCCAGACACCTCACCATTCTCCTGAGCCCTTCTCCTCCTGCTACAGCACAGCTCTGTGAGTGCTACTGCTGGCCCGTTTCTACACAGCCTGGCTGGTTTTGGTATGAATTTGCAGGTTACTCTTAGAGTCACTGCACCCACGCAGGAGATGTTTGCCCAATGCAGCTTTGTTTCAGTGGTGAAAGGAAAAAGAGAGACAGGTGACTCCAGTCTGCAGGCACTGATGAAAAGATATGTCAGATGTCAGCACAGATAGCTTCTGTTTCTCTGAGACAGGGGAATTTAACCTGAAAGGGCCATCAAATATTTATGGCATGGCACAGTCAGGATGTAGTACTGGCATACTCCCTGTAGAATATAAGTTAAAACACAAGACAGAGGAAGATGCCTTGATTTTTGAGGGTCTCCATTAGATGCTTCCTCCCCTTTCTTTTGAAACTCCTGGGTCACAGGTATCTGTCATGGTACTCACCCTTCCTCATCTTCTCAGCCTTTCTCCCTGCCCGTGCAGCAGATGCCTCAAGTAGCAAACTCAGCAGCTCTGCCAGCGAGGAACTTGCACCAGGGGCATTTAATCTAAAGTAGCTGTTTTCTACACTTCGGCTGCATTTATTATCATTTTAGAGGGGCTGTGACATTTCACTTTTCTAACAGAAGGGTCTCTAAACGCATCAGAAATTGTTCTGAATCCTTGGCAGACCTTAGGAAAGTGCCTGCCATGAATGTTCACACAGGTGCTGTCACAGGAGAGCACTAAACGGGTTCTCTGACAAATACTGCAGCAACAGGAGTGCAAAAAATCTGCTCCCTGCTCTCAATTTTTTTATAAAAAACACTTCATCACTACCACTGTACTTGTAGCTAAGTTAGTAAAAGGAAGTAAGTTAAACAACACATCGTGTGTAGAAGAGAAAAACATCAGAATGTCAGCTAGTGCAAATCAGTGCCAGCACACTGCACTCCTGGATCTCTGGGAAGATGCTCCAGCCCAAGGTGCAGTCTACATCAGACCTCGCAACACAATACATTCTGTCTTCTCATGTGCACTGGAATTTAGGCAGACAGCAAATACCCTGAATCCAGGTTTGAAAAGTTTTTTTTAAAAAAAAAGTTTTCCCTTGCTGGCATAGCTGAAAGAAACAAAAATATACAATACATTCAGTTACCTGCAAAGCAGGCAGCGTGCGTGCTGGTTGACCAGCTTACACAGTATGTTTCTTTCTGTTTTTTAAATAAGGACAGTACTTGTGAGTTATGGAGAAAAATACAATTGCTCCAATTTTTTCTCACTTTGGCAGGAAAGCTTATTTTATGAGGAAAAGATTAAATTGTCCCCCTAAACCACAGAATCACCAAGCAATCTGACCAACTATGCAGATCACCTAGAAAAACAACAGCTAGCATCGTTTCATTTTCCTCCTAACTCAAAAATGCTAACATTTGGACTTCCAGTATTTGTCCCCAAGTCAGTTCCCTTCTAGACTGAGATAGTTTAGATTTACATCTCAAAATCATGTTTTCCACCAGGCAGCCATATTTTGAAGGCAGGAATAAAAAATGATGGTGCAGAAAACTGCACAGTGGGAGGCACAGGTAATTCAAAGAGCACATCTATTTACCCATTGAAGAATTGGTGCAAAGGTTTTTATCATAACAGCTGAACCCTTCCCTTGCCCTCCAGCCGTAATTTTTCCCTTTCTCAACGATGTCAATTTCTTCGTATTTATTCTGACCCACGTCTCCGCAGAACAGCCGCCCTTTCCCTTCCTTGGTGTGAGGTTCACCCCTATCAAAGGAGCAGCGCCACATATTTCGCACGCCGTATGCGTAGACCTCAGGGCGAGCCTTTGGGTCATTAACAAAAGGGTTGTCGGGAGGGATTTGGTACAGAGGCCCACGATCATTGTTGTTCACATCGATTCGCAGGACTTTGCCCAGGAGGGTTGATCTGTATTGGGAGAAGAAAGGAAAGAATAAAATATTGAAGAAATAAAACTAGACCTTGGTTAAACATCAAAGATACAGTTTTTACAAAGTCTGGAGTTTCATTCTTTCTGGTTTGGAAATGACAAGTGTTTCAGTATCTCTGAAAAAAACAACCATCTCAAGACAATTTAATTTGCTTTGAGCCACCAAACAGCGATCGGGTGGCACTGACTTCCCACAACCCACTACCCATGGACACACACTGGTGGCTTGGAGCTGCCATAGGGATAGGTCCACTCTTACTTGTTCTGGGCATTTCCAAAGGTCCCAAAAGGATCCCCAGCCATGCCTCCATCTCCAGTAAATATATAGAGATACCCATCATCTCCAAAGAGCAGCTCTCCTCCATTATGGTTGGAAGCAGGTTCTTCTATTTCCAATATAATCCTAAGCAAAACCAAGGAAGAGGCATTACCTACTGCACAAGCCCTAAGAAAAGGGCAGAGCAACGTCACTCCAATGTTGCCCTTGAGACACGGAAATGGCTACAGATTGGTTTTGATGCAAATTCCTCCACACCCACTTTACTGAATTTTGCTTGAGCATAGCTGATTTTCTAACCTTAAATAATTCCAACATATTTTCCAGATTACAGAAACACCAAATTGTGTAATAAGGAAAATCTGGGAAATCACATTACAGAATATACTTCTAATTAATTATACTCTTCCTCTAAGTCTTCCTTCCTCCTTGCTAAACTTCTTATTTCTTCTTTTTATTTTTTTTTAAGAGAAGGCATCTCAGCTTAAATCCAATTATAAAATGTGAGCGGAAGGACTCCAGTCCATCCCCGTATCTGTACAGCATTTGGCACAATCCTGACAGGTGCTTTCAAGGCAAACCTAAAATTTTTCGAACTTTAAGGAATAGTTAAATTCGTGAAGAGAGAAGAACCCTTAAATGATAATTACATACACAGAACTTTATGAATTTAAAGCAGCCCCACCAACAAATTACCATTTTGACAAAGGTTACTCGAAGCAGTAACAACAACCTTTACCTTAATTTTAAAACAAAACTCTCTTTTGGTTTTATCTGTTTATTTTACACACCTGGCATACCTTTCATAGACAGAAAAGGGTGAAGTATGACTTGAGAGAAAGGTTAAGACACAAATACATGCAGTGGAGGTCCCCAGGTATAATAACTGAAGTTTATTTTACTCCAGCTTCTAAAAAAGTCCAGATTTCATGCTGAGAGTGTCTCTTAATAGCTGCAAACCAAACTAGAATAATCACATATACCACCCCGTTTTTAGCTACTTTTTCCCCCCTTCTGAAAGTACTGATAGTTACAATCATGATCAGATTGTAAATTGGGGAAAGGAACCCAACTATGTAATTATTGCCACCTGCTGTTAAACATCGTCACCTCTGAGATAAGGTAACCGTGCAGAAGCACAGAGACTGGAGCTGGCAGAAGAAGCAAGGGAGAGTCCTGTACATACCCAAAGACGAATCCTTCTCAACCTCCCAAAGAAGAGAGAAGAAAACAAAATACATTGAGCAAATATCTGTGGACAAACAGGCATATGCCTTCTCTTGGGCAGGATCTCAGGATGAAGTCACTGGGACCTGTGCCTACACAAGCACAGCAGGATCAAAATTTTGTTTTCTTAAGCCTTTGCTGTACTAAACATCAGCTAAATGAGCACATAAAATGTTACAAATGTAGGGCCTGATAATTTTTAAGCAAGACAGCTCATGGGCCCTGACATTTGCAGGTTTAAGCTCCTGATTTGCTTCCCTGAGGACCACGTTTCGATTCCCTTTACCTGTTATCTATAGCACTGCTTACACTGAATTGCTGTAATTGCTTTATAAATCAGTATACCCTTTCTATCATTAGGCTATGTGCATTTTTGAGCCAGAATCACCCAGTGTTGAGTATTTGGAAAGCCCCTAATATAATCTATGTAGCAAAGCAAAAATCTTAACATTAATAATATTTAAGGTCTCTTAAAACAGTGGTTCTATTACTTGGTTCTGCAACAGGTTATAGAACTATAGACTGACTCCACAAACAGACCTCTCATTATCCATGCATTTTAATGTGGATCAACTGCAGGACCAGACTCAAATGAAATTTACAATCAAAAGGCACTCAGTAGCAGCACTGTGGCATACATTTTATTTAATTTCATATTAAAGTTTTAATATCACTGGGCTGAGCTATCATTCAGGTAAGAAATGTGGGGGCAAATCCATCTTTGGTCTGGTATCACTGAGTTTGTTTATATGGGCATTGGAAACCTTTGGCTTTGGAATGAATTTCACTCATGCTTTGCAGATATCTATTTTCAAGGTAATCATTAAAATAACAACAACAAAAAACCCCACAACAAACAAACCCAAACTTCTAAATATTAACTGTAAATAATACTTAATCAATGTTCAGTTAAATCTTCTGACATACCAGATCTGAGAAATGTAAATGCTTTATCCCTGAGCACTTGCAGTTCATGCAAAGAGGACACACGTATTCTCTATCTCAATACACTAGACATGGACTTGGACTAACGCTAATACACTGGAACACGAGAACAATGTTAAGCTAAATAAGTTTCATGCATTAGTAGCCTTTAAAAATGCACAAGCTGCCCTCTGAGATCTCAAATACGTTTGCCAGAGAAACATGCATACAATACCTTTCAGAACCATGGTCCAAAGCATTCATGTCAGCAGGAGAAATTCTGAACTCACTGATTCGGATTCTTTCTTCATAATGAACTTGAACTGAATAGTAGACATACACTTTACCGTTAAATTTGAATTTAGGGTGGAAGACAATACCTAGAAAACCTCTCTCATCTCCTTCCCAAGGTGAAGTAAGTACAGCTTTGCTGATGTTCAGAAATGGCTTTTCGAGCCTGGACAGATCGGGGAGGTAGGTCCACACCAGACCAACCTGCTCCGCAATGAAGAACCTGTGGGTGCCATCGTTGGCATGTACCATCGCAACGGGATTGCGCAGCCCATTTGCGACCTCCACGAGGCAGAGCTGGAGACAGCCCTCCGCATCGGCGGTCACTAGCCCCAGGTTTTGGTTAAGGTTCGGGTTAGCCAGCAGGTGTGGAAAGCAGTAGTCTGTGTCCTCCAAGGACAGGTAGCGGCAGAATTTTGCCATGTTGTTCTCCAGTGCAATTAATTTTCGGTCTGCAGAGAGATGGCGAAAAATGGAGCGGCATTTCTGCCACACTTGCAGGCAATAGTCCTGGCAAAGTCCTGGTATCGTCCGCACGGGGGTGGAGGGATCCTCAGCATCATACAAGTGAGCTGCATATGGAGAGCACTCCTAGAGGGAGAGAGAAAAAGCCTCTTGGACCAGATCTGAAACAGCTGAGCAGCAATACTAACTGGAAAAAGTTCACCTTAATTACAATGCATGTTTTGGTTTATTCTGAAGATATATTAACAGAGGAAAAGATCTTAGAAAGGGGGTTTATTTCAGCATTCATGGAAATGACCTTCAGTGTTCCTGGTGAAAGCTGGCTTCTTCATGTTACTCATTTATTCCAACCATAGCACTAATTCAAGAGAACCAGCAACAACATATATCTTGCTACATCACCTTAGTAGACTGTACTGGGGAAAAAAGAGATTTTTCTGTCTTGGATGTTCTGACTTCATCTAGGATATAACGAGCAGATTCATCATAGCACAGAAGCAAAAATAAAGAGTTAGCTGAGAAGATTCCATGCGAAGAAGGGAATGGGAAAGGTCAGACTTTCACACCTCATCATCTGATAATCCAGAGGGACACCTCAAACATAAATGTAATCTACAGGCTGGAAGGAGTGGGATGAGAAAGTGTAGGAGGAGAGGAGGACACCCATCCTTTGTACCAGGCAGTGCACCCAGCCCGAGGATGCTATCATTGCATACTTTGTCCTTGCTCGGGTCCAGCCATCTTTGCTGGTGGATCTTTACCTACAGACAGTTTCTATACCTGACTAGAAGTGGTGAAATGTATCTCATGATCATGAAACTGGTCACCAAGTTCTGTGGGGGATACTCAGGCTACAAGATTTCAGACAGCGAGCACCAAATGGCCACAATCCAGGCAAAATCCACTGGCAGCAGCTGCAGCTCAACCTTCATGTATGAAAGGTGCAGCCTTGGAAATCTACCTAAGTACTGAATGAAGTTCACATAGTTCATCATATTCTCCACTATGAGAACTCCTACAGGGGCATTTTGCTTCTGTAAAAAGCTGCAATCCAGTAAAACCATCTGTAAATTACAAACTGACCAAAGTGACTCAGTTCTGCTTTGCAAGGGCTTTTCCTTATAATAAACACACAATATTTTCCAGTTGTAATGCATCTTCCTGACACACATCTCAGAAGTGCTCTTCAAATAACCTAACAGGACTCTGTGGAGCTCACAGCATAGATAAATAACTGAGGCAAGAAAGGTCAGAAAAGAAACTATGCTTCTTGAATAAATTCTACATTTTTTAATTCCTAGCTGACTTTTCTTCTGAGCAAAACCAGCTTAATTAAAAAAAAACCCAAAAAAAAGGAGCTGCTTCTAAACCTATAGGGAACTACTTCTTAATGCAGATTACAGCACTATTCAATAGCTGAAAAGATACAACATCCGAGATACTGAAGTATTTAAATTAGCTGATAAGTACACACAATATTTAATTTTTATTTTATTTTCCATTACATACCATAATAAACTGAGAGGCCATATAACAGATCATTAGTGCACAATAAGCTTTCCTCCTGGAATGTCAAGCCATTCATTGCAAAATGAAGGTTATTATGCCTTCAAATGAGCAGCAATTAATGTGGTAAAAAGGAGATTGTGCGTGACACAAAACACTGAAATTACACAGGCAGATTGGGTAAAGGCACGGGCTCAGTTACATGAGGTGTGCCAGGGACAGAAAGAGCTGGAGCATTTGCAGATGCAGTTGTTATGACTGAAAATTTGGCCTTAGAAAACAAATTGCAACAAGACAGAAAGGGAATTTGAAGGCAGAGCTGGATGGGAGCTCAGTCTGTTGCTGCCTACAGAGGTTTCACACTCAAGAGAGCAAAAGCCCCCTGCTTGAGTACCAGGGTGTTCCTGGTTCTCTGAAAGCCCCTTTCAAAGCAAGCAGTGATCTTATGCATTACAATGTCCTGGCTTGAGCATCGGAATGAAAAATAGCACAGAGGTACGGGCTCCTCTGTCCCTTTGCCACTGAGGGCTGTTCACCCCAGCCTCAGGTGTGTTTGAATAGCAGTTGTGGATGACTTCTTCACTCCTTTCCACGTTCCTGGTGGCATATGGCTACTTGCAGTGGCATTACACTGGCAGTGATGCTCAGAGATCTATCACTAACCACAGTACCCAAGCATGTGTCTAGAGTATTTTCCAGACACATGTGGAATATTTTCCAGCTTCTGTTCCACAACAGGTGGAGCCTGATGCCCAGTCCTGGATTTCTCTACTTCTGAGGCAAATGTTGTGATCCTTCACCTCTTCTTGTCACGTTCACCAACTCAAAACACAAAGAAACTTGACACTCAGTCACAGCCCAGCATCTCCAACAGATCTACATTCTCATTTCCAAATAACATGGTCTGTTCATTCATTTTAAATCATGATGTTGTGCAAAGACCAAGGCAACTAATGGGTGGGTGATCAGCAACCAGTCGGGCTGGAACAAACTCGCACTATGAAAATAATTCATCAGAAAATAAAACAAGCAACATTAAGACAAGTTAGCCAAATCCTTCCTATCTGTTCCAGGAATTCAGAGGCAGCTACTTATGTGAGTAATTCCACCAGTCTGAATCTGGATGAACACCCACAGCAAATAATGTATTATTTACTGCTGCCATCAGCCTGGAGGAAGCCATGGGACTCCTCAGGAAAGCATCTAACTTCCACGTAATCCCTGACATTCCCTGCCTATCTCCATCTGGCAACTCCAGCCTTTAAGCAAGCTGTTCCCTGAGAAGCAGAACAAGGCATCTGCTTTCCTGCAGTTTGGCATCCTGTATCCCACTGCACAGTAATCCACATCTACACATGTTCCCTGAGACCTGCTGACCCATCAAATTACCCCTGGGTGTTGAGGCCGTGGGGCAGGCAGGGGGGTGTCCCACCCCAGCCCTCCTCTCCCCTGTGGCCAAAGGCATCCTCTCAGAGTAATTCTGGGTGGGGGGCAACCCTATTTTGGGGCTGGGCGATCATGGGTAGCACTGAGGGAAGGATGTTTCTGCTCTTCTACAATGAACAGAAACAGCGCCACGTAGCAAATCACAATTTAAGAGAAGGCAGGAATCCTCACCACAAGCCAAGACACCTGTCAAAATAATTTGTTCACATTTGAGAGAAATCATGAATTGTGAGCAGAAAGAGACAGAAGTGTGCTGTATAAGTCACAGAAACCCACTTACTAATTCAGGTATAGGATATAAATCATATATGTAACGAATGAATGGAAACAGAGTGTTCTGGAATTGTTGCAATGCCTGAACTTCCATTTCATGCTTGCGTGGCCAGAGGTGGTGGTTTGTAGCCACTTCTGGGCTGGTGATGCACTGAGCTCATCAGAACATTTCAGTGAATCATTTTTCCCACATTGAAATATTTCACTGCTTCCAAACAAGTTTTCAGCAGTCAGGTTTCTGATGTACACAGGAGACTTACTTATCCCTTCCAGAGACAGAGGGAGCGCTTAACTGCTAACTGGTTTCCTATCTGCAAATGGACTTTTGAACACCACTTGCTTGAGGAATTTATTAAAAGGGGTGTTTTTTTGCTTCCAGTAAAATGTGAGATTAAATAAAGTCAAATCTCTAGAAGCTGATGTGGAAAAAGGTTGTCTTTCTCTTCACACTTTCAGGAACACAAGAGGTACCCCACAAAAATGCTAAGAGCAGGATTTCTGAAAAGCTACTTTGATCCCATCTGAGCACAGCAGATGAGACTCCAATGTCTGAATTGATTTAAGATTTACACTTGCACAGGACAGAGCTGCCACTGCTGTCTCAGAGGCATTTTCATACATACGAGGCCACTGCTGATGACAGGGTCCAATGCTTTGCTTTGTGCAGGCTGGGATCATCCTGTTATCGTATCTGGCCACCGAACATCAACCCTCATTGGAAATTTCCCCTGTGCAGGATGGCACCCATGGAGGTTTCTAGGCCACATCCTCAGGCATTACTCTGCACCCATCATCAGGATTGGTAGCACCTGGCACACACTTAAAGCATCTCAGGATGCTGTAACCCAGTACAAGAAACCACCTGATCCCACGAGCTGGGCGTGACAAGGAGCATGTTTTGTGCAGGCAGGTCCCCTCTTGGATGTCTTCACCAGGTCGTGATCTAACCCTGGGAAGGGTGAGGGGAGTCTGCACGTTGTAACTGCCCACAGAACCACCTCAGAGCACTGCTGCTCATAAATTACAGCTGAGCTACATCCCTATTCCTCTTTCAGACAGCTGCCAAAGGACCAAAAGTCCACTGGGGCACCTGATGATAGACAGTCGCTGCTGACAGTGCCTGGGAGCGCGTGCCTAGGCTGCTGCACTAATCCCTAACATACACATACGTGGGCCAACGTGCTCGTGCCGGGCCCAGGCGCCGATGCCAT
Organism: Falco biarmicus; assembly: GCF_023638135.1. Taxonomy (NCBI): domain Eukaryota; kingdom Metazoa; phylum Chordata; class Aves; order Falconiformes; family Falconidae; genus Falco; species Falco biarmicus. The sequence goes on along the minus strand of NC_079294.1, from coordinate 35,042,396 downwards.
GGCTGATGCACCCGTGGGGTGGTCCATGCACCCACGCTCCTGGGCCGGGGAAGTAACGCCATGGCTCACACAACCCCCGGGCTGTCCAAAGCCCCTGTGCCTGTGCTGATGAAGCCCAGCGTGGGGGGATGCAGCCATTCCTGGGCCGATGAGCATGTCACAGATCATGCATCCCCACGAGGTCCAAAGCACCCGTGCCCGGACCGGTGCATGCCCCACAGCCCAGCGCACCACGCCTGGGCTGAAGCATCCCTACCCGGGCTCGCTGCAGCCACACCCGGGCTGAAGCACCGTGACGGGGCTGCAGCGCCCACACCTGCACCGCAGCCCCCCGAAGCCCCCCCGAAGCCGAAGCCCCGCGCAGGGGCCGGAGCCCCCGGTGCGGCCGAAGCCCCCAGCGCGGCGGGCGCCCCCGCGGGACGGCAGCTCCCGGGCCCGGTGCCGCCTCACCTGGCAAAGCAGCTCCTGCAGGTGCCCGGCGCAGGCGGCGTAGCTGGACCCGTCGAGGCGGGCGCTGAGGCGGTAGAAGCGCTGCAGCAGGGCGCGGTCGCGGCGCGGGTCGCAGCAGCCGAAGTCGGCGTAGCGGCGGCAGAAGGCGAGGCCCCGCGGCGGCCGGAACGGCGGCTTGAAGTCCAGGCACTGCGGGTGCGGCCGCGCCGGCCCCGGGAGCGCCGCCGCCAGCAGCAGCGCCAGCGCCGGCCCGCGCAGCGCCCGCATGGCCGCGCACCCGGGGGAGCCCGCGGAGGCTCGGCCGGCCCCGCTCCCCCCGCCGCACCGGGGCGCCGAGAGCGGCCGCCCCGCCCCGAGGGCGCCCCGCCGCCGCCGCCGGGGCCGCCGCTGCCCGCCCTGCCCAGCGCCCGCAGTTCGGTGCTGCCGTCGGGAAGGCGCCGGCAGGCTGGTCCCGGCCCACCGCGGCCCGGCGGGGACCTGGCTGCGCCCTCGGCTGGAGCCTGCGGCGCTGGGATGTGCCGTACGGGAAGCGGGTGCCTTCGAGTGGCCCCGCTGGCTAGTTGGCTGCTGGGCTCGGTTCTGTCACGGGATCTGTTGTATGACCGAAAGGTGACGGACAAAGCACTCCGAGTTCATGCGCTTGATGGACATACTTAAAGCCAAGAAGACTCGGTGTCAGTACGGCTGGTGCTTCGATGCCTTTTGGCATCCTTTGGCGATCTCATCCTGGGATGAGGCTGGGATGAGGGATCTCATCCTGGCCTCTGAGGCTGGAAAGGAGAAGCCTGCCGCAGTCTTTAGGCTGTGTGGCCCTAGATAGCCCAGGCGACAAATTCCCCTTTATGAAGATGCTCCCCCCATTCAGAACGGTGATCCCTCCGTGCTGCCCAGGCACTCCCTACCCAAACAAAATACAATTACCGATGATTCTTTCCTTACCTTAAGGGGTTTCATGGCATGGCATACCCCGAGAAAATATTTGCTCCAAACTCTGTTTTTTTGTGCATCATGTAACATACGATATGCGACGTTATCAGCCAGTACATCAAGTCCCATGTATATGGCCTTTTTTTTTTGCTGTTATACGCAGCTAGCTCCAGTGTACTATGTATTTTACTATTAACACGCAGACTGCCCATAAAAGACAAAGAATGTGGAGTTCATGCTGATACGCTATTTTTGACTCCGGCTTTGAGACCAAAGAACTGCTGTACAGTGCATATGGACTGTAAAATCACTGCGTGGCTTGGAACATCCCGTCAGGAGACCATATGTGTTAAAGCGTTTAATATGAGTTTGTTTTTCTCTCCATATGCTTATGTAACGGCTGCTAAGGTCACTAAGAACTTTGCATATGTGCAGGCAACCAGAATACCTCTTGATCTCACTTGAGAATTCTCTGCCCTTTTATTTTTGGTCATTTAAAATCACTTTTTCATGGACAACCTTGCTAAGCGCCTTGGAAAGCACGTGATCTCACCGCTGCCCCCCTAAAACTCCGCATGCCATGCAAAACACAAGTATGCCGTTATGTAATCCCGTTTTTGTGTAAAACCCACCGATGTAAAGGAATCTCTTTTTTCATCCTAATTAATCTTTTATTCCTGTGGTTCACACTGGATGTTGTCTCAGTGTTTGTGATGATTTTTAGGCGTTGTTAATTAACATTGCAACAATGCTTGATACACAAAGAATGGATTGTGCTAACCAAACACATTCTGTCATAATGAGATTTATCCTATAGCCTCTTGATTTGCTATTACAGCCCTTGATTAGTTTGGCATCTATGCAACGTTTCAGAAATGAAAGGAAAATTAGATGCTGCGCATTTCAGCAGTAAGTTGCGGAACAGGAACTATAGATTTGATCTGCTCATCACTGCAAGATGGCATAAAACACCTTTGGGAAGTCCTCTGTGTGCATTTACCACCCGTGCCCCCATGCCAGCACTCCCCGTGCTGTGTTCATTCAGGCAGGGCAATTTTTCGGTTACCCCTTGGGCTGGGGACCGCAGTGATTCATGGCAGGGCACTGCTGAAGCACAGACCACAGCTGCCTCCGCCTCAGTAATGAGCTGGTTCTGTCAAAGACGGTTTATGTTACATCTTGTCGTCAGCTGTGTTTTGAGGCTTTCCAGGCCACAGGTAGGAGCTCATGGGCTGTGTTTGAGGGATCTGTGCTGTGGTGGATAGGAGCACACAGCTCTGGCTTTTCTTTCCAGCCCTGCCTGGAGACTTAACTTACTGTTCCCAAATTGCTATCATTCTGCCTGGATTCTCCCATTCATTAAACCAGGATAGTCAATGTTCGCTCACCCAGTGGCAATCCTTCAAGGTGTAGTTTATTGACATTTTTAACCATTGCCTTCTTATTCTTTATGAGTTCTCTGCTGAACCATTGCTAGAGACTAAGCTCAGGAGGGAAAATGTTGCCCTTGACCTGACATGCTGAATTTGAAGTTGCCCTTGTTGCTACCTGAGAGCAGTAACGTGTGTCTGGAGAGCAATTACAGGATGGGGATGCGGTTTGATTTAGGCAGCATTCACCAAGATCATGTGGTAGTTGAGAACTTGCCACTCAGGAGGTTTTGTGTAAATTGTAAATTTTTATGTAAATTATAAAATTGACACAAAAATTATGTAAAAATGACTCATTTTAATCTGGATAATTTGAACACTCATCCTTGTGCTTAATGACCTGAATCAAACAATTGAATATTTTATATCGTGTATCAGCTATTGAAAACATGGGTTTTTTTGGTTTTTTGGTTTGTTTGGGGGGGAGTTGTTTGTTTTGTTTTATTAAGATGTTGGTTTGCTCCTGTTCCCACTGAAGTCCATAGGAGGTCTACTAGCTGAGTTCTCAAAATAAGCATTAGTATTGATGGATAAAATTGAAGAAGCCAGGTGTGAAAACACAGTATTTTCTTGCAAACAACACAACATTAAGGCAAAAAAACCCTACATTTAAAAAATGTCAAACTTTTTGGCATATTAAACCCCAAAGGGGGTTTGATCCTTAAAGAAAATTAAAACATCTGAGAGTTGTAGCTACTCTGCAGCTCAAAAAGGCAGTCATGTCCCTGAAGGGGAGCCCCTTGAATATGCAACATCCAGATTTTTTCACTCCTTCTGCATATGTTAGAACTTGTTAGTGTTCATGGGGCAGAGGGAATGTGAGCACATAGCTCAGAAATATAATCAAATTGCATTTGATCAAATGATTGATGTTTGACCCAGTGTCTGGACCTCCATCCTTAAGAGGAGTTTAGTGTTCTAAGTTTTAATAGCCAAACGACACACTGCTCATACCCAAACCAAGTGTGAATGCCATCCCTAAAAATGTAACAGTCGGGAATTACATACAGGGCTATAACTCTTTGTAGAGAAAATTAGGCTTTGCTTTCTCATTACACATCTGATAGTGAAAACCTTCTGTTCCCCATTTGTCTTTTAAGCGTTTTACTTTCCTTCCTGGTGGAGATACTGAGAACAGATTATTATTATGAGAACAAAAGAAAATAGATGTGTGTGTGCATGTACATAGTGTGTACACACAAACCCACAGATGGGAGCAAAGTACCGCCTGCCTTTCAGCAAACAGAATCCATGCTAGGCAGCATGGAAGTGATCCGCTGGCATGGAGACTGCTCATTCACACAGCTTTTAGTGTTTTGCATGAACAACATCAAAAAAACACATTAAGTCTTTGGAAAGATGCAAGACTAGTTTTACAGCACAGTCAAAACCAAATGGGCATCTTCTCATTTAAGGTGGCTTGTCAAGGAATAGAAGCACGTGCTGAGCGGTAGCTGAAGCCGCTCTGGCTGCGATAGGCCCACTGACACATTTTGATACTAAGGATTTAATGCAAGAAACTTGAGGAGCCAGACCAGGACAGGCAATATCATGTGCTATGTCAAGAATACTGTCAGAGGATTCGGTTAGCAGAAATCCCGCTACCTCTGGACATGCTGGGATGACTCAGACGTGAAATTAAATGTACCGCTGCAGCACTGAGGACCTAGTTTCTCCTGGTAATGGAACCACGTGAGTTCCTCATATCCTTTGATCCTGTTATGGTGAAGTCCCTCCTCCTGCTTCGGCAATACCCTCTGGTGCACATTCCTGCACCCTGTGTCGTATGTCACAGAAAATGTTTGTACAAAACACTGGGGCAGCCCGGCAGATGGTGTAAATCAGCAGAGCTCAGCTGTAGCATATGATATCCAGGATTCCCATAGAGGTGCCACACTGCTAAACGCTTTTGCTGTCCATCTCATGCTTGTTTTATACACAGGCAGGATGTCAACGTCACAGTTTTACAGCAATTAGATAAATCCCTCGCTTCTGTGGCTTCACAACTTAGAAATTCAAACACAAAAGCCCTAAAGAGACCATATGGGCAGTAAACAATCCTTATGTGTTGCATGTACAGAAAGAACATATTTTCTTATCAGCTCACACAAAAGCAGATCATGCAGAAATTATTTTTTTACAAATTACTACTATATTCCCTGCAGTAAGAGCAATAGAACAATAAGTAACAAACCTTGAATGGGTTTTGTCTATTTTACAGCACATGGATCTTTTCCTCTTTTTTGGTCACAAGAGAAATAATAAAGGCATTAAAATGTATGTTTCTTTTCAGAAAATCTTGTATTGATTTTATGTAACATCTGAATTCTTTGTGTTGTAAATTACATATAACCATGTAATTTGTCTGTAACAAGAAATAGACCAAAAGACTTGTTCAGTGAATTGTACAAATGAGCCTTTCCTCATCAGTGATCCAAGGCATAATAAAATACCCTGCCGTTTTAGTTCCCTCTGAGAGGTGAAAAAACTCACTTATAGAAGCAAGTATACTCCACTCAAAGAAAAGGTGATTAATCATAGCTTGAGTCCATACTGAAAAGGAGAAATACAGTTTGCATCCATGCCTTTGTCCCAGGATCATTCAGTCCCATCTTTAGTTTGGAAAGAATAAGACTTTATTGATTAACAACCACAAAAATGTTACTTTTATGGAACAAAGCTAGCAGCAGCTGATGCTGCCATTACTTCACCCCCGTTGAAGGACAACAAGCTAATAAAGAGGTTGTTTGGGTATTTTCTAATACCTGAAAATACAAGATATAGCCAACAAAAGCAAACTGTGACTTGAAAAATTCTTCCCCAAAGTGATCAGCTCTTGCAGCAAAAGAGAATAGATGCTGGTCTAGAAACAGAGAGGCTGCAAATTTAGTATTTCTGAAATCTTTCTGAATGAGCAACAATGTGCATAACATTGGCAGGCCTACTGAGCCCTCAGACGTGTGTTTCATAAAAGACATGTCTGGAGACCAAACAAACTTTCAGGAAGGACAAAAGAGGAAGGAAGGAAGAAGTTACACATGGCCACGTGGACAACCTAGCAGGCTCTCTTCTGGAGGGACAGAGACCATGAAAGTGCAGACTATGCATAGTGTAGGACCCTGGGAGAATCCTGACCCAAATCGGCAGCCTTTGGGTAGTTACGTCTCCTGCCTAACTGCTCCAGTACTAGCAGGCATCTCGTAACCATAGTGTCACTGGTTTCCAATCAAATCCAGTATCGGCATGAAATACGCAAGGAACGACATTTTCTACTAAGGGAATATGCAAATTTGCAGTTTATGTAGGGAAGTATGGCATTTAAAGAAGGGCAAAGAGATCACACTCCTCCTGCCACTGATTTGGAGCCTTTTCTTTCACATTCTCTGGGCAAAGTTGAGAAGAAACACATGATAATTCCCCTCCCCAAAGCTGAGGAGGGCTTTGCCCCCAGAACTGCTACCTGCCACCGTGGGGTAGCATCAAGCATCTCTCCCGGTAACAGTAAGTGCTGTGCTGGTCTGGAGGTACTGCAAATCTGGACTAACTGGCTTCAGAGGGTCTTGTAGCCTCAAACAAAACCTGCTTTAGGTGAAATGAAGGAAACTCAAGGGAAGTTCTGAACAGTTTCAGATTGCTTCCCTGTCTTCCAGCTGTTCTGCCCTGCAGAAAGGGCTGTAATGGAGCAACAGTACTGTACATAGTTAAATTTTTTCGTAGACTAATTCTGGCGGAAGTTCATGATGAAAAGCCTTTTACAACAAGTCCCAACTGGGTTAGGTGACTGCCTTCCATTGGTGTCCACATGGACTCAGCATGTGATATGCTTCAGCATCTTCAGCATTCCTACTGTCTGTATGCATCTTTGCAAATCCAGCTCTATACTCTTATTGACTTAAATCATAGGATTTAAAAGAACAGCATTTTCAGCCACTTTGTTATTTGGCCATAATTAAAAAGTCTCATATTCTGTATATCAGTTATGATTTATGAGTCAACGTCACATAGCTCAAAACAGATGTGGCACCTACAAAGCAATCAGTAACGTAGCAGTGAAAGCCAAAAGGCACAACTGCATCGACAGTCCTAGGCTCACATATAAACCCTAGGTGTTGTATAGAATTTTTATTTTTGCAGAGTTTTCTAATATGCGTTGGAAATAATTATAAACTGAGAGATAAACATTATTTGATGTTTAATTCACATGCAGTAGTATCTGTTGCTGTAGGAGTACATGAGTAGTTTCTACCCCTGGCTTTTCCCTGGCCTCGCCCTTGGCTGCAGCATTTTCAGTGGCGGCCTGATGGGTGTCAGGGGTTGGCAGCTTTGGCTGTTGCAGGCAGGAGGAAGCAAAGCTCAGAAACAAAGGGATTTTCCTCTGCAGCGACCTGCCACAAGCTCTTGAACAGGTCATTATCTGCAAAGTGATGGTCTGATCTCCCACAGCCCCAGTGGCCAAGCAAGAGGGAGGTCAGGCAAGAAGGTCTTGAACTAACTACAGCTAATATATGTCAAAATTAACAGCCTGAATTACACACAGAGATAACTGGGAGGTCACTGGAGATCACACAGCATTGCTATTTCTGGATGCCCTTGGGGCATGCTGCAGTAACCCAAGCTAGATTGAGCAGAGCCTGGTTCGCTGTACCAACATCTGGGTCAGGAGCAGAAGGAAATTCCCTCTGAGCAAGCATCAGCAGTAAAAAAAAGCATCGCTGCTCCTGGTGCTTTGGCTATTCATCAGCTGCAGAGGATGCAGTGCCAGTTCTAAATGCTGACCCCGTTTTATGCAGCCCAGGCAATGCTCCATGAAATAGACACTGTTTAGCCCTTGGCTGAGAACAGCTTCTCAGCAGCCCTCAGTTCTTTACGGCTCCTAACTGCTTTTGTTTGAGGAGCAGAGAAGGTGACCTTGCAGGGTCACTCCAAGCCCAAGGCAGGCCCAGAGGTGCTCCGGGATGGGTTGTCTCTGGGCTCCACTGGAGGAGATGGCTGACTTGTTGGGATAACGCAAATCTTGTAGCCATGCTGAGGTTTCACGCACAAAGGTAAAAACCACTTCTGTCAGCAGATTCTCAGGTTGTGGAGATGCCCAACAATGCACAGCCTGGTACCACATGGATATTTTCTGTACGTGGCATGGCAGAGCTAAAGGGATGGATCTGGGTCAAGCATTAGTGCTTCTTTTTCCTGTTCTTTCTGCAACATGTGTACAGTGTTTTGGTCTCCAATGGATCTAAATCCAGGCTTCACCTCAGAGTCTTTGTCTCAAATCTAATTTAGTAACACCTACGAGATGTTACCGTACAAATAGCTGCCATGTGAGCTCTATCCAACACTATCTTTATTACACTTGATTCTGGCTTGCTGCAGATGGGAAACTGGCTTGTCCACAGCACCGTCCTCACAAGGGGGTGCCCACACTTAGCCTTCTCCCCCTCCATGCCTCTTCATCCAAGTGTGCAGCATTGCCAGCTTTCTTCTCTAGAAGCTCTGAGAGAATATTTCCTGAATATCTCAACTAAAGGTGCTGTATACCAAGCAAAATGCTGTCTGCATCTGTACTTCACGTTGCATGACTCCATCTCCTGGCAACCGGGGGTAAATTAAGCCAGCTGCTATTTGGGAATCTCAGGAGCACTCTTGGGTTTTTCCTGTTACACCAAGTGTGTGTTCCCTGGCTGTGCCGATGGCACCCTGGGGATGTAAATGGGAGCTCGCCACAGGATTTGGATGCCACCAGCGTGAGATACTCCCATGGTCAGGCCAGCCTGATGCAGCCAAACCTCTCTCCATAGCAACTGCTCTGCACAAATCAGGGGTATTTACCTTATACCTGCACAGATCTCACCCTGAATGATCTAAGAAAGGTTGAACCCAGCCAGTGGTGAGGGCATAGCCTGCACATTGAAGATTTGGATTCAATTCACTTATACAGATATCACCATGTATTAAAGCTGCTTGTGACAGGCAAGGCAGGAGCTTGGAGTACGTCCTCTAATTTCAGTGTTTAGTCTCTTCTTGCCCCAGTTCCCATCAGTAAAAAAAGGGGAGACAGTCCTTCCCTGCTTCACAGCACTCTTAATACTGTACCCATAAAACCCAAGCCATTGTAAGCCATAAAAACATGCAGAAGTTCTCTTTTCATCTTCTCAAATGAAGATTTTACTCATTTTGCACAAGAACATCTTCTAAGACTTGAAAATACAAGTAACAGAAGCAAATATTGATAATCATAAAAATAGAGGAGCTATAGAGAAGTGGTAACTTATGCAGCAGTCCACTATAACGATGTGAAAGGCTCCTAGAAATGTAAAAATTCCTCCTTCCCAGTGATGACTCTTGCCCTTTAAAAAACAGCCAGATGAGACTTTTTCTACCCACAGGGCTCTCCTGCAGTGACATCTACGTTAACCTTTGCTGACAAGCGCTTCTCTTTGCTTGTAAAATCAGCTTAGTGAGTGCAAAATTATTTCAGACTTTAAAATGGTTACTATCAAATGGAGATACGCTCCATGCAAAACAAAACAGCCTCATGCCTTACAATTACTCTTGTGTTGTTAGTGCTGCTCTGAGATCACTGGATGGGCTGATAGAGGATGATGTCTGGGCATCTGTCTGCTTTGGCTAATGCTGCAGAATAGATGCGAATGTAGGAAAAGACACTTGGGTTTTTGCTGCATTTCCCTCCCTGGGCATTTTTCCGTGCTTATCACCACATTGTCTGTGCAATGAGCAACACAGCAGAGGAGCAGTAATATATGCTTGGATTATTTGTCTGTTACTATTAGAGCAATGCTTCAAAATTGCAGATAAAGCCAGCGTGCTCCCTCCTGCATGCAGGCACACATGCACATGAACGCACGCTCCTTTCCTGTCAACCTATTTCCCCCTATTAATTTCACATCCTTCTTGCTTATATGTCTGAGCTGTCCTTTATATGCGAGAAACTCCTCCCATGCAAATGGAATTCTTCTGGGCTTGGGCGAAAGGAGGCTCCACTAGTCTCCTCCCACCCTGTGACAGCACCAAGCCTTTGAAACTGGGTCACACAAGCTCTGTCACCTTGTCAGAGTCAAGCTTTTCTATCACCTAGGGTCATTTCGAAGACTTCATAGCCCCATGGATTGAATTTAAACCAGGCGGCAGATACAATTTTGATGCAGTCGATATTTCTGTAGTATTTCTACGACATTTATAATTGCTGACCAGAAATCTTCTGGATTAGGACCTTGATATAAAATGCAAGTCAGGGTCCCAATTTACTGAACCCTTGTCAAAAATCTGTCATGTCCAGATGACTAGATCTTAACAAGGTTCAGGGATCCAGCACACCACTGAAAAGATAAAAAATGCTTAGGATAGCATGGGATAGCATAGCATAGAGTAGGGTAGAGTACAGTAGAATAGAATAGAATAGAATAGAATAGAATAGAATAGAATAGAATAGAATAGAATAGAATAGAATAGAATAGAATAGAATAGAATAGAATAGAATAGAATAGAATAGAATAGAATAGGAAAAATGAAAAAGGCATTAAAAATGCTTGAAATTACTTTTTGGGTAATTGGCTGATTTTGCAGTGTAAACACAATCCATTCTTATACCATCTTTCCTTGAAGGCTCCGCTGCCAGCCCATGACATTTACTGCAAAACTCCTACTGAGCTCAAAGATGCAAGCCTGGCTTTCAAACCTGCCTTTACACTGTATTTGGTGAGGTTGGAATTGCTCAAGTCAAATAATTGACTGTTAAAACCTTAAAGTAAAATTTTAAATGTAGTGTGAGAAAGCAGCAACCTTCTGCTGCAAAAGCAACAGAAAATTACTTAGCTGCAAGCACAGATGCAAATCAAGCAAGTTACTTTTCTAATAGCTTCCAAATGAAATTGTTCCTATTATTTGCATTATTCTAGGATATTGGACTCATAGTTGACTTTGTAGAGATGCGAAGTTAAGTGGCAAATTAGGCAAAGAATGCTGAATTTCTAAGAACCTTGTTGTGTGCACTTAGTATTATCAGGTGAAATTTTGGAACTGACCTCGTCTTCTACATGGTAAAATTTAATTGTCATTGTGGAAGAGGTCCATGAACTCTTGCTGAAGCTAAACCAAGTGTCTTGTGAAGTATACTTCTGAAAATTTGTTTCATGCCACTTACAGTGAAAATGATTTTCTGTCTCCTGTATATCCACATGAAGGACTGCCAACATCTTGTTTAGTGCAGGTATAATTCCATTATTTTGACACCAAACAAGAAAAGAAATCCTAAGTAAATACAGCTGTGAGAATTCAGACACGTTTTGTGTTGATCATGGAGACACAAACTTCACCTGTTTAAGTCAATAGCAGCACAGCCCCCTGACTTTATTTGGGGCAGGATTTCAGCCAGGACATTTTGTCCTCCAAGTTTTCAAGTGAGAAAGTTTAAAATAACCCACTAAGAAAGTAAAAGAACATGGAGAATACAACCAGGGTGCGTCAGTCAAATGGAGTTTATGGCCGTATGCTACAGACAGCTCATAAGCCAAAACCGCTATCTCTAAAACACAGCACAGTCATTTGGATGGTGAGCTCCTTGGGACTGAAAGCAATTTGTTGGGTGCTTGTTCAGCACCCAGCACAGCTGGCTCCTCTTCCCAGGGATGGATTCCAGGCGCTACTGCAATGCCTCTGAATATTAAACCTAATTGTGGTGTACGGGAAGGAGGTTATGAAAGAGAAGATTAAAGAAGGTATAGACTAGGATTTAGGAAGAGTTTTTACAATGTATGTGCAGTGATGAGCAGCATTTAAATGAAACAAATTATAGGGCTGACATATCCCTAGAAAGCATTACAGGAACACCGGCAATTCACATGGGGAAGGGCCCATGGTCTCCGGAGAAAATGCTGTAGGTACCACAGGCTGTTGGTGCAAGCAAGCCCAGAGCTGCCTCCCCAGCCTGACCAGCAGCTCTGCTGAGTAAACTATCAGAGACGGGACTCAGAAGCGATCTTGCTTGTCCCTGGGTCAGCAGACACTGAGAGGAATGGGAAACAACCCTTCCCAGAGTGTTCAAGGCTGAGTTTGCAGAAGGGAGCACTGAGGAAGGTGGTGGCTTCTTAAAAGTAATCAGCAGGAACTGAGAAAAAAAGCATTAATTCAACGAACAGGGTCAAAATGCAGATCCTGCATGACTGCATGGCACATCACTCCTGTGGGTGATGAAGGGGGCAGAGGGGCTCAGCCTGCAGCC